>NC_139624.1:120141846-120454346 GCF_964638095.1 Poromitra crassiceps
GCATTTTCCCCCAAATCCTCATGGTTCTGTGCTGTTGGTATTTGGTAGCCTATCTGATGCCTGCAGTGCAGCCCATCAAATGAGCCGCGTCAATTAACGCGTCAATCTCTCTCTCTTTCTCTCTGGAGTCCCACGCAACTGTCTAATTTACTGCGGTCGGATTTTTGGGAGGTTGGATTTATGAGATTAAAATAATAGGGCCGATCTTTGGGTAGTCTAACTCATGAGTGGTCGAACTATTGAGAGGTCGGACGGAAGACTATGACCCAATTCCAAGCACCCGGCCATTTGAGTTCACACACCTATGATAAAACGGCAGGGAAGCGAGCCATTCCTTTGTTATCGAAGATTGACAAAAGGACAGCCAACTCTCCTGTCTGTAAGTGAGATAAGGTGAGCCAATCGGAGTGCCTCACCAACAACAAAGACACGCCCTGCACGCCACTGTATGTAGGGTTGGAGCCCCAAATCTTCAGTTCTAAGTAGCTGCACGCTGCAACAGGATCATCTGTACCACAGGGAGAGAGGGACAAGGCCCCACTCCTCTGGACCCAAGATAGCCACCTCAGGCTAAGGCTATCTGCCCAGAGCTAAGCTAGCTCTGAGATCCTCTCCTCTCCTTCACCGAAGCCGGCATCGCCGGCCCCCAGCAGACCAAAGGCGCCTCAGCTTGGCCCGCAGAGACCGACCGTCTGTTCCTCCCTCACCTCTCCTCTTCGTCTGGACAGCGGGACGCGCATCCAGACCACGATGTCCTACCGCTTGGAAAGAGACCCCTGCAAACCGAACTCAAACTTGTGTACAGAGTAAGGGACTGGCTCTAATTTTTCCCTTTATTAGTTCGGGCAGAAGTTAGGATTGATTAGCATAAGAAGAACTGTTGTTAATATTGATTTAATATTGTGAATTGATTTAATACTGTGAACGGAATGGTATGACTTGGAGCTATATGTGACTGTATAAATGTGCATGAAACTGTGAATCTCTGAATGCTAGTTAAGACCACCTCCGATCCTGCGTGAGCAGATCTAGGCATTAAGACTAACGGCACAATTTGTCACTAGTTAAACGCCAGCGCACAGCTGTAGTGGTGAATTGTGTCGTGTCTGTTTCCCCTGCACTACTTTCTCATCCACATGCACGCTCACATGCACGTGCTCACACACACACACACACACACACACACACACACACACACACACACTCACAGGGTCTTGTGTAGGCAGCCATGTTGTGATGCAACCAGTCTGCCCCCTCTAAGACCTGACCTGAGTCCCCACACACACACACACACACACACACCCACACACACACACACACACACACACACACACACACACACACACACACACACGCACTTCCATACCTACAGGTCAATGATTTGGAATGTAACTTAGTTATAGAAGAAATTCGTTGATTGTAATGCCAATATTCCTCTTTTATTTTACATAGAATAAATAGTGTCAACTTTAATTGAATCCAACTGTTTCAGAGTGATTTTGTGGTATTGTGGTGAACCTCTGTTTAAGGATTTAGGACTTCACACTTCAGAGAGACTAACTGTGATTAAGGTTGGCTCCTGCGATCAAGCAGGTGGTGCCCCTAGGTTAATCCTTATCAAGGATTACATATTTGATATTTTAATAATTTTATGAAATATTAATACTTTTCGGATTATTAATATTTTATTTTACCCAACCAAATTTAATCCAAATAACGAGCACAACACTACATTGTATGAGAGTGAAGTTGTTATTGAATAATTGTCCCAATAGAAAATTGACAGAAATGATGGAAAATCATATTTTTCCCAAACTTAGTGCTGTAGTTTAAGCAGCAGGAGGCCATTGATGTGTGACGTGATTTTGGTGAAGCTACAATGTATGACAGCAAAGTTATAGAATATGTTTGTGTTGCACTTTGTAGACGGTCCCTCAGCACTCGGCTCACAGTCGGCTGCACATAGAGAGCAATGATTAATTTCAGGATCCAGTTCAAGGTTCTGGTCATTACTTATAGAGCCTTGCATGGTCAGGCACCTGCATATTTGTGTGAACTGTCCCCAGCAGGTCACTGAGATCTGCTGACCAGGGTCTTTTGGTTGTGCCCCGCATCAGGCTCGTAACCAAAGGTGACCAAGCCTTTGAGTCTGTAGCTCTTAACACATTCACTGCCAACAGTTTTTTTTTTACTGTAGGTAGCTTCTGCCAAGGGTTTTTTTTGAGGATTCTGGCTCATCTTTCAAGAGCCGAGGATTATTTTCTGCTAGGATTTTGTGAACACAAAATATCTCAAAAGAACTAATAGAATGTGTGCTTTCTCTCTCTAAAAGAGTTAGTTTGTAGAGTTAGTAGTTATGTAGGCATTAGCAGTTGAATACAGCATGGTTTCAGCGTCTGAAAATGAAAGGTGAGAAAAATGCCTTTTTGTGAAATTCGATAGAACAGTCACTTTAACCATTTATTTTTGGCATCAAAAACATCAGACATCTAAACAATTTGTTCTGAACAGTATTTTCCTCCATAACAGCACCCGCACCCCCCTCTCCTTCAAACTCCTCCCTCCGTGGGCGTTCTCCTCCTCCCTCCTTGGCTCTGCAGCGGGTGTGTCACAAGCGAGTTTCTGCTGCCTGTCTGCTGCCTGGCGGCCCCTCGTCGGGCGAGCATGGATGGGGCTCGCTCGTTTCTTGGGGTTTCAGTTGAGAGCTTTGATGAAGCTTTTGCGATTCTGGGCTTTATGCTGCATGTTTCAAAGTGTGTTGCACCCAGTCTATTTTTGGAACCCCCCACCGTTGTGCGCCACCGTTGTGCGCCAGCGCGAAAGCGTTTTCGCCAAACCATTCTACAGTATGAGAATGGTTTCCTCACGCTTTTCCCTGCAGTTTTGGCTCGCTTTCTCTAGTCTGGAGAGCACTGTCGCCACTTAGTGGCTCGGTGGAATGGGTTGTACACGTTCGGTGGCTCCCATATTTTTATAGGAGACGTAAAAGGGTTTGATCCACGTCCCACCGTCAAATTTTTTTTTTTTTTTTTTTTGACTAGTTGACTCGTCATTGGCAGTCAACCGTTGGTTTCTGCTTGACGAGTTGACTCGTCAACAGCAGTGAACGTGTTAAGTTGTGGAATGCTCTTCCACCGGTCTTGAGATCTTTAAAAAGCAGTTGAAAACATTTATGTTTAGACAGGCATTTGTTGCCTAGACTGGCCTGATGTTCGTTTCTCCGTAACCCTGCTATCCTGTATGCTATTTCTCCATCTCACTGTTTTATTTTGTATGCATTGTCCTATTTTTGTGTTTATTTTGTGTGTTTCTTAACCTGTGAAGCACTTTGTGAGTCTTCTCTGTAATAAGTGCTATATAAATAAAATTTACTTACTTACGTACTAATGATATTTGTCCAGCTTGTCCAGGAGGACGTTTAGGTGAAAATGAGGTTGTAGCTCGTGGTCTACCTTCTTAACCTGACATTGCCAGATGGGGGCGTTATTGAGATAATCAAGCTTGATTGCAAGGTTAGGTCTACCTTACTAAGGTGGGAAAGAAGCGTGGTTTGTGTGCATTATAAACGCTTTGCTTCTGAGCTATTGATCTGGGAAGTGTGAATCTGTCAACGTATTTCCAACTTTAGTGAATGTGAGCGGAGCTGTGTGTTTTTAAAGGGAAGTCAGACGAGACAGGCAGTATTCACGCCTTAAGTTGCATAATCGTCACAAACAATCTTGTCGTCTGTTTCAGGCAGTTACAGCACTGAAAATGCTAAAGGATTTTGCACACAAAGTCCGTGTTTTTCGTGCAAAATTGTTGCACGTTTAAAGATAAATACGACCTTATGTTGTGTCACCTACGTTTACACACTGACCACGAAACTTTCCTCTGTCATTACAGTTTTCGGAACAGGTTTGATTTTCTGTGTTATTTTCGTATCAGTCAAAAGGCGTTTGCGTTGACCTGTCTGTGTCTGTGTTTGGAGGGGGGAGAGAGACAGCGGCCGAGCGGGACTCCAGTCTGAGCAGAGAGGCAGCAGCTCGCTCACTGGCCCCTCTCTGCTCCCTCTTCCTGGGGAGCGGTGCTGCTCGCCCACCCAGCAGATGGCCCGCTGTGCGGGATTGACATTACAATTGTTCGAGTGAATATCACTGTTCACATCATGGAGTGCTCGAGTGACATCACTGATGATGTCATAGACATTGTGACCTCATTACTGACAAAAATCATCACAATTCTCACAATGTGGGACCAAAATTGCAAACAGACAGACAGAGACAGACAGACAGACAGACAGACAGACAGACAGACAGACAGACAGACAGACGCCACTTTGGCAATTTGATGTATGATGATGATGATGGGAGTAATCAGTTGTGTATATAAATAAATAAAGGAGCAAAAAGAAGGGAAAAAAAAGAAAGAATTTGGGTGTGTCCCGGAGGCTTTGGAGACCACGGGGAGGTCTAACTCCCACAGGTCGACTAGTGTATAGAATTGGTGATGTCACCAGTGATGTCACTCAAAAACTCAATGCTGATGTCATCAGTGAGTGATGTCAACAGTGATGATGTCACCAGATGATGTCATCATTGCTCGAGTGACATCACATCATCATTGCGTAATTAGGACAATCAATGCCGAAGTGGGGAGGGTGCTGGCCAAGGTGCGATCAGTGAAGCAGACCTGACACAGGAACAAACGCAGTCCCGGGCAAGAGAAGCCAAACCAGAGGTTGACGGGACGCTTGTGAGACTGGCAGAGCTACGAACACGAGTAGCGAAACTCCCGACGGTGCACGGTATCCAGACCCACCACACTGCAGTCTGACGGCCAGAGGGACTGCACCACACGGCTTTCTTGGAGGAGAAGCATCGTTGGAATGTAGAGGGGTGTAGTCACGACCAGGGTTCCAGTTATAGTCAGATAGCTATGGGGTCCCCTTAAGTCGGTGGCCAAAGGGGGCCACCGAGAAAAAATTGGGACTTTTTTTTCTCAAATTGTGGCCGTTTGAAGCCAGATTTAGAGGAATGTCTCATTTTAAATTAACATTCAGTTTAGACTGTTGTGTGATGTGATACAAAAATGTATCTGCTGTTTGAAAGTGAAAGTAGGCTATGCTCTCTGTTCCCCGTCTACTCCAGTTTCTTAGACGGGAGGCCATCCGTTTCCATAGCGAGATTGAGTCAAACGTATATTTGAGGCCTTCTAATCTTGACATTGAACTTCCCTTTTCCTTACAGCCTTGACGTGGAACTTCCCTTTTCTTTAAAATTGACCTGATCATTTCTCTAAATTCTAACTTTCTCTAAAAGTTCAGTAGACAGTCACATGGTTTTTCTAATTTGACAACCATGACCAAATAAGCTGTGTTTCCTCTTCTTATCATTTGTGTATAATATCAATAATTTCATGCTTGTGGTTAGAGTTCCTCTCTTGATAGAAATATATAGCATCAAAACGTTTTTTTTTTGAAAAACTGAAAACATGTTTCTTATTTAGCCTATTTATCTAGTTAACATAAATAATACTAATTCTTACATCGAAAAATGTGTTATTTGGAAAAAAAAAAAAAAAAAAGTTATATTTGTGGGGGTCCCACAGGTGTTCTGGACTATGGGGTCCCAGACTCTATCTATGGGGTCCAAGACCCCATAGGTCCCCCCATAACTCGAACCCTGGTCACGACGCACCCCTCTTACAGCTAAGCCCCTCTTATGTTTCCTGCAGCTATTGTCCTTCATGTTGTCCTCCTTTTCCTACCACCTTTTATTAGTGTACACGCCTGACCAGATGAACATTGTTTTTATATTTTGTACTTTGACACTGTAGCCTACCTTTTTTGAGCGCCATTTTATTGTACTTCAGCCCCGTCAAAAAAAAGCCCACATCCTCCGGCCACTTGAAAGGCTGTGGCAGATATAGCTGTCCCTTGTTGAAGTGCCTAAAGTGTGCTTTTGATTGCTTTAGATGAAGTTAATAATCACGTGTGAAATTACTGTGGAGTGCAAGCATTGCCCCCCTCCCCCCTTCAACTTTCCATAGTAGGAAGCTAAATACCCAAGAGGTTCTTAAATCACGTGTGAAAATTGCAGTCATATTTTGTAGTGTGGTTTCCTTCTTTTTTTGGCCATTGTTCTGGACAAATTCTGACCACTAGCTGGTTTTGCCATCTCCCTCGGGAGCCTGGGCCTCTCCCCAGTCAAGTGACTTGTCTCATTATTCCCCCGTAGCTTCCTTGGAGGTGTTCGGAACACGGACAGAGTGGACAGAGGACACTGTGGGACCTACCGGTACTACACTTGGACTGTGGGCTGGGGTTTTTAACATTTTCTATTTTGTAATAAAGATTATTGTGTATCCTGCTCCTGGTGTCCTGTCTGATGGTTCTGGTTGGCTCCCCACTTGTATAGCTCATGTTTGTAACACCTGTTGGCCACTGGTCACATTCTTCCTGAAAGTTTCAGCCCGATCGCGCGTAGAATGGCATGCATAGCTGTGGCCGATCAAAATTCTGCTCTGTGTTTTGGGGAATTTTTGACCATGTTGATCAATTCTCAAGTGATCAAAATGGCTAAATCTACCACCAGATCTGTGCAACAAATGGGATCAACCCCACCATTTAATATGAAATCATAGACTTTATATGACATCATAGACTTTCAGCACGCCAAAGCTCACTGACTCCAGAGTCTCTGCATGTTGTGGAATGTGGCCACACCTCAAAAGGCAGGTCTTTCCATGCCTTTATTATTTGGCCTTTGCCCATTATGGGCATGGTTAGAGAATGTTGTTGCACATCATCTACTGTAACTGCCACGCCCCCTGTTCACTTCCTCTTTTCTGCATCTTAAAGCTGTAGGCGATCTGACAACAGGCACAGACTGACTGAAAACTCTGTCTATGTTCTCTTCATTAAAACCAGGGCAGATGTCCATCCCATCTCTATAGGCCTCTAGAGAATGTCAGGTAAGATCTGTGCAATTAATGAGTGTATAATGTTGCTATTCTTATTATATGTTTTTCTTATTGTATTTATGGGAGAGAAAAATAAAAGGACCCACTGACTGCCCCCCTGCAGCTACTGTGGCCAGACAGAAGATTTGGAGACATTAATTTGCAGGCAATCAAATGCATTTGCACTGTAAAATGTTTTTTTATGCCTAGAATAATATGTCTGAAACTTAGAATTATCTTTTCATTGTTTTCTCTCATAAGTGCTTCAAGCCAAGTTTGAAGAAGCTAAAGACTCAAACCAATGATTCAGTGACCTTTACAGGAAGCTTGACCGTGTTTTGAATTTGAATTATTTTGTTTTGGACAAGGGATGTTTGCACATACAAGGAAACCGACTTGGTGTGGTTGGTGCACAAGTTACTGTCTGGCGGAAACATCATATCTCAAAAACAGCTATTTTTCACACGCAAAAAAACATTCAGATTTTAACATAGTGTAATAATGCCAATAGTGTAATGGTGCCCTCTGGTGGCCATGTGCTACACAGGTTTTTTAGTTCATGGAGTGGTACCTGATCTTCTGCTATCTGTTGTGTTAGCTCCAGTCATCAAAGATAAAGTGAGGAAGCTGAAGAGCTCAGATAATTATAGGCCAATATCTCTGGCCAGTTTCATGTCCAAAGTGTTGGAGAGACTTATTTTGAGTAGACGAGAGGTTCATCCTGTCTACTGACAACCAATTTAGTTTTAAACTGATGGCACGGATCTATGTATTTTTGCACTTAAGGAAATTGTAGATAAATATAATAGGCAAAACTCTACAATATTCATTTGTTTTATTGATGCTTCAAAAGCATTTGAATGTATTAATCATGAGAAACTATTTGTAAAATTAACTAAAAGTGGGGTCCCTAGTTTTTTAGTTAGAATTCTGGCGTATTGGTATGCGCATCAGACAATGAGAGTGAAATGGGGGAATGTGACATCTGCTCCCTTCCATGTGTCCAACTCTGTTCGCCAGGGTGTTATTCTGTCTCCTGCACTTTTTAACTTTTATATGAATGCCTTATCTGTGTTCTTAAATGCATGTGGTACAGGCTGTAGGGTTGGGGACTTGTTAGTCAACCACCTTATGTATGCAGATGACCTGGTCATCCTTAGTCCATGTAGTGCTGGTCTCCAACAGCTTCTGAGAATATGTTCACAGTATGGTGCTGATTCTGATATAATATATAATGCTAAAAAGAGTAAGATCATGATTGTCAGAAGTAGAGAAGACAGGCATTCAACCTTTCCTGACTTCTATCTTGCTGGCACTTCACTCAGTGTGTGCAGTGAGATCACTGGGTCATATTATCTCAGATGACCTGTCTGATGACAAGGACATCTTTAGACAGCGTCAGAAACTGTATGCTCAAGCGAACATGCTGTGTCGCAAGTTCAGCATGTGCTCTGTACCGGTGAATATCTCACTTTTTAAAGCATACTGTACACCTTTGTATACTGCCCACCTGTGGTGTCGTTTTAAACAAAGCAGCATCAGAAAGCTCACAGTGGCTTATAATGACAGCATGAGGCTGCTGTTGAGAGCTTCAAGAAGCTCTAGCGCGAGTCTGTTTGTTAGTATCGGTGTACCTACCTGCTCTGCTGTCCTGTGGAATCTAATGTTTAAATGTATGTGTAGGGCATCTGTCAGAAAATTACCTCATTGCTGTCCTGACTATCCCTGTACGCAGTTCTGTCAGATTCTTTTCCAGACTGTGGAACCATTGGCGAACATGTCTGTATGTTAAGCATTGAGCATTGTGGAAGGCCTTGCTTGTTTTCATCTTGTTATTTTATTTTTATTTTGTACTGTGCTGTTTTTACTATTTTTATGTGATATGGATCTCCCTGGGTCTGAATTAAAGAATTGAATTGAATTAAATAACAACTTTAATAACACGTAATATAACATATTTTGCTGGGCCAAAAAATACCTGAAACTTTCACAGGTTATTTTCTACCTACTAAATCTTAAATCCATTTATGAAAATGTCAGGAACTCTGTGAACTCGGTTTTGTTATTCTTGTGTGGCCTGCTTCCTCCTGGTCACTTACAGGCTGTGTGTAAAGGCTGCTGAGATGTTTGGAAAAGCTGATCTTCTGGTTGCACATCTTTGTGCTCAGTGTCTGGCCATTATACAGTATGTCAGTACAGTCGTTGGTTTGTCTACACATTGCTATTAATAGCTGTGCCAGGCAGCTTTCATGTCAGTGGCACAGCTCAGTGATTAGGACCCTCTCTAATTGATGACAATAGGTTTTGGTGTCTCAACATTTCATCCTATAGACCGTTATTCGCATGCAGTCTTATTTCAGACAATGACTACTAGACAGTAAAGTATAGCTTTTGTTATTATTGTCTGTATAGTCCTTGTGTACTGTTTCCCCCACCTGTTGCATATCTTCCCTCGTTAGTCTGTCTTTCCCCCCCACCTGTTGCCCATGTTCCCTCGTTAGTCTGCCTTTCCCCCCCACCTGTAGCCTATGTTCCCTCATTAGTCTGCCTTTCCCCCCCACCTGTAGCCTATGTTCCCTCGTTAGTCTGCCTTTCCCCCCCACCTGTAGCCTATGTTCCCTCGTTAGTCTGCCTTTCCCCCCCACCTGTAGCCTATGTTCCCTCGTTAGTCTGCCTTTCCCCCCCACCTGTAGCCTATGTTCTCTCGTTAGTCTGCCTTTCCCCCCCACCTGTAGCCTATGTTCCCTCGTTAGTCTGCCTTTTCCCCCCACCTGTTGCCTATGTTCCCTCGTTAGTCTGCCTTTTCCCCCCACCTGTTGCCTATGTTCTCTCGTTAGTCTGCCTTTCCCCCCCACCTGTAGCCTATGTTCCCTCGTTAGTCTGCCTTTTCCCCCCACCTGTTGCCTATGTTCCCTCGTTAGTCTGCCTTTTCCCCCCACCTGTTGCCTATGTTCTCTCGTTAGTCTGCCTTTCCCCCCCACCTGTAGCCTATGTTCCCTCATTAGTCTGCCTTTTCCCCCCACCTGTTGCCTATGTTCCCTCGTTAGTCTGCCTTTCCCCCCCACCTGTTGCCTATGTTCCCTCGTTAGTCTGCCTTTTCCCCCCACCTGTTGCCTATGTTCCCTCATTAGTCTGCCTTTTCCCCCCACCTGTTGCCTATGTTCCCTCATTAGTCTGCCTTTTCCCCCCACCTGTTGCCTATGTTCCCTCATTAGTCTGCCTTTCCCCCCCACCTGTTGCCTATGTTCCCTCATTAGTCTGCCTTTTCCCCCCACCTGTTGCATATGTTCCCTCGTTAGTCTGCCTTTTCCCCCCACCTGTTGCCTATGTTCCCTCGTTAGTCTGCCTTTTCCCCCCACCTGTTGCCTATGTTCCCTCATTAGTCTGCCTTTTCCCCCCACCTGTTGCCTATGTTCTCTCGTTAGTCTGCCTTTTCCCCCCACCTGTAGCCTATGTTCCCTCATTAGTCTGCCTTTTCGCCCCACCTGTTGCCTATGTTCCCTCGTTAGTCTGCCTTTTCCCCCACCTGTTGCCTATGTTCTCTCGTTAGTCTGCCTTTTCGCCCCACCTGTTGCCTATGTTCCCTCGTTAGTCTGCCTTTTCCCCCACCTGTTGCCTATGTTCCCTCGTTAGTCTGCCTTTTCCCCCACCTGTTGCCCATGTTCCCTCGTTAGTCTGCCTTTTTCCCCCACCTGTTGCCAATGTTCCCTCCTTAGTCTGCCTTTTCCCCCCACCTGTTCCCAATGTTCCCTCGTTAGTCTGCCTTTTCCTCCCACCTGTTGCCGATGTTAACTCGTTAGTCTGCCTTTTCTCCCCACCTGTTGCCCATGTTCCCTCGTTAGTCTGAATTTTCCCCCCACCTTTTGCCCATGTTCCCTCGTTTGTCTGCCTTTCCCCCCCACCTGTTGCCCATGTTCCCTCGTTAGTCTGCCTTTCCCCCCACCTGTTGCCTATGTTCCCTCGTTAGTTTGCCTTTTCCCCCACCTGTTGCCCATGTTCCCTCGTTAGTCTGCCTTTTCCCCCCTTCTGTTACCAATGCTCCCTCGTTAGTCTGCCTTTCCCCCCCACCTGTTGCCAATGTTCCATTGTTAGTCTGCCTTTTCTTCCCACCTGTTGCCGATGTTAACTCGTTAGTCTGCCTTTTCCCCCCACCTGTTGCACATGTTCCCTCATTAGTCTGCCTTTTCCCCCCACCTGTTGCTTATGTTCCCTCATTAGTCTGCCTTTCCCCCCCACCTGTAGCCTATGTTCCCTCGTTAGTCTGCCTTTCCCCCCCCACCTGTAGCCTATGTTCTCTCGTTAGTCTGCCTTTTCGCCCCACCTGTTGCCTATGTTCCCTCGTTAGTCTGCCTTTTCCCCCACCTGTTGCCCATGTTCCCTCGTTAGTCTGCCTTTTTCCCCAGCTGTTGCCCATGTTCCCTCGTTAGTCTGCCTTTTTCCCCCACCTGTTGCCAATGTTCCCTCCTTAGTCTGCCTTTTCCTCCCACCTGTTCCCAATGTTCCCTCGTTAGTCTGCCTTTTCCTCCCACCTGTTGCCGATGTTAACTCGTTAGTCTGCCTTTTCTCCCCACCTGTTGCCCATGTTCCCTCGTTAGTCTGAATTTTCCCCCCACCTTTTGCCCATGTTCCCTCGTTTGTCTGCCTTTCCCCCCCACCTGTTGCCCATGTTCCCTCGTTAGTCTGCCTTTCCCCCCCACCTGTTGCCTATGTTCCCTCGTTAGTTTGCCTTTTCCCCCACCTGTTGCCCATGTTCCCTCGTTAGTCTGCCTTTTCCCCCCTTCTGTTACCAATGCTCCCTCGTTAGTCTGCCTTTCCCCCCCACCTGTTGCCAATGTTCCATTGTTAGTCTGCCTTTTCTTCCCACCTGTTGCCGATGTTAACTCGTTAGTCTGCCTTTTCCCCCCACCTGTTGCACATGTTCCCTCGTTAGTCTGCCTTTTCCCCCCAACTGTTGACTATGTTCCCTCATTAGTCTGCCCTTTTCCCCCACCTGTTGCCAATGTTCCCTCGTTAGTCTGCCTTTTCCCACCACCTGTTGACTATGTTCTCTCGTTAGTCTGCCTTTTCCCACCACCTGTTGACTATGTTCCCTCGTTAGTCTGCCTTTTCCCACCACCTGTTGACTATGTTCCCTCATTAGTCTGCCTTTTTCCCCACCTCTTGCCAATGTTCCCTCGTTAGGGTTAGGGTTGACATAAGGCGCAGCCATCCTATAATAGTGTAGTTAGTATAGCACATGAGGTTACTATTCCTAGCCCCCCCCCCCCTCCAACTAGTAATAGTAATCTAATTTTCATCCCCCTCATTAATGAGTCATCTCACGATCCTGGCGTAAGCAGTATCAAAGCCGCTCTCCTCAATGTTAGATCCCTATCCAATAAATCTCTTCTGATCAATGACCTAATCATCAGCCACAAACTGGACCTAATGTTCCTCACTGAAACCTGGCTGGATTTGAATACTCGTATGGCTGTTTTGACTGAGACTGCTCCCGTGGGCTACAGCTTTGTTGACACTCCCAGGGCTGGAAAGAGGGGAGGGGGTGTCGCAATCATTTTCTCTGATTTGTTTCAATGTAAGCAGGTGACATTTGGAGACTTCCCCTCATTTGAATACCTTGCTGCTAATTTGAAATGTTCTACTACCATCTTGCTGTTGAATATCTATAGGCCCCCTAAATACTCTACTAGCTTTCTCTCTGAATTTGCTGATCTGCTCCCGCTCATCTTCATTGATTATGACTGTATAGCTATTGCCGGGGACTTCAATGTCCATATTGATAACCCCAATAACAATTTTGCCAACGATTTGAACTGTTTACTTGACACCTTTGATTTGTGCCAACTTGTTTCTGGGCCCACTCACAGCAAGGGTCACACCTTGGATTTGGTCATTACTAAGGGCTTCAAGTCCTCCTCTGTGTCGACCGTTGATGTTGCACTGTTTGATCACTTCTGCATCTTTTTCGAAATGGAGATCTCCCATGAGATCATAAATAGGTCACGTACCGTTAGAAAGCGACACATCAACGCAGGCACCAGCACACTGTTTATGGAAAAACTTTCCTTATCCCCCCCCACATCAGCCTCTGTCAATGACATCCTCGATAACTTCAACTCAGCTATCCTGTCTGCCATTGATAGCGTGGCACCTGTAAGGTCAAGCACGCTGTCTGGCAAGGCTAAAGCACCCTGGCGAAACTCTCCATCCGTTAGATGTAAAAAAAAACAGATCCGTAGGAAAGCGGAACGTATGTGGCGGAAAACTGGTCTTCATATTCACTTTGAAATCTATAAAGAAAGCCTCCAATCCTACAACCTCGAACTGAAAAGCTCGAGGCAATCGTTCTTTTCTAACATCATTAGCAAAAATGTGAACAATGCACGTGCTTTATTTTCCACCGTTGACAGACTGACCAACCCACCCCACAGTGTACCACCTGAGCTTCTCTCCACTGTCAAGTGTAATGAGTTTGCCGCCTTTTTTACGGACAAAATTGCTAATATCAGGCTGGCTATTACCAGTGGCTCCACGCTAGCAAATGCTGGGGCTTCATCCTTTCCACCGATCCTTAGCCTGTTAAAATTGTCCCAGTTTGATACTATTGACCCCAAGCTTTTGGAAGAAACCGTGCGAGGCCTTAAATCATCGTCATGCTGCCTCGACATCCTTCCAACGAGCTTTTTTAAGAACGTTTATAACTGCCTTTCGTCGGACCTACTTACCTATAGTTAATACTTCTCTCCTGACCGGCACCTTTCCTGAGTCACTGAAAACTGCAGTTGTCAAACCCCTATTAAAAAAGCGTAGCCTAGATGCTTCCATTCTCAATAACTACAGACCAGTATCTAATCTCCCCTTTATAGGTAAAATAATTGAAAAGGTTGTCTATCAGCAACTCAACAAATTACTAACCTCAAACGCACTTCTAGATAAGCACCAATCAGGCTTCCGCCAGCATCACAGCACAGAAACCGCAGGACTTGACCGGTCTTGAGTACCTCATCTCCAGCATCGCTTCCCGGACAGTTACCTTGGTCTAGCCATGGCCAAATTCAACATGATTTACATGTATTTTATTTTAGCTTTTATCACCATGACTTCCCCACCCGATATGCATTTAAATGATCTGTATGTCCCTGCGCATTTGCCTAGCGATAAAACGGACACTGTCAGTCAAGGTAACTCTAACTTTACTACGGTTGGTCTGTTTAATTTACTCATAGTAGATCACATAAGATCCGTTTTTCCTCCTGCTCTACTGGTGTTAAAATCTTTTATCCTGCATGAATCTATGTCTGTTGAAACATGTAATGCTAAGGTTAAACGTCCAAAAAACGGTATTAAAAATGCCTTAACCCGATCAGCAATTTTATTACTCCTTTTAGTATCTGGTAACATCAATGTTAATCCTGGCCCCGTAGCTCAGATGGAGAGCCCAACCCATCCTTCTTCCCAAATCCCCCCACCCCCGGCTGACAGTTTGTCCATGTCTTTGGACGGGCTGTGGTCGGCTCGGGGGTTGCATATTATACACCTCAATGTTAGGAGTCTAGTAAACAAAATTGATGAAATTAGGCTGCTCTTTGCGAGCAACAAGGCCCATATTATTTCGTTCTCTGAAACGTGGCTGGATAGCTCCATAAACGATTCAGAGATCGAAATTAAAAGTTATACAATTATAAGGAAAGACAGAAACAGGAGAGGGGGGGGGGGGTGTGCGGGTACATGCGATCGGACATTTGTTTTAATGTGAGGTCGGATCTAGAATGTGCCCATTTAGAGGCGGTTTGGCTGGACATTTTAATGCCTAAAACCAAGCCCCTTTTAGTCGGGATTTTATACCGTCCACCGTCCCAGTCAGCCTTTTATGAGTATCTGGAGGAGTCATTTTCCAACGCTATTGACCACGGTAAACGCGAAACAATTCTCATTGGAGATTTGAACACAGATATGCTTAAACATGACTCCTCTAGCTTCAAAGCCCTTAAGGCGTTTTGTAAACTTTTTAGTCTACATCAATTCATTTCCCAGTTTACTAGAGTGTCCCCCACGTCAAATACCATTATTGATCTTGTGCTTACTTCTGACAAGTCCAATATTTCCAACAGTGGTGTAATCGAGTATGGCATAAGTGATCATTCACTCATTTATTGTACACGCAAAACTCAGAGACCAGTAATAAACTGCCACCATACGGTCAAAATTAGATCCACGAGGAACTATAATAAGGAGTCCTTAGAACACGAGCTTGGAAAATCGGACTTGTCACAGGTGCTCAATATGTCAGCGGCAGAGGATGCATGGTGCCTGTTTAAGATTACATTTTTAGGGGTCATTAACCGGCTGGCCCCGGTCAAATCGGTCAGGTTTAAAACTGAACCCTGGATAAATGCAGATATCATCGAAGCCATTAAGGTTAGAAATGATAGCCTGCAGAAATTCAAGATTATAAAAGATGAAGCCTCCTTCGGCCTATTTAAAAAACACCGAAATGAAGTAAATAGGCTAATCAAAAAGGCAAAATTAGAGTACTATAATGAGGTAATTGCAGAGAATAAGGATGATCCCCAAAAGCTCTGGAAATCCTTAAATCAATTGGGCTATAATAACAAACTTAAAACTAGATCTCTTAACGTGAACTTAAACTCGAAAGGCACCTTAACATCTGATAAATCCCTTGTCGCTGGCATCTTCAATCGCTTCTTTACAACCATTGCGAGCACCTTGGTTAGTAAATTACCCTCCCACTCTGGACGGTATGGTAAAGACCACATTGAGAGTTTTTACTCAAACTTAGGAGTTCGGCCGGACGACTTCCAGTTTCAGGAGGTGTCAGAGGAGGTGGTGCTGTTGAAGCTCAGGGCCCTCAAGCCGTCTAAAGCTACAGGTATTGACAACATCCCAAGCAGGTTCATCCGAGATGCAGCTGATTTGATTTCACCGTATATTACTCATATAATCAATCTGTCTATTAAAGAAGGTCATGTCCCCCATGATTTCAAACAAGCCAGGGTAATCCCCCTTCATAAAAAAGGAAGTAAACTTGAACCAGGAAACTATCGCCCAGTCTCAATCCTCTCCTCCATCTCTAAGTTAATGGAAAGAGTCATTTTTGAACAAATAGACAGTTATCTTGCATCTCGGGAGCTCCTGTTTAAATTTCAGTCTCGGTTCAGAAAATCTCATTCAACTGACACCTGTTTGCTCTTTCTAACCGATCACATCAGAAAGGAAGTTGACGCTGGCAAATACTGTGGTATGGTCATGCTGGACCTACAAAATGTCGGGATCGGTGTTAGACATGTGGATCTATTCGCGGGTAGTTGAGGGCCACGGGAAACTTGGTAGGTCTTGAGAAGCTGGGGTGTTGTGGAACTTGATGGCTGGGGCTGCACAGTTCGAGGTTTGGGAACGGTCGCAGAGATTGCAGAAGTTGCAGGTTGCAGAAGTTGCAGGTTGCAGAGGTTGCTGTGATCCTTGATGTGAGTTTATGAATCACTCGCCAAGACCTGCAGGAGCAGGCCCTTATAGACCCGAATATGACATCACCTGTGTTATGACATCACCAGCGAAAGGCATGAAAGACACTTATGAATCATGACATCATCAGTGATCGATGACATCATAGTAGGAATGACGACGTCAAAGTAGGAATGATGACGTCATCCTAACAGTACCCTCCCCTCAACGGACGCCACCTGGCGTCCAATGAGGCCATCAAGGATGGCATCTGGGAGACAAAAAATCTGCAGGTTCTGGTGGAGGTGCTCCTCCGCAGGTGGTCAGACGCAGGTGGTTAGGCCCCAAAGGGGGCGCAGGAGAGTGAGGTGCTCTTCAGCAGGTGGTTAGATGCAGGTGGTTAGACCCCAAAGGGGGTGTAAGAGAGTGAGGTGCTCTTCAGCAGGTGGTTAGATGCAGGTGGTCAGACCCCAAAGGGGGTGTAGGACAGTGGAGGTGCTCCCCCCTAATACTGGATATCGAAGCCATAGATGGACCGATACGTAGACAGAACTTCTACCGGGTCCGGTGGATCCTCTGGGGCCGGCCATCCCCTGGGGCACGATCCAAACACGGGAGGCTGGAGACCATCAAAAGGGTCAAATGCCGCCGTCTCCGAAGGCAGAGCCACAGGGGGATCTGACTCAGCGAGGCCTGCCCTCCCGACCTGTAGTTTGGGGAGGTCACCCACCGTCTCCTCCTTTAACCCTTGTGTGGTGTTCGGGTCTGTGGGACCCGTTTTCATTTTTTATTAAAAGAAAAATGATACAATTAATTAATTTTTCAAACTGAGACTCACTGACTTTGGCTCATTTTCTGTGAAGAACATATATCAGAATACATATTTAATGACCACACACCATACACCCCCCCTACACATTTCTATTACATATAAGATGTTCGGGTCCACTGGACCCGGGGCTAATAGAAGTGTGGAAATTGATGTTCTGTGTACCAGACACACACCCACACACGCACACGCACACACACACACCCACACACACACACACACACACACACACACACACAGCAGGCCTAGACAGGAGGAGGACAGAGTGTAGGTACACAGAACATCAGAGGGTCAAATGTGCGAGAAAATGAGAGCAGACAGTGTTGACAAACAATGTTGCAACCTTGTGTGGGAACCGCAGGTGCAGAAACACAAAAGAAGCAGTTCCCACACAAGGTTGCAACATTGTTTGTTGTCTGCTCTCATTTCATTTTTGTCTGCTCTCATTTTCTCGCACATTTGACCCTCTGTCTTGCGGGAATCTTTATTTTCTCACACTCTATCTGCTACAAATTGGAGGCGGGACACTATAATTATAGCTTTGCCAGTGTGGTTTCTTATCACAACCGATCAAGATGGCCAAAAGGTACTCTGCGCAGAGGGCCCTGCAATTGATTTTGGAAGAGAGAGAAGTTTTTGATGATGATGTAGAGGGAGAGGATTCAGAAGAAGAGGTTTCAGAATTTGAGGATCACATTTCTGAAAATTCTGAGTCTGACAGTGAAGTTATAAATGTGACCTAACAAAGGTAAAGGGCAAATATTAACCATATATATTGTTTATACTGCTTGTAATTGGGATAAGGTAAACATCTGTTCAGTATTTTAACATAAAAGTGTTTGATTGTGAGGCATTAAAAGCCACAAAATGCAACGGGTCCATCAGACCCACAAACACTGGCTGAGTAACAACAATATGAACATTACACAAGGGTTAAACGCCTCTTATTTCTTCTTGCTCTTGACCGAGGGCTGACGACACTACGGGAACCTCCCAGCATGAAGCTGGAACCTACGTGTGGGTCAAGGACAGGAATTGGCTGCTGCTGGGGTACGGGTTCAGACTCGGCGAGGGGAAGGTCCACAGGTTGTGCCTCAGGTACGGGTTCAGACTCGGCGAGGGGCAGGTCCACAGGTTGTGCCTCAGGTTGTGCCTCAGGGCCAGCAGACTCGGAGGCCCCCTGCGGGGGGACGGAGCCGATCTGCAGGCAGCGATTGAACTTCCCAATGAGACGATCGACAGTCCTCTCCAACTCGTTAACCCTCTTGGAGACACACTGCCACTCCTGGGTCCTGCAGGGAACGCTACCCAACCGTACAGATTTTTCGGCTGGACACGTAGAGTCTTGATCCACTGAGAGTACCACGGGCCGGCGAGCGGTGGGACCACTTACTGGACGCCGGGAACAGGAGGAGAGGTAATGCCCGGCTCGACCACAGTACAGGCAGCTCCGGGTGTCCAAACAGCGCTGCCTCTCCTCTGGTGTGGCGCGAACCCTGCCGGTCAGATCACGGTACAGATGGCTGCTGGGACTCAAATGTGGCTGCCCCTGCTCTGGGATGACGCGAACTCCCCCCCAGAATATGCCCTTAGCAGCTGGAGGCGGCCGAGAGGCAGAGCTAGAAGCAACGGCCGCTGTGGACGGGGGAGTAGCAGGTCTGGAAACCTCCGGAACGGCGGTGCGCTCGGAAGCTGGGGCAGGAGGGGCAGAAGGCTGCGGAATGGCACCCTGGGGGCCTAGCCCGTCGAGACGACCTAGCCGGCCAATCAAGAGGGCGTGCCGATCAGCGGCTTTGGAAGCCAGAGCCTGGATTGCTTTTTCCTGCTGGGCGTGCCGATCAGTGGAACTTGATGGCTGGGGCTGCACAGTTCGAGGTTTGGGAACGGTCGCAGAGATTGCAGAAGTTGCAGGTTGCAGAGGTTGCTGTGATCCTTGATGTGAGTTTATGAATCACTGGCCAAGACCTGCAGGAGCAGGCCCTTATAGACCCGAATATGACATCACCTGTGTTATGACATCACCAGCGAAAGGCATGAAAGACACTTATGAATCGTGACATCATCAGTGATCGATGACATCATAGTAGGAATGACGACGTCAAAGTAGGAATGATGACGTCATCCTAACAGTACCCTCCCCTCAACGGACGCCACCTGGCGTCCAATGAGGCCATCAAGGATGGCATCTGGGAGACAAAAAATCTGCAGGTTCTGGTGGAGGAGCTCCCCCCTAATACTGGATATCGAAGCCATAGATGGACCGATACGTAGACAGAACTTCTACCGGGTCCGGTGGATCCTCTGGGGCCGGCCATCCCCCAGGGCACGATCCAAACACGGGAGGCTGGAGACCATCAAAAGGATCAAATGCCGCCGTCTCCGAAGGCAGAGCCACAGGGGGATCTGACTCAGCGAGGCCTGCCCTCCCGACCTGTAGTTTGGGGAGGTCACCCACCGTCTCCTCCTTTAAACGCCTCTTATTTCTTCTTGCTCTTGACCGAGGGCTGACGACACTACGGGAACCTCCCAGCATGAAGCTGGAACCTACGTGTGGGTCAAGGACAGGAATTGGCTGCTGCTGGGGTACGGGTTCAGACTCGGTGAGGGGAAGGTCCACAGGTTGTGCCTCAGGTACGGGTTCAGACTCGGCGAGGGGCAGGTCCACAGGTTGTGCCTCAGGTTGTGCCTCAGGGCCAGCAGACTCGGAGGCCCCCTGCGGGGGGACGGAGCCGATCTGCAGGCAGCGATTGAACTTCCCAATGAGACGATCGACAGTCCTCTCCAACTCGTTAACCCTCTTGGAGACACACTGCCACTCCTGGGTCCTGCAGGGAACGCTACCCAACCGTACAGATTTTTCGGCTGGACACGTAGAGTCTTGATCCACTGAGAGTACCACGGGCCGGCGAGCGGTGGGACCACTTACTGGACGCCGGGAGCAGGAGGAGAGGTAATGCCCGGCTCGACCACAGTACAGGCAGCTCCGGGTGTCCAAACGGCGCTGCCTCTCCTCTGGTGTGATGCGAACCCTGCCGGTCAGATCACGGTACAGATGGCTGCTGGGACTCAAATGTGGCTGCCCCTGCTCTGGGATGACGCGAACTCCCCCCCAGAATATGCCCTTAGCAGCTGGAGGCGGCCGAGAGGCAGAGCTAGAAGCAACGGCCGCTGTGGACGGGGGAGTAGCAGGTCTGGAAACCTCCGGAACGGCGGTGCGCTCGGAAGCTGGGGCAGGAGGGGCAGAAGGCTGCGGAATGGCACCCTGGGGGCCTAGCCCGTCGAGACGATCTAGCCGGCCAATCAAGAGGGCGTGCCGATCAGCGGCTTCGGAAGCCAGAGCCTGGATTGCTTTTTCCTGCTGGGCGTGCCGATCAGTGGCTTCGAAAGCCAGAGCCTGGATTGCTTTTTCCTGGTGGGCAATCAGGCGTCTTGACTCAAGTGCGAGGTCTTGCAGAGGCTGCGGGGTGACACCCTGGGGGTTTAGCCCGCTGAGATGATCTAGCCGTTTTACCAGGAGGGCGTACCGATCCTCGGCCTTGGAAGCCAGGGCCAGGTGGGCCTTGTTTGCTTCTTCCTGTCTGTCGAGTAGTTCCTGAAAATGGAGCGTTTGCTGCATTTGCTGCCGTTGTGCCTCCGTGAGTACCACACCCAGGCCGGAAACAAGCTCTGCGGTCTGTGTTTGTCGGGACTGCCACGATGACATCGCTGCCAGCAAGGTCTCCAAGGTGAGAAGACCCCTCATTGATTCGCCTGGTGGTTCACCTGAAGCGGCCGGCGGGAAAACTGGCGTCTCAGGGTCTTCCTCCTTGATTGGGGGGAGAAATTTGCCCGCTAAATCCATTTCTGAGTGATTCATACTGTCGGGATCGGTGTTAGACATGTGGATCTATTCGCGGGTAGTTGAGGGCCACGGGAAACTTGGTATGTCTTGAGAAGCTGGGGTGTTGTGGAACTTGATGGCTGGGGCTGCACAGTTCGAGGTTTGGGAACGGTCGCAGAGATTGCAGAAGTTGCAGGTTGCAGAAGTTGCAGGTTGCAGAGGTTGCTGTGATCCTTGATGTGAGTTTATGAATCACTCGCCAAGACCTGCAGGAGCAGGCCCTTATAGACCCGAATATGACATCACCTGTGTTATGACATCACCAGCGAAAGGCATGAAAGACACTTATGAATCATGACATCATCAGTGATCGATGACATCATAGTAGGAATGACGACGTCAAAGTAGGAATGATGACGTCATCCTAACACAAAAAGCATTTGACACCGTTAACCATGATTTTCTTCTGTGTAAGCTCGGGGCTCTGGGCTTCAACAGCACTTCCCTCAACTGGGTTAGGTCCTACCTGGAGGGTAGGGAGCAGGTGGTGGACGTAAATGGAACGATGTCATGTCCCCTCCCCCTGACGTGTGGGGTCCCCCAGGGAAGTATTTTAGGGCCTTTATTCTTTTTAATTTATATTAACGATATGCAATCGGCCTGTGATTGCAACCTGTTCCTTTTCGCGGACGACTCCGCCCTCTTGTTCTCGCACAAGGACAAGGGGGAGATCGAAAGGAAATTGAGCAGTGAGCTTCACAGTGTTAGTGAGTGGCTCTCGGATAACAAATTATCACTTCATCTGGGGAAAACGGAGGCCATTTTATTTGGGTCAAATTTTAATTTAAAAAAGTCCCCCGAGTTTAAAATCATGGTTGGTGACGTAGTTGTTAACACCAAGGAGGAGATTACGTACCTTGGCTGCATTTTAGATAACAAACTTTCAGGAGAAAGCATGGCCTCAAAAGTGATTTCCAAAGTTAGTCAAAGAACCAAATTCCTAGCCAGAATTTCTTCTTTCATTGACAAGAGCGCCCTTGAAACCTTGGCAAATGCTCTGATTCAATGTCACTTTGACTATGCTTGCTCCTCCTGGTTCACGGGAATCACCATCAAACTCAAAAACAGGCTTCAGACCTCCCAAAATTAATTCGGGTTATTCTGAAGCTTCATCCCAGAGTCCATCTCCTCCCCTCCCACTTCCATAGCCTCAGGTGGCTCAGAGTGGAGGAGAGGGTTTCCCAAATCAAATTGTGCATGGTTTTTAGGATTTTTAAACGGGAGGCTCCTCGTTACCTCGCTGACTACTTTTGTAAAGTCAGTGAGGTACATGGCTACTCCACAAGAGGAAGCACCTCCAACATTGTTCCCCCCAAATTTAAAACCCTAAAGGGTAAATGCACCTTTTCCTACTCAGCAGCTATTTTATGGAACAAACTCCCTGAGAGTATTAAGACACTTAACTCCAGGTTCTCTTTTAAGCTTGCCTTGAAAAAATGGCTGGTTGGCTCCCAAATGTGGTCCTAAACCTTTTATTTTCCTTTTCTTATGTCCCCTGAATAGGCGGGGCTTTTAAATCCCTAGGTAGGTTCCTGTTTTTAGTATATGAGCTGGTCTCTATCTTATTATTTATTGATTGATGCATTTTTATTAGGTATCTAATTAACCATTCAAGGTTTTTGAGTTTTTGATTTGAATGTTAAATGTTATCATCTGTTTGTGTATGTTCTTGTCCGCGCACACACGCGCTCATACCTGCATACAGATTCACTCGTCTTGTCCCACACACAAGGACCACAATGGAAACAAGCCCTCGGGCTTTATTGTGTTTTATTCCTTTTGAGCAATATGTTGATGTTGTGTTTGTCTTGTACATACCTGCTATTATTGTTTCAATAAAGTTATCAATCAATCAATCAAAACCAAAATCATAAACGACATCAGAATGAACACAGACACAGGCCAAAGTACAGTTCTAGTACTACTGGATCTGAGTGCGGCATTCGATACCATCGATCACGCACTTGACAGGCTAGAGAACTGGGTTGGGCTCTCGGGCGCGGTCCTAACCTGGTTCAGGTCCTACCTCCGCGACAGAAAATACTTTGTGTCCATGGGCAACAACAAATCGGCCATAACTAGTATGACCTGTGGGGTGCCGCAGGGATCTATAATGGGGCCTGTTCTCTTCAACCTCTACATGCTCCCTCTCGGCCTAATTATGCAGAAAAACAATGTGGCCTATCACAGCTATGCTGACGACACGCAATTCTCTCTTCAGCTGACTACTCTCCAATAGACTCGCTCTGCCGGTGCATTGACCAAATAAATGTCTGGATGAATCAAAACTTCCTGCAGTTGAATGGAGACAAAACGGAGGTGATCGTTTTCGGACCAGAAAAGCAGAGGCTCAGAATTGCCGCGCTCCTCGAGTCGCGATCCTTGAAGCCCAAGGACCAAGTCAGGAATCTTGGTGTTATTATCAATTCCGACCTGACCTTTAACTCCCACATTAAGTCTATTAGGAAATCAGCCTTCTATAATTTAAAAAATATAGCAAGAATTAGGGGCTACATGTCCAGACAAGATTTAGAAAAATTAATCCATGCCTTTATCTCTAGTAGGTTGGACTATTGCAATAGCATTTTCTCCGGCCTCACTAAAAAATAACTTGGACAACTCCAGTTCATCCAAAATGCTGCGGCTAGAGTTTTAACCAGGACTAGGAAAGCTGATCACATCACTCCAGCTCTTAGGTCCTTACACTGGCTTCCAGTATCCTATAGAATAGATTTCTAGATATTGTTGTTAGTATATAAATCGCTAAATGGCCTTGGTCCAAGTTACATCGCCGACTTGCTCCCACGCTACGAGCCGTCTAGACCTCGCAGGTCTGCAGGGTCCGGCCTATTAGATGTTCCTAGGATCAACTCCAAACACGGAAAAGCCGCTTTTGGCCACTATGCCCCCACTAGCTGGAATAAACTTCCTAAAGACCTCAGGTATGCCCCGACATTACTTGCCTTCAAGAATAGACTTAAGACCCTGTTGTTCTCAGTCGCCTTTGACTGTTAATCAGCTCTTCCACTGCCACTTTTAACTTTGACTCATGTTTATGGTTAGGGTTAGGGCTAACCCTAACCCTAACCCTTTTCTACGTAGCCTACTCAAATATGCTTATACATGAATATTTCCCAGGGGTTAAAGGCTGCATTACAGTAAAGTGATGCCATTTTCTGAATTTACCAGACTGTTCTAGCTGGTCTATTAGTTGCCTTTACATGGGCTACTTTGTCATGTTATCCACTGAGGTGTACTGAGATGTCATGTGTACCTGTTCAACCAACAAAAGTATCTATCTATCTATATATTCGAATAGAAGACCAGGGGCCAAATGTATAGTGTTAATTTGGGCGTAGAGCTTTTTGGGCTTAGACAGATTTCTACACATACAGTACATGCACAGAGTTTTATACATTTGGCCCCAGAAGTGGTGGTGGTTGATAGGGAAAGTCCCATCAAATCTGTCAAATTTATTTTCTAATCTAATATTAGAAAATACATTTGCCAGATTTGATATGATGGCTCATTTGAAATGCTGTAAATGAAATAAATGAATGAAATAGATCAACTTAATTTGAGATCTTAAATTCAGAAAGTCCAGTTTCAAGGATTTTCTAAGTGGTTTCCAGGACCTTATCATGACCTACCCCAGATCATAACACACCACCATGCACATTTACAGCCCACTCCAACCGGAGGTGGTTTCCAGACTTTACAAGTAGTTTCCAGGACATTCCAGGTGGTTTCCAGGACTTTCAAGGTGGGTTCCATGACCTTCCCATGACCTTACCTGCATCATAACACACTGCCATACAAATTTACAAACCAAATTTAACTTGGGGAAGTGGTTTCCAGTGCTTTCCAGGTCGTTTCCAGGACTTTCCAGGTGGTTTAAAGGACTTTCCAGGTGGTTTCCATGACATTGCCATTACCTTCCCAGGATTATAACACAGTGCCATACAAAATTTCAGCCCAATCCCACCTGGTGTGTGGGCATGCACATGCAGACAACTTCAAGAAAATATGTTTATGTCTCAGAATTAACGTCAAACTTTGAGGCCGTTTTTCTCAAAAACACAGTTTGGAAACAGTCGCGACATAAAGGGGTGTATCTCCCTCAATTGTTGGACTACAAATATAATTTTGATATCCCCAGAAAGCTGAGATTCTCCTCTTTCCAACAGTGTATACAACTCAAAATGTGTTTTGGGGTCAATGTGACTGATTTTGTCAGAGCAGGTCACATATGCTCCCGTGAGGTGGGGATGCGTTTAGCTGCTGCCGAGCGGGGGTGAAAAACTCGGCATAACACCTGGGAACTGGCACAAGGTAGACTGCTATCTTTCCTGCCTTAAGGCATTGCCAAACAGATGCGCAACCACACATAGGGATATCACCTGTACCAAAATAGGGCTCAAGATGTTTATTGTCACTCGATGTACAAGTACACACGTGTGAAATTTTGAGCTGTGTTGTGTTCCATTACATGTTATCATCATCATCATCATAATTGCCTCACCATCATCATCATCATCATTATCATCATCATCGTATTACAAATCTGTTGTCTGTGCATGTCTATAAACTATAAATGGAATATAAATAGAATATTGCGTCTTACCCTTCAATATTACAAGTCTCTTTTCTGTGCATGTACAGTATATTGCTGTTGCCCATAAATAGAATGTTGCATTTTGCACAGCGGTTTGAGAGTCATTATTGGGTGGTTTTATTTATTATTTAGGAGTCTGGTGGCTTGGGGGATGAAGCTGTTTCTCAGCCTGCTTGTCAGCCTGAAAATCTCCGTAAACATCGGCGCGGCCTGGGGTCCTTCAGGCTAGAGCGAGGTGCTCGGCGCAGGTGAATGACGTGCAGCGCACAGGCCTCCTTGAGGCATCCTCCCTGCCCATGGTACGGCATGGTAGGATTGCCTTTTTCCGCAGGAGGTTCTGGTGAGACGAAGGAGGTGCCCGGCCTGGAATCACCCCACAGGGCCTTAGACCTCCATGCACCGAAGGTCTTGCAATACTGCGGTGTAGCACTAAACTCTATTGCAGCGGATTGGGCGTGATCAACCCTTCTGTGGGCAACGTTGCAGACAGAGTAGGAAGTCTGATCCGTGAGTGGCTGCTTCTGGGATGCGGGTCGGGGTCGTAATCGGCCTCGGCTGGGTCTACTGGGCGAGGGTGTATGATGTTGTCAGACCCGAAACACCCCACGACCCCAGTCAACATCACTGATGACGCGTCCCAGCGCATGCTGTAGCATGTATACTGAAACCTCAGAGTTTTTGGGGTTCTGTATCTCCTCCCTGATGGTAGCAGGGAGAACATGTTGTTGAGTGGGTGGGTTGAGTCTTTGATTATTTTCATGGCCCTCTTGAGGCAGCTCCCGTACCAGGAGGTGAAGCAGCCGCTCAACAGGCTCTCGATGGTGCCTCTGTAGAAGTCTATGAATATCTTGGGTCGCAGGCCGATCCTCTTTAGTCGCCTGAGGCCGTGCAGGCATTGTTGGG
Source organism: Poromitra crassiceps (assembly GCF_964638095.1). Lineage (NCBI taxonomy): Eukaryota > Metazoa > Chordata > Actinopteri > Beryciformes > Melamphaidae > Poromitra > Poromitra crassiceps. Next base: position 120,168,478 of record NC_139624.1, read on the forward strand.
CCTTTTTGGGAACAGAGGTGGTGTGGCTGGTCCAGGTTATGTCCCGGTGGATGTTGACACCTATAGCTACTTGAAGCTGTCCACTCTCTCTACCTCTGTGCTGTAGATGGTGACCGGGCGGTGCCCCCCCCCCCCTCCTGTAGTCTATAATAACCTCCTTGGTATACTGATTTTCAGTGGGGAGGAGGTGTGGTCATCTGCGTTCAGCACCTGCTGTCGGTCTGTGAGGAAGTCTAATACATCAGATCTGCAATTAGGCCCCGCCCCCTTTTAGGGCGAAAACACAAGCCTCTCCCCGTTGACTTTAATGTAAAAGCACTACCCCAGAAAATTATAGAAAAATAACAGAATCAATCTCGTTTATTAATGACCCTAAAACACCATGACATGACAATATATTACAACTCGCCTGGCCAAAGAATGGGCAAGATACATCGAAAATATTACCTTGACCTAAAATCATGTGACAAATGTCTCATATTTACATTACAGCCCCAGCTGGTCGGCATAGCGACCACACACCTGCCCTCCGCCCATAGCCAAAGAAGGCTTAAATCCATACACGGACCTTATAAACTGGTTAGGAAATCCTGTTGCCTCTATATCATATGACCTACATGGGCAATGAGACCATCGGCCAGGAGAATGGATATCAATTTGTTGTTATTTATCCTACATGCATACGCTACGGGGAGAAGGGAAGTGGTAGAGATGTAACGGTATGAAAATTTCGCATCACGATTATTGTGACCAAAATTATCACGGTATCCGTAAAAAAATTATGAAAATGTTCAAACAGTACTGAGAGACTCATTGAAATCATTTTACAACATTTTATATTGAAAACTCAGACCGAAAAAGGATTGATACATGCACTGAAATCATTTCTCCAAGGCTGCACATTTGCATCTGGGAGACTGTTGCCAACTTTGATTGATGATGGACAGTATTTACCATGTTTTTCAAAGCACTGTAATTACGGTAATCACGGTACCACGGTTTTAATGATAATGAAATTTTGAAACGGTACAGTTATCGTAAAGAATTGTATCACGGTTATCATTAAAACCGGTTATCATTACATCCCTAGCTACACACAACTACAAGGGGTTCCAGAGCAGCAGGATTTTTCTCTCTCAAAACAATTGAAAACCATCATGTTAAGGCTGAGCAAGGAGATCGATTTTATTTCACCAGAGCCGGAGGCAGCAACACAAAAGACTGATGGAAATACCAAGAGAATTGGCGGAAACCGTGGTGGTGAGTAGGTCAGAGACTGGTCATGAGTTACATGATTTTAGATGGGTCAAAGTAATATTTCTGATGTATCTTGCCCATTCTATGGCCAGGTGAGTTGTAATGTATTGTCATGTCATGGTGTTTTAAGGTAATTAATAAACAAGATATATTCTGTTATTTTTCTATATTTTTTCTTGGTTGTGCTATTTTACATTAAAATCAATGGGGAGAGCCTTGTGTTTTCCCCCTAAAAGGGGGCGGGAACATGTGGCGCCTACAAAATGACGTATATCCAGTCACATATCGGTGTGTTCACGCTAGGGGTGGGACAAAATATCGATACTCACGGTATCGCGATATTTCCACTTGCGATACGTTATCGATACACTGGCACCAAGTATCGATATGTTTATTAAATTTTTTTTTTTTTTTTTTTTTAATAAACAGGCTAAAATATTATGCTGTGTGTGGTAGTTAAAACATAGTTTCAAGTTGACGTTTATTTATGTTTGTAGTTGAAACAAAAACATAAATACTGTAGGCTACATGAATGGAAATGTTTGCTCATTAATATCTACTTTTAGAAATTATATAGGTAGGTAATATAGGTTTTCTTGTTTTAATAATAATAATAAAAAGACTTAATGTGTAACTTTTCCTCCGTGGTATCGAAAATGGTATGAGTGAGTGAGTGAACTCTGAGAGAGTTCATGTCAATTCTGCTAATAAATACATAATACCTGCTTCTTGCCTTTTAGGGGTATTTTTTTCTCTTCAGTTACACAGGTATCGTGATGTATCGTCTTCCAATATATCGATTATCGCAGTATCGCTGTATCGTGATAATATCGGTATCGGGGGCCAAGTATCATGACGATATCGTATCGTGAGCTACTCAGCGATTCCCACCCCTAGTTCACGCCTAGTTCTTTGAGTTTCCTGACCAGCCTGGAGGGCACGATGGTGTTGAGCGCTGAGCTGTAGTCCACGAACGTTCTCACGTAGGTGACCTTTCCCTTCAGGTGGGAAAGGGCCATGTGTAGCACAAGGGCTATGGTGTCACTGTCAGCTGTGCTCCTGTTGGCACGGTATGTGAATTGCAGGGGGTCGTGGGGGGGGGGGGGGGGGGGCAGGAGCAGGATGCATCTGGTGAAAAAAATCCTTCAGCTTTGAGTGACCATCACGAGTGCGTCTGACAGCTCGTGGAGCTCGGGGCAAAGCTGCTCATTGCAGCGCTTTGAGGCACCAGGCTGGAGCTGTTTTATGGAGCTTTTTCTTGAAGGCAGATTGTTGCTTTTCTCTGCTTGCTGGTTTTGGTGGACAATAACCGTTGTTTCGGGGAAAGGGTTAATGGTACAAGTTATCAGACACGCTCACAGTCACACATCAGATTGTTTATTCCACGTCTGAAAAGCGAATCAGGAAAGACTGCTTTTTCCTTCTACGCTCCTGATAAATGTAACAGGCTCACAGACTCGCTGGAGCGATTTGTCTCTATAGAGTCGTTCAGAGTACTTGAAGATATGTTATAAGGATTGATCTTGTTTTCTTCATGTTTTTTATCTTGTGATCTATTTGTACTGTAATTTTGTATTTTGTGTTGTTGATGTCTAAATGCACTGTAACAGGGCATCCTTGTAAATGAGAGCTTGCTCTCAAGGGCTTTCCCTGTATAAAGGTTAAATAAAATTAAAAAAGTATATATATATATATATTTTTGGGTAGTCATGAGATTATTTTTGAGATAGGGAAATAAAGTAGTTTCTTATGTAAATTTGTCAGATTTATCATGTCCTGTAAAGGAGGTCACGTGACCTCACTCTTCAGTTTTGAGTGGTCATGAGCCAAAAAGCCACCAGGACACCCCATGAGTGAAGAAATGACATAACTGTCCTTTGAGTTGAAAATATCCTCTGATTTGCAGGGAGCAACAAGGATCATCCTTGAAGGATGGCAGCCAACAAGTTGCGAAAAGTTTTGGACGATTTGGACGATGAAGAGTTCAAGACATTCAAGTGGCTCCTGCAGCAGGCGGACATTCTGGAAGGCTTCCCAGTCATCCGAAAGAGCCGACTATGTAATGCAGACAGGCTGGACACAGTGGATCTGATGGTCCAGACCTACCATGAAAACTCTCTGGAGGTGACCAAGAGAGTTTTGAGGAAGATGCAGAAGAATGATCTAGTGCAGAGTTTGTCAAAAGGTAAGTCATAGGAAGAGGAAAGTGCGGACAGGTAACAAACATAGACCGTTTGGTCACATGCGTAAATTAAGTATACTACTGTATATTATAGGAACAATAGCATGAACTGCCTATCTTGCTTGCAGATAGATGTGTGAGGGGGGAGTCCCCTAACGGGAGATATATGTGTCACGGGCAATGCCCACCTTGGTTAAAGACACTAGAGTAAAAATACTCTTTGATCCCCCAAATGGCACACACACACACACACACAACAGGCCAGAGTCAGGTATTTATAAAAAGATATATACGTTATTACAAAAATGAATTAGAAACAGCATGATAAATAACAATACATTCTTATACAGTTTCCCTCCCAAAGAACCCACTGATCAGACACTAGAGTGGTAGCCCCCGCCACCAGGGCACTGTAGTTCAGGTGAGAGTTAACCCCTCCCTCTCCCTATGGCCAAGAGTATTAATGGTGAAAGGCAATCACTGCAAAGGGTCACGGGGTGACAGCACACGGCACACTTATGAAAAACTCACAGCAAGGTCTGCAAAGACCAAAATGTACTCACAGCAAATCTAAGAAAACCACTACAGGGTGGGTAAGGATTTCACACAATACAACTAAGGAAATCACTATGGGAATGTTTCTTCCAAAACACACTGTGAAAACACACTGGGACTCTATGGATTAAAGGGGAAAACTGCTAATAAAACTGAGCGAGTGCTACTGGCCGGCTGCAATACACATAGAGCTTCACAGTGCTCAAATGGTAGTTGGACTGTACAAGATTAAAGATTTGAGGTCCGCTCTCGGTCGGAGGCGTCCGGCCGAGAGAATTAAAAACGGTTTGTCCACCTCACCCCTTCCCAATGGACACAGTCTGATACAAGCGTTCAGTCCAGCAAAAGCGTCCTTGGTGACGTGAGGCAGGTCCACTGGTCACGGGGGAAGACACTTGGCCTGCGCAGTCCGTCCGATCCGGCTCAGGCACTGACGGGACACAGCAAAGCTTGAATCAATAAAAAAAGCACTTTTCAACAGGGCGAACACAAGTAGGCTACTATAGGCAGATGGCCATTCAACTTTCCTTTTCACAGGAAATAGCGAGCGTTGTATGTAGGCTATGTTGGTGGGTCCGATGATCCACAGGTCCGAGTCTGCGGGCTCTCTTGACTCCCAATCAGGCGACGATGACGGGTCCGGGGGCAGCGTGGGTCCAGCTGACGAAACACAACACACAGGTATCAGTGGCTGATTACAATAAGGTAGCAGACTCACTCACACAGCGATGGCAGGCGTCCTACTTTCCTTTATCAGGAAATTAGCGGGCGTTGTATGTTGTGCTCTCGGTGGTTCAGCTTCTCTCCACTGGCCGGTCAGGTGTCGATCGGGCCCTCGCCTCGTCCATCTGCCAGAGGTCTGCTCTCTCCCGTCCGTCCAGTGCCTTTCTGCTCGGCCTCTCCAAACACCAGGTTTAAATCCTGCCGTGTCGCCGCCGCCAGCCAATCAGCTGGCCAGCTCAGCACACAGCAGGTGTGCCCACTGCAATCAGCTGATGTGCGGCACCTTGCCCACTGTAATCAGCTGACGCGCTGCACCTGGGAACAATCTTGTGACACTCTTTTCCTCCCCCCCCCCCAGTCCATCCAAACCCAGCCCATGTAAACTCAAGTCACTGCCCACATTACAGGTAAACAATCCCAGTCAATTCACATCATAAATCAGAATGATAACACAGAAGCAGGAGCCCTATTGGTGACATTTCCCCCCCCCCCCTTTAGCGGTGGTCGTCCCGACCATCCCCTTAGTCCCGATACCTTTGGGGTTGCACACCAAGATTACTCCGATGTGACCGTCGCACAGGCTCCTGTCCCTCGTCTGGCCCACCCCCCACCTGAGGCTCAGGTTCCAACGGAACTAGGACCTGATTTGGTTAAACAACTTGGTTGGGTTCAGGCACCGGGTCAGGAATGGCAGGCTCTACAGCGACTCGGGGGGCCAACGGTACTACAGGGGCAAAAGGCAACAAAAATACAGGTTGGTTAGGCTGAGAATCAATTCCGGGGGTACACACCTCGGGCTCAGTTTGTCCAATCCACAGTCCTGCAGGGCAGGGTCGCAGGTTGTTGCGGTGCATCGTCTGGACTGGTCCTTCCTTTCCCTCGGGCCGGATGCTGTACACAGGGTGGCCCGGCCGTATCTGCGCAAGGATAGTATATGGAGACGGCACCCAATGGGGTGCCAACTTGCCCCGGGCTCTCCGCCTGAAATTCCTGATCAGTACCCTTTCCCCAGGCAACAGGGGAAGTGCACAAGTCTTTTTGTCATACCGAGCTCGGTCCCATTCCTGCCGTTGTTGGGTGTGGGCTCGCACTCTTCTATAGGCTTCAACCAGCGTCCGGTGATGAGTGCCGACCCACCCCTCCAGCGTCCCCTTCTCCTGTGGGGGGACAACATCTAAGCACAGATCAACAGGCAATCGAGCATGCCGGCCAAAAAGTACAAAGTAGGGCGTCAGACCAGTGCTACAATGTACAGTGTTGTTGTATGCCTGTACCAATGCTGGCAACTTCTCCCTCCACCATACCTGCACATCCTCAGCGAGCGAGCCCAGCAGAGACAACAAGGTGCGATTGAAGCGTTCACAGGCACCATTACCTTGTGGATGGTACGGGGTGGTACGGCTCTTTATGCAGCCATAAAGTCCACAGAGCTGGTGCATCAACTCAGATTCAAAAGCCCCCCCACGGTCCGACAAGTACCGCTCCGGACAGCCGAACGGCTGAATGAGAGATGTCCATAACGCCTTAGCAGTCGTCTGGGCGGTCTGGTCCTTGGTAGGCACAGCCACGGCGTACCTAGAAAACAGGTCGGTCATGACAAGGACATATGGGTGAGTGTCTGCTGCCCTTCCCAAGGACAAATAATCCAGGGCCACAACCTCCCAAGGGTAGCTAGACGTGATCGGTTGGAGGGGAGCTCTCACCTCGGGACCAGCCTTCCCTACGATGCACTGAGGGCATTCTGCTGTCCAGGATTTGATATCCTTACCCATCCGTAGCCAGTAAAACCGGCGGCGCAGCATGCTCAGGACCTTCTCGCTGTTAGCATGTCCCGCCGCTTGGTGGTAGTCCTCCCAGAGCCCCCGAGCACACTGGGCTGGGACAACCACCTGAAACGCCAGCTGGCCAGTGTCCAGTTCCTGGATGCAGCGGCCCAGGATTCCTCCACGTAGCTCCAACCGATCCCACTCTGGTAACCACTGGCACACCTGGGGAGACACAGACTGTCGCAGCTGAGCAATGGTTAACCCCTCACTTTTAAGTTTGCTCACCTGGCTCAGGTCTGGGTCCTTCTGCTGCTGCTCTTGCCATGACTTCGAGTTGAACTCTGGATCAGGCTGCAACCCCACCCCTCCTGGGCCTTCCTGTTCTGGGGGCGCCGCCTGAACCGCTGCAACCTTCACCTCCCCCGGGAGCCGGGACAGGACATCCGCGTTCCGATTTGCTGTACCTGGTCGATATTTTACTGTGAAGGTGAAGTCAGCCAGCTGAGCCACACAACGTTGTTCAACCGCTCCCAGCTTGGCTGTCCCTAGGTGTACCAACTGGTTATTGTCTGTAAAGATTGTAAAATCAGCGCCCCACAGGTAGTGTTTAAATTTCTCTGTGACCGCCCAGAATAAAGCCAGCAGCTCTAACTTGAATGAGCTATAGTTCCGATCGTTCTTTTCATTGGAGTTTAGGCTCCGACTGGCATACGCAATCACCCGCTCCTTCCCCCCTTGTACCTGTGACAGCACGGCGCCCAACCCCTCTAAGCTGGCATCTGTGTACAACAGGAACGGCAGGCCAAAGTCAGCGTAGGCCAGCACTGGAGCCTGTATCAAAGCACGTTTAAGCTCCTCGAATGCATGCTGGCACTTGGGGGACCACTGAATTTTGGCTGCTTTATTCCCCGCAGTACCCTGCTGGAGGGCGTTGAGGGGCGCTGCCACACCAGAAAAGGCAGGGATGAAGCGGCGGTAATATCCCGCAAATCCCATAAAGGACCTGAGTTGCGTGACTGTCTGGGGGACTGGCCAATCGTGTACCACTGCGGTCTTGTCCGGGTCCGTGGCCACCCCCTTCTTACTGACCACATGTCCAAGGTACTTGACTTCCTTCTGGAACAAGTGACACTTGAGGGGCTGCAACTTCAGTCCATGTCTGTACAGCCTCTCAAACACTTGCTCCAGATGGTGAAGATGGCTGTTGAAGCAGGGTGAGTACACGATGACATCGTCCAGGTAGATCAACAAAAAGTCATTTACCTGTCCCCCCAAACAGCGCTGCATGAGCCGCTGGAAGGTGGCTGGGGCATTGCACAGGCCGAAGGGCATCCGCTCGAACTGGTACAGGCCCACTGGTGTCGTAAAGGCCGTCTTCTCCTGGTCCCGCGGATCCACCTCGACCTGCCAATACCCGCTAGCCAGATCGAGCGTGGAGTACCAGGCGGACTCCTTAAGGTGTGTGAGGGACTCCTCAATCCTGGGTAGAGGGAAGGCATCTTTATGAGTGACAGCATTAAGTTTACGATAATCCACACAAAAACGCCAGGATCCATCTTTTTTTCTTACCAGCACTACAGGCGAAGCCCAAGGGCTGGCACTTTCCCTTACCACTCCACTGTCCAACATACCTTTCAACAGGGCTCTCAGCTCACCGTAATGATTTGGTGGGACCGGCCTGTGTCTCTGACGCACTGGCGGCGCGTCACCTGTAGGGATCTGGTGTAGGACAGCGTTCGTGTGACCAAAATCATCGTCATTGGCAGCAAAAACCTGGGTCCATTTCTGCAGCAACTCTGTTAGCTGCTGCTGTTCATCCCGGGTCAATTGGTCCCCCTGTAAGGACAGGGCTGGATGCTCCAGCGGCGGGTTGTTACCTGGGGCTGGGGCGCCTTCTACTCTCCTCACCACTACCTCCACTTCAGACGGGCCAGTGGAGGTCAGCACCAGCTCTTCCTGGGTCCGTACTGCCTGGGGATCCACCTGGGACACCGTAGCGAGGGCATGACACTGGGGGAGCTCTATGGAGAAAAGATGAGGGTTACACACTCGAACTGGTACCCTCCCTCCTCTTACCCTACTCAGCGTTCTGGCCACACGCCACTCCTGGTCTTCGCTTTGGAGGTTCTCCACCATGACACAGCAGTCTGACCTGGCGACCGCCTGAGGCACCTGGGTCCAGATTATCATTTCAGTCTCTGGGGGGAGCACTACGGGAGCCTGACGGGGCAATTTTGCGACCCCATGCAGCTCAATGTCAGGTTCAGCCAGGACCACCCGCCGACAAACAGCGAAAGCCTTTGCCCAAGCCGCACTAACAGTAGAGGGCAGCGAAGATTTAAAGGCTGCCTCCCCAGGGTGGCCATCCTGGAAAAGGCTCCGCCAACAGTCCCCAATAATGTTCATCCCCAATATGCCACAATCAGAGTTCAGGCACGAGTCTTCAACGACCACCACCCCTTTTCCCATTACCTTCACCCCATTGATCTCAAAGTCCAAGAGCGCGTAACCGATATATGGAATCTTGAGTCCATTTGCCGCCTTCAGCGTGAGCCAGGGAATCTCTCCTTGGACCAGTCCTTCTCCAAAATACCGTTGAAACAAGGAATAGCTGAACAGTGTAACTTGTGAACCAGTATCTAAGACACAAGGAATATTTTTACCTTGTGCCATGATGTCCACTTTTGGGCACGTCCCGATCAATGAGGGCTTTATTGGGGGTGTGGTCTGGGTCCCCTCCTCGACTGCTTGCCCTACAGCAACCGAGGAGACTAAAAATCCGGGGGTCCATTGCGTCGCCTGGGGCAGAACCGGCGAGTGTGGCCTGCTTGCCCACACTCCAAGCATATGGGCCGGCCTTGGGGGTCCCACTGAAATCGATCTCTAGGTGACTCAGGGGGTGGTCTACGGGACCTCTGCTGAAATGAGGGACCCGCTTGTTGACTATGGGCCCATACAGGTTGTTCCGCTGGCCCCAGGGAAAGGTTGGCTATTTGAACCCGCATTTCCGCTGCAAGAGAATTTCCTAATGTGGAGATCTGGTCCTTGAGGTCCTTTCGGAGCTCCGCCCGCAGGGACTCCAACAATGTCTCTATATCTGGGGAAGATGGGAGCACTGACGAGTGTGTGGGCAGGGCAGACGGGTGAGCCTGTGGGGCTGCCGCTGGGCGTGTAGGCATGGCTGGTGGGAGTGTCTGTGAGGGCCCGGTGTTGTAGGCGCGGCAGGTACGCGACTCTGCCCAATCTTTCATCTGCTCCTTCTCCAGGATTTTCGCCTCGGTGCAGATGGCAGCGAAAGTCATACCTGACGTGCGACGGAGGAGGCGCTTCAGCTCCTGTTTCATAGAACTCTCTTGTAGTCCCCTGATGAACTGTGTCCTCAGTAGTTCCTCGGCCTCTGCGTCTTGTGGTCCTTCTGCTTGCCACCTGTGATAGAGCTCACGGAAACGGAGAATAAAAACCCCCATCTCCTCCTCTGCGCCCTTCCTGCACTCATAGAACTGAGCCCTCAGTGTGGCCAAAGATTGGCTGCTGCCATACAATGAAGTCAAAAAATCCAATATTTTCGTGTCAGTGTCTCGCTCATTTAGGGGGACCAGCAGCATTTCACGTTTAGCCTCCCCTCCCAGGGCGCTCAATATAAAGTCTACTTTTTGTGCCGTTTGGAGACCTTGAGCCCGTATGAACATTTCAATTTTAGCCCGCCATTCTCCAACCTTCTCCTGAGCCTTTCCTTCAAATGTAGGGAGCCACGGCCCACCCATGTACCATGGTATCATAACATGATTAACAATATTTGGAGCAGCGTTAGAGGGGTCAGCAACACTCTCTGTACCATCAACAGACATGTTGAGCGTGTGTGTAGGGGGATCCTGCCGAACTACGCCAAAAAGTGTCACGGGCAATGCCCACCTTGGTTAAAGACACTTGAGTAAAAATACTCTTTGATCCCCCAAATGGCACACACACACACACACACACACACAACAGGCCGGAGTCAGGTATTTATAAAAAGATATATACTTTATTACAAAAATGAATTAGAAACAGCATGATAAATAACAATACATTCTTATACAGTTTCCCTCCCAAAGAACCCACTGATCAGACACTAGAGTGGTAGCCCCCGCCACCAGGGCACTGTAGTTCAGGTGAGAGTTAACCCCTCCCTCTCCCTATGGCCAAGAGTATTAATGGTGAAAGGCAATCACTGCAAAGGGTCACGGGGTGACAGCACACGGCACACTTATGAAAAACTCACAGCAAGGTCTGCAAAGACCAAAATGTACTCACAGCAAATCTAAGAAAACCACTACAGGGTGGGTAAGGATTTCACACAATACAACTAAGGAAATCACTATGGGAATGTTTCTTCCAAAACACACTGTGAAAACACACTGGGACTCTATGGATTAAAGGGGAAAACTGCTAATAAAACTGAGCGAGTGCTACTGGCCGGCTGCAATACACATAGAGCTTCACAGTGCTCAAATGGTAGTTGGACTGTACAAGATTGAAGATTTGAGGTCCGCTCTCGGTCGGAGGCGTCCGGCCGAGAGAATTAAAAACGGTTTGTCCACCTCACCCCTTCCCAATGGACACAGTCTGATACAAGCGTTCAGTCCAGCAAAAGCGTCCTTCGTGACGTGAGGCGGGTCCACTGGTCACGGGGGAAGACACTTGGCCTGCGCAGTCCGTCCGATCCGGCTCAGGCACTGACGGGACACAGCAAAGCTTGAATCAATAAAAAAAGCGCTTTTCAACAGGGGGAACACAAGTAGGCTACTATAGGCAGACGGCCATTCAACTTTCCTTTTCACAGGAAATAGCGAGCGTTGTATGTAGGCTATGTTGGTGGGTCCGATGATCCACAGGTCCGAGTCTGCGGGCTCTCTTGACTCCCAATCAGGCGACGATGACGGGTCCGGGGGCAGCGTGGGTCCAGCTGACGAAACACAACACACAGGTATCAGTGGCTGATTACAATAAGGTAGCAGACTCACTCACACAGCGATGGCAGGCGTCCCACAGAGAAATCAAAGTACAGGAATGTACCTAAAAAGGTACAAAGGCTTCGTCGCCCCAGCGGTACCCTGGTAGAGTACAGGACTGTACCTTTAACATTGGTACATTGTTGTACCTTCTTGTTTGTACCTCTTAAAGAGCATTTCTGTACCCCTAGTGGCAACATTGTACCTTCTTGTTTGTACCTCTAAAAGAGCATTTCTGTACCCCTAGTGGCAGAACTGTACCTTCTTGTTTGTACCTCTAAAAGAGCATTTCTGTACCCCTAGTGGCATAACTGTACCTTCTTGTTTGTACCTCTAAAAGAGCATTTCTGTACCCCTAGTGGCATAACTGTACCTTCTTGTTTGTACCTCTAAAAGAGCATTTCTGTACCCCTAGTGGCAGAACTGTACTTTCTTGTTTGTACCTCTAAAAGAGCATTTCTGTACCCCTAGTGGCATAACTGTACCTTCTTGTTTGTACCTCTAAAAGAGCATTTCTGTACCACTAGTGGCAGAACTGTACTTTCGTGTTTGTACCTTTAAAATAGCATTTCTGTACCACTAGTGGCAACAATGTACCTTCATGTCCTAGTACAAATATGTACCCATGGGAAAGGTACAGAATTGGTACCTAATGAGGCAAAAACATCAAATTAATTCAGAGACAAAAACAATCAAGATTCAATCACTTTATTTTTCCCCAATTTGGCAATTGGTTGTGCAATACTTAAAGTGCAACATGTACTTAAGTTGAACTCAGTGCAAATAGTACAAACTTTTAGTTGTTTAACACTTGAAGAACTGGAAGCATTTTAAATGCAAAACACAGTGCATGTTTCATAAATTTAAAAAAGGCTGTAAAACTGTATAAAACAATCTATTAACAAAAAATACAATAAACATGCAGAATGTGTACAATTCCTCCAGCGCTTAAACACAACACGGAAGCATCGAGCCCGTTGAGCCGTTCATTAATCAGTCTTGCATTGCAAAACACTCAAGAAGTTCTACACATCCAGCTATCCTGCACAAAACTAAGAATTCCTTTCAAAAACTTGCAAGCATCTATACAAGATGTTTCAAACCAACATACAAATGATCATCCACTGTATATGTGTCAAGTGACGTGTGCTCCAATTCGTCTCCAGGTTTGAGCAAAATCCATTCACTGTCTACTTTTACACGATATGCATGAAAATGCGAGTCAAAGGACAATGGAAGCAACATTTTACTGCAAAGCACCCACATGGTATCAATGTTAAGAATGTATTTGATCTGTCCAAACACAGGAATTTTTTCAACATGTAAAAGGTCTAATGTCAATACATCTCTAACAGCATACTTGATGTTGGCTACAGTTATTTCAGAGACACGTTGACTTACTTTGCCCTCTAATTCTACATCTCTGAAGTTAAAGTTACCATTTATTTTTAGAGCAGTCTGAAGATCAATGGGTAGAGACAAAAATGGTATGCTGACACTTTTACCAGGCACCTTTTCAAAATCACCCAAGATGTTGACAGGTGAAAATTCCCAACATTGTTTGAGCTGGTGACGATCGCTTAGTGTCGCAGATATGTTAACAAAATTTCGAGTGTTCTTAGTCAGGTTCTTAAAATATTGATGTTTTCCTTCGAATCTCATACACCAAAGAGAACGGAGAGGACCATACATTAACATAAGTCTTGGATAATGTATAAGAAAATGACATTTAGGTGTCAGAACAGTTCAAAATACCTCTGTCATCTCAGAAAGGAATTCATGAACAAGTAATTGTAGACATGCTAGTTCATCTTTCCGCACCTTAGCTGCCATGACAATATCTGCAATACCTCGACATAATAAAAACACATGCCAGTATCTGCTGCCAGGAGGAACACGGTGCCCCATTATAAAAGGCAACAATCTGAAAAGACACCATTTTTGAGTAGCTGTTCCTACAATCCCTGAAGTTTGGAGAAGTCGTTCAGACAACAGCACAGGCTTATTGGCCTTGTCATTCTGACCTATAGAGAATTTTTGAAGCTCTTCATTTAGCTCAGTTATAGTTATATGCTTTTGTCTATGTGCTTCGCAAATAACATGCTTCATTGTCAGTGGAACAACTCCCTCTAACATATCATGCATGATGTCTGGGGGCAAAGACTTGGTCACATCAAAATAATCTAGTGCATCAAATGAACTAGTGCCATTTACACCATACAAAGCTGCACTTTCCTTGTTCTGCTGGAAACACTGGAGATGGTATTGGTAGACTTCAGTCGTTCTCAGAACAAAATTATCTTCCTGGAATTTGTGATTGATTTCCGCATGAGTTGCCATACAGTTACGACAAATTCGACCTGAGTTAAAACACATGCGGAAGCCACCAATCATATGAGCTGAGAGATTGTCAGCTGAAAAAGTAGCTAAAGCAGCATAAACTCTGTGGTCTGTTCCACAGACACTTAAAATAAAGCCTTCAGTTGAAAGACGTTTTAGGTCATCTATTATTGGTTTTAATACGACGTCCATACCACATTGTTTCATGTGTGAATAACGAACCAGCAGAGCTAAGTGAATGTGCTTAAGTTGAGATCGATACTTTCCACTCAAATTTCCAATCGTGTAGTAAAAAGCACATATCTTATACTTCGTTCTTTTAGGGCCAAGAGGATTCACAAGTTCCAGTTCATCCTCGAATAAATGTATCCTTAAAGCATCTGGATGGTCTCTGAAAAACAAATGCTCCTTAAAATAAAGACCATCTCTATAATCCGTCAAAAGCTCTTCATCTATGACCTGGTTATTTTCAGATAGTATTTGATCCCAGACATCTTCATGAGAACAGTATTTCTTTAAAACTTCAGAGATGGGAACATAGGAATAGGATCCTATTTTTTGCCCAGAAGAGCCTCTCAATGTGTAGTGTACAGGTTCTGTATAGTTCAACTTGGCCTTACAGTGTTCTTTAATCATATGTGGAGAACGAACTGCCTCATAAGCTTTATCAAAGAAATCTGATGAGTGCAAAACCTGCTGAAGTTCAGGACAATTTGAAATGTCAAAACCACTTTTTTCAAGATGATAAGAAATAAACGAATCATAGTTTTCTTTGAAAAAACAAAAGAGAAATTTGACGGGGTCCGGGCGCTAGTCCGAACTCCCACTAGTCCGACCTACACTGCCATAAATTCGGCTCTGTCAACCAAGCTTTAATCACATGTAAATCAATGCCATGGGAAGCGCAAACAGCCGCAGACAATAGGCGCTGTTTCACACACACACACACACACACACACACACACACACACACACACACACACACACACACACACACACACACACACACACACACACACAGCCCAGCCCAACTCAACTCAGCCCAGAGGCCTGTACTACGAAGCTAGTTTAATGCCTTATCCGAGTAAGTTTGAGTTTAAACCTGGTTTAGCCGTACTACAAAGCAAGTTAACTTTCAATCACCATGGCAACTGACGCTGCAAAGCTAACCTGGTCGCGACCAGGTTAGCTTCAGAGGATAAGATCAAAATCCATGACAGACCCATATAATCGGCTCTCTGGAGTCACTCACCGTTCATATAAGATCGCCATATGAAAAATAGATTGCAGTCAACTGAGAATATAACAAGAAAAACATTTGTGGCTCTGTAGGCTACATAATTAAATTAAGCCTACTTACCACTTTATGTCTTAACAGCTCAACGATGCGTGGAGGTGCATATCATGAATGGACCCTCAAATGGAGTGAGGGTGATATTCTCCTACATGCCAGAAAAGCCTATACATATAATATAGATATGGGATAAATATGGATAGCCCCAGCAGTTTTCTCTTTTATAGTAGGCTATTAGGCTTTATACTAGGCTATTTTATATATGAATTATTCGATCAGTGCAACCACACACATGAGTGATAGAGATCATTATTCATTGAGCATGCGTTTCTAAATCTATGGTCTAAATAGGCTTACAGATTGTGGAAATGTATAGACTGAGATTACACATTTACATGTGTTTCTGCTGCCTGTATCAATGCAGCTGTATCAATCGCTGATCAAAGTAAATCAAATGACTGATGTGAATACAAGCTGCTGCCTTAGACAGCCCTTCAGCAGACTATCCAACGCGGATTTTCATTCTGACATTAAATCGCGGATACATTAAATATCCGCTAAAACTCTGATCATGCACTGCGCTTCATTGAGGAAATGGGTGTGGAAATGGGTGTGGGCGTGGATAAACTCAGCTGTTCATATTGTGATTGGCTAGCGCACCTCTTTCGCGTGGACGCGCGCCTGTGCACGAGCGAAAAACGTGCGCGTGCACAGGCAGATCCCAGGTCCACTTACCTAGTAAAAAACCAGCGTCGTAGTATCAGTTAACTAGATAGCTTTGATCCTGTTCAGTCAAACCAGATCAAAGGGACTTATCGCGGATCTGTTAAACTAGTTTCGTAGTACAGGGCTCAGCTGACATGTACCTTTTGAGTTAACTCTGTCCCTAAAAATAAAAAAACAATAAAAGAAAGCCACCCCCATGTTCTATTATTATTATTATTATTATTATTATTATTATTATTATTATTATTATTATTATTATTATTATTGTTGTAAGTTGTTATTATTATTACTATTATATTTGTTGTTGTTCTTATTATATTATTGGTATTGTTATATGGTTATTATTTGTACGTTATTAATAATATTATTATTAATATTATTTTTATTATTGTGTTATTAGTATTATCGTTATCATTATTATTAACATTGTTATTGTTATTATTTTTACGTTATTATTATTATTATTATTATTATTATTATTATGTTTTTATTCTTATTATGATTCTTATTATCGTTTATTATGTCGCGGGTCCACGTGTGTGTGTGTGTGTGTGTGTGTGTGTGTGTGTGTGTGTGTGTGTGTATGTAACAATCTGTATGTACATTGCTCGCCATGACCGTGACATTGTGTTGGATGCAATAGCCTACAACAGATTTGTGTCATGAGTGCTGTCTAATCTGTTCCTTGTTTGCCCTGTGTGGTGTGATTAGGCTGGGTTCCTGAGAGACCAGGTGTGTGGCATGAGCAATCAAGCAGTTCCGCCCACAATCAGGCACCTATATATACTGGGCTGGGACTCCTGTTCGTTGCTCGGGTATTGTCTGTTAGTGTGCGGCCATCTCGCCACTAACTTAGGTCAGTTCGGTTCTTTGTTATTTTGGAAGCTTTTTCTGTTTTTCGACTTTTGCTGATTCGCTCTCTCTCTCTCTCCACCAGTCTGCTTGAACGTGCCTGTCTACCATCTGTCTGCTGCCCGCCTGTGCCTCATGGGAACCTGTTGCTCTACTTACTCACGCCTCGTCAGGACACCCCTGTTGCGTTGTTACGCACACCATTGACGTTTAACTTTTGGCCTTCGTGCCTATATTTTGGATTTTGAAAACCTTATTAAAAGACAATCTCAGTTTTGGCATCAACTTGTGTCCGTGTCTCTTGGGTTCTTCTGTCTGTCGTGACAGAATACCCGAGCCACAACAATGAACCCAGCAGATGCGGAGACACTTCGCCAAGCTCTTACCAACCAGGGGGCACTGATCGGGCAGCACGACCAGGCACTAAGAGAGGTCCTAGACGGTATGAGAGAATTAAATGTGAGTTTGACTCGTTTACGGAGTGAGATGCCTGCTCCAAGTAGTGCGGCTACCCATCAGGACCAAGAGAACTGGGGAACTAACGGTGTGCAAAATGAGAGTGGCTTACCTGGGAATCACCATGAGACCCGTGCGCCGATGCCGGAGCGTTATGGCGGAGACCTCGGCACCTGTGGCTCCTTTCTCCTCCAGTGTGCATTGGTGTTCGAGCTTCAACCCAGGGCGTATCTTACGGATCGTTCCCGCATAGCCTTCCTTATCGGCAGCCTAAAGGGGAGGGCGCTGGACTGGGCCCGGCCTGTGTGGGAGAATCAACTCCGTGATTGTCGCTCGTACAATGCCTTCACCGACAGCATGAGGAGCGTTTTTGATCATCCCGTTAAGGGAAACGAGGCCTCCAAACGACTCATGTCGCTTCGCCAGGGGTTCCGTAGCGTGGCAGAATATGCAATTGAATTTCGCTCCCTCGCGGCGGAGAGCGAGTGGAATGACGAGCCACTCCAACAGGTATTTATATGCGGGCTTAACGAGTCCCTGAAGGATGAGTTGGCGGCTCGAGAGGGGACAAATGATTTAAATTCCCTCATTACTCTGTCCATTCGTCTGGATAACAGGCTCCGTGAACGTCGGAGGGAGAGATCAAGCGGCCGCTCCACTTTTTCCCCTCGCCGTTCTCCTACACGGGAGTCGGCTATTTTTTCATTTCCGTCTCGTGCTCCGAGAACCTCCGGAGATGCCCGACAGCTTCCGGAGATGCCCGAGTCTGAGCCCATGCAAATGGGAAAGCTGCGCATTGCAAATCGGAGACGCGATAATTCCTGTTTTTACTGCGGAAGATCAGGGCATTATATAAATGATTGTGCAATGCGTCCGGGAAACGACCAGGCTCCTCTGTAAAAGGGAGGTTACAGATGGGCCAGACCTCTTGTCACTCCTCTTCTCCACTACCACAGCTACAAACTTCTATAATTTGGAAAGGTAAAGTTCATTCTTTTCCTGCTTATATTGACTCTGGGGCGGGTGAAAGTTTTATGGATTTTTCTGTGGTAGAACTGCTTAACCTCACCCTTGTTGATGTAGAGACTCCTACAGAGGTGAATGCTGTTAATGGAGAACTGTTATTTACTGTAACTAAGAAGACTGTGCCTGTGGCCCTCCACCTGTCTGGTAATCATCAGGAGATGATCAGTTTTCTGGTAGGAGAGCTTTCTGGCACCCGGTTGCTTCTGGGCCTTCCTTGGTTATTGAAACATAACCCTCACATTGACTGGGGAGCAGGTATTATAAGGAGTTGGAGCTCTTTTTGTCATGCAAATTGTCTAAAATCTGCTTTGGTCTCTGATGCTGTTTGTTTGCCCTCTCCTTCTCCTCCACCGGACCTAACGTTAGTACCTGCTGTGTATCATAACCTGGGGGAGGTTTTCAGCAAGCATCGAGCTCTCTCTCTTCCACCTCATCGACCATATGACTGTGCCGTAAGACTTAAGCCTGACGCTACTTTGCCTGGTAGTCGGTTGTATAACCTTTCCCGTCCTGAACGTGTGGCTATGGAGGAATACATCCAGACATCACTAGCGGCTGGGTTGATCCGTCCTTCTTCGTCACCAGTGGGAGCAGGTTTTTTCTTTGTAGCTAAGAAGGATGGTAGCCTACGGCCCTGCATTGACTTCAGGGGGTTGAATGATATCACCATCAAGAACCGGTATCCTCTTCCCCTCATCAGCTCGGCTGGGGAACCACTACATGGGGCTACTATCTTCACTAAGTTGGATCTACGCAACGCCTACCATCTGGTGCGTATCCATGAAGGAGATGAGTGGAAGACGGCATTCAACACTCCCAGCGGCCATTTTGAATATCTGGTAATGCCTTTCGGGCTCACCAATGCCCCGGCTGTGTTCCAAGCTATGGTTAATGATGTTTTGAGGGACATGTTAAACAAATTTGTGTTTGTTTATTTAGATGACATTCTGATTTTCTCTAAGAACCTTCATGACCATGTCCAGCATGTCCGCCAGGTATTACAGAGACTATTGGAGAACCAACTGTTCGTGAAGGCAGAGAAGTGTGAGTTTCACGTGCCATCCACCACGTACCTGGGGTTCGTCATCGCCGAGGGGGAGCTGCGCATGGATCCTGCTAAAGTGTGTGCTGTGGCGGATTGGCCCGAACCTACTACACGCAAACAACTGCAAAGGTTTCTGGGCTTCGCCAATTTCTATCGGCGCTTCGTAGGTAACTACAGTCACTTTTCTGCTCCTCTGACTGCTCTAACTTCCACTGCTTCCCCGTTCCAGTGGTCTCCTGAAGCGGCTGCTGCCTTCAGAGACCTTAAGGCACGCTTTACCTCTGCTCCTGTCCTGATCCAACCTGATGACTCTCGTCCGTTTGTTGTGGAGGTGGACGCTTCTGACGTAGGTATTGGAGCAGTTCTGTCACAGCGGTCAGTTACTGACCAGAAGCTCCATCCCTGTGCTTTTTTTTCTCACAAACTAGAACCACATGAGAGAAACTATGATGTGGGAAACCGAGAACTGCTGGCAGTGGTTATGGCTCTGGAGGAATGGCGGCACTGGCTGGAGGGCGCAGAACAACCATTTGTGGTGTGGACGGACCATAAGAACTTGGCGTACCTCAAGACCGCCAGACGTCTAAATTCTCGTCAAGCCAGGTGGGCACTTTTTTTTAACCGGTTTCAGTTCACCTTGACGTATCGACCTGGGTCCAAGAACACCAAGGCCGACGCTCTGTCCCGCCTGTATGCTGCAGAAGAGGAGAAAGCACCAATAGAGACCATCTTGCCCTCCTCCTGCGTCATAGCTACACTGACTTGGGCAGTTGAGTCCGCCATCCTGGAGGCTCAACGCATACAACCTGACCCTGGTACAGGTCCTCCGGATCGTCTGTTTGTTCCCGATGCTGTGCGTTCCACGGTTCTCCAGTGGTCCCATGCTTCCCGTGTCAGCAGCCACCCGGGTCAGAATCGCACCGTGGAGATCCTGAGACGTCATTTTTGGTGGCCCACATTGGAGTTGGATGCTCGCAGCTTCGTAGCAGCCTGCCCAGTATGCGCACAGAACAAATCATCTAACAGACCGAGTTCTGGACTTCTACGCCCCCTGCCTGTACCCCGGCGTCCCTGGTCCCATATAGCACTGGATTTTGTTACTGGTCTTCCACCATCTGAAGGTAATACAGTCATTCTCACCATCATTGACCGTTTTTCAAAGACTGCTCACTGTGTTGCTCTTCCCAAGCTTCCTTCTGCCAAAGAGACCGGGGACCTCCTTGTGCGGCATGTGTTCCGGTTACATGGCATCCCAGCAGACATAGTCTCAGACCGTGGACCTCAGTTCACATCCAAGGTATGGCAGGCTTTTTGTACCGCTCTGGGGGCTACTGTCAGTTTGTCTTCTGGATTTCATCCCCAGACCAATGGCCAGGTGGAACGTTGGAACCAGGAATTGGAGACGACCTTGCGGTGTTTGGCCTCTTCACAACATTCTACCTGGGCATCACAACTAGTATGGGCAGAATATGCTCATAACTCCGCGGTCAGCACAGCCACGGGTATGTCGCCTTTCCAATGTTCTTTAGGCTATCAGCCTCCATTGTTCCCCGCACAGGAGGGAGACATTGCTGTCCCGTCGGTGCAGGCGCACATTCGCCGCTGTCGAAGAACCTGGAGGACTGCCCGTGCTTCTCTGTTGAGAACGTCAAATCGCTACCGTGAGCAGGCTGACCGACGTCGCACCCCGGCCCCGGCATACCGCACCGGACAGAAGGTTTGGCTCTCTACGGCGAATCTGCCCCTGCGAACTGAGTCACGTAAGCTCTCTCCCAAGTTCATTGGCCCCTTTGTCATCGAGAAGATTATTAACCCCGCCGTGGTACGTTTGAAGCTTCCCCGGACCCTCCGTGTGCATCCATCTTTTCATGTGTCACATATCAAACCTGTTGCCTCTAGCACTCTGTCCACACCCGTCCCACCCCCCCCTCCTCCTAGGATGCTGGATGGTGGGCCTGTGTATACGGTTCGCCGCCTCCTTGATGTTCGTCGTCGGGGTCGTGGACTACAATACTTGGTGGACTGGGAGGGGTATGGTCCAGAGGAACGATGCTGGGTTCCTCGACGCCACATATGTGACGCTGGACTCATTCGGGATTTCCGTCTACAGTTCCCTGGTCGACCTGTGGGGGCGCCTGGAGGCGCCCGTAGAGGGAGGGGTACTGTCATGAGTGCTGTCTAATCTGTTCCTTGTTTGCCCTGTGTGGTGTGATTAGGCTGGGTTCCTGAGAGACCAGGTGTGTGGCATGAGCAATCAAGCAGTTCCGCCCACAATCAGGCACCTATATATACTGGGCTGGGACTCCTGTTCGTTGCTCGGGTATTGTCTGTTAGTGTGCGGCCATCTCGCCACTAACTTAGGTCAGTTCGGTTCTTTGTTATTTTGGAAGCTTTTTCTGTTTTTCGACTTTTGCTGATTCGCTCTCTCTCTCTCTCCACCAGTCTGCTTGAACGTGCCTGTCTACCATCTGTCTGCTGCCCGCCTGTGCCTCATGGGAACCTGTTGCTCTACTTACTCACGCCTCGTCAGGACACCCCTGTTGCGTTGTTACGCACACCATTGACGTTTAACTTTTGGCCTTCGTGCCTATATTTTGGATTTTGAAAACCTTATTAAAAGACAATCTCAGTTTTGGCATCAACTTGTGTCCGTGTCTCTTGGGTTCTTCTGTCTGTCGTGACAGATTTGACCATCTAGTGGAGCAATAATCATCCAAGAATGGTACTTACCAGAATGGTCCAATTATACTTGCAATGCCTTTGCCTGCATTCCCAAACCCGATGTTGTTTTATGTTGACAACAGTCAGACAGCACCCTGCCGAACTCATACACAGCGCAAGTGTGTATGCACCTCTCCATGGCACGGAGATCTTATTACGCACACGTTCGGTTTACATCAATCATACTAAATGGCAGCAAATCCAGACAAGATTGCACGTTTTCCCTTTGTGAGCTAAAATCTGTATATTGCTGCATGTTCTTGTCTGCATGTTGCATTTGGATTCAACCTAAACATGTTATGTGTATTGATCTTCAAATTGCGGGGCATTCTGTGCGCAAAATGGAGCACGCATGAAGAAACTGCACGGCCGTATTGTGAGAATTCTCGCAGCGACAGAGAAGTCCTCTGCAGGTTGTAAAGCTTATTATTATGTTCGTTTATTTAGCCATTAATTGTCATCATTTCAGCATAAATATGGTTAACCTATACCTCAGTTGATTTGCCATTTAAGGAAGTGTATTTAATGGGCAGCTTTCATTTATTTGTCTGAAGTCTTTATCGGCATCATCTCAAAGCTCACAACACGCAACAAGGGATTTCTTTCTCAGATGTAGGCTACAGGTAACACAAGGCTAATATTATTACATTTGCCATTCAGTTTAAAGTAAAGCAAATATTCTCATCTTGTGAAGTAGGCTATAAGTCCGTTCTGAAAGCGAGTTGAATGCCCGCCGCATGTCAATAGCTGTCAACAGCTGCAGTCTCTCTCATTGTTGTCAATATAGACCCGCTTCAGAAAATATAGGCTATAAAGTTTGACTGACTGCACGTCTCATCTCTGGCTTGTTGCAGGTAGGCAACTTCTTAATTTAGATTATCTTTCAAGTTATTTAATTTCACGTTCTTGGAGGCAAATAGACATTTAATGTAGGCCCGCCAGTGTCTTTCTTTAGGCATCATTAAACGGGAATATATGACAAACTCAGTTCTCAAAGTTTGTGAGGAGTTCATTCACTATAATAAAATACGTTTGTTGGACGATTGGATAATAGCTTTTGTTTTTTTGTGTTTTATTGTTTAATCTTAATGGGTCTGCAAACCCGAACTGAATTAATTAATTAAAGAAGGAGCAGTGTGCCTGCAGCTCGCTCCCTTTAGACCGCAGTGAATAGTTAAAAAATTATTTGGAAATCAAAAAATGATTTAAAATTAAGATTTCGTTTGCTAAAAAATTATACAATAATATGTTATGTATTTAAGAAATGATTAATCTATCTTTTTTCAATAGGCTACATTTTGACTGGGCCGATAAATATTCTATAAAGCCAGAATTCTGGAATGTTGCCAGCTCAATTGGTCGGCCAGAAAAAATGCTAGCGGAATCCCTGCTCGGGGGTCTGTGTGCAGGTGGGATGAGGCAGTCTTTTAGTCCTGTACATAGTTCTCTCTCTCTTTTACATTTACCCTGAATTCTCAACGAATCTGTTCATGTCACCATTAGCAGCTATCGGTGCTTGGATGCATGCAGCCGAAAATGATTGATCTACATTTCAGCACTCCTGC
Organism: Poromitra crassiceps; assembly: GCF_964638095.1. Taxonomy (NCBI): domain Eukaryota; kingdom Metazoa; phylum Chordata; class Actinopteri; order Beryciformes; family Melamphaidae; genus Poromitra; species Poromitra crassiceps. The sequence continues at coordinate 120,191,977 of NC_139624.1, forward strand.
TGATGGACAGCGACAGCTGGGAAAGGATGTTCTCCAGTGGAGGAGAGGTGCGGCCTGTCTGTGGAATATTGGGTGGTCGAGGGTATAGGTCGGACTAGCGGGAGGTCGGAATAGAGAGAGGTCGGAATAGAGAGAGGTCGAAATAGAGAGAGGTCGAACCAGCGGGAGGTCGGAACAGCGACATGGAACCGCCCGCGAACCACTGTTTGAGAAACACTGGTGTAGAGGAAATTCAAATTAATTCAAGATATCAATTGTTAAACAAGTCAGCGAGCGCAACTAAAGTGGTTTCTTGTTGACGTTGACACATCTGTGTTGGTCTTTTCACCTGTTTTTTTCATTTACAGACAATACAAGAAATAAACTCCAAGATAGACTCATTTCACATTAAATGTAAAGGATATCATCCAAAAGCATCATTTTTACATCAGCAACATGCAAACCTGGCCATGTTTCTTTGAACGGCAGTCCCTGAAGTCGCCTGTGCAGGTACACGGACAGAATTCTGCCCTGGGGGTTCCTGGCGTGTGTCCTGCGACCCCTCCATGTTGCCATTAGCTGACCTTGACTGTGCAGTGTTGGGTCCCGGGACTTAATTTACAATACATTTAACATAATTAATTACATAATGTAATCAATGTTACAGGCTAAATGAAGTGGTGAGCTAAAAACATACATCAGAACACAATACGGTATGTTGTTCCAAATACAGGATTCATAGACATTACAAAAGGAAATTCAAGGACTTTTTCAAGCACTACTTTTTTTTCTTTTTCAAGGACTTCACGCAAATCAAATAATTGATTTTCAAATTTGGCACAAAAGGGGCATCACATTTGCATTATATAAAATTGTGTTAATTCAATCTTGTGAATGGGACAGGAAAATATTTGTCTAATGATTGCTTTGACTTTGCTCATACCTCAGTAAGCACCTTTTGTCTTTTTAACACCAGCTTTGGGCAAAATATAAGACATGACGTCACTGACAGACAGTGTTATGTGGTTCATGTGGAATTCTAGGACTTTTAACTTTTAGTTAGTTTAAAAAAGGGGCAATTTTCAAGGTATTCCAGGACTTGAATTGTTTTTCTCAAAAGCCAAGCTCTTCAAGCACCTTGGCAGAACCCTGCAAATAAAGCTCAATCTAACATTATAGACCCCTTATACGACTACGTCACACTGACATCACGCAGTGTCGATGCGCAAGACGGAGGCAGAAAGACAGACTCCGCGCAGCCCTGGCAAGTAGTTTTCCACTGGCTGGAAAACTAGACGAGCTAGACATGTCTTCGTGTTGTGCAGTGGGATGCCAGAATTGGAAAGCTATTGTAGCAGAGTATTTGGGTCCACCTATCCACACTTGGTTAATAAAATAATAAACGATAGAGCCAGGCTGTAAGGTTATAACAAGCTTCTCCCCACATATCCTGTTCTACGGCAACTCGAGGGAACATACACATCCTTGCACACACGCAATAGAACACAACACTGAACAGTCCGTTACACTATCAAGCAAGGACTAAAGTTTTACCGAATCCCGTCAACTCATACTGCTTTTAATGCTAACCGTAGGCGACGCCTACGGTTAGCATGTCTTTGGTTGCAAGCCGAAAGAGGAAATCATTAAAAATGCCCGACTTTGCAGTGCTCACTCATTTCATATCATGTAAACTGTAGCTGTAGGCTGCTAGTAACAGTCACATCGCTCGGTTAGTTAACAACCAAGTAACATTAAATAATGTCATTATTGAGTTTAACTGATTGGAACGAGGACATCATTAAAAATGCCCGACTTTGTAGTGCTAATTTCATAATCAGGTAAGCTGCCTGTAGCTGCAAGTAATGTTACATAATGTCATTATTGAGTTGTGTGCATTATCAACATAACAATATATCTTTGCAAGTTACAGAATAATTATCTACGCTATCCCCAGTTATAAAGGAATGCACGATATGTACTGCTGGTCACTCTAGGCTTGGCCAATTGACAGCACCAGTGCGTATGGTCCAACGTTAATTTCGATGCATAACATTGCTTATCACTAGGCGATAAGCTGTGGTAGTAAGCCGAGAACTGCATTTTAAAACTAAAATCTAACTGTGTGTCGCAGATGGGCACAGAGCAGTCCTGACAGCGCGGCTTTTACACAGCTCTCTGTGTCTGTCAACGCTGGGCTCACAGCTTTATGATGCACGCGCAGCTCCAATGTAGACAGCTGTATAAGGGGTCTATACAGCAGGTAAACCACTCATGTCGTCTAGTGCTGGCAAGCACTAGACGACATGTGCAGCAACTAATGAGGTAAGCACTAGACGACATGAGGTAGCAACTAACTCATACATACCGTTTGGCGCGGGATTATTTAATGTTCTTCTCAGCATTGCAACCAAATTAATTGCAACATTACGCAATTCGTCCTAGAGGAATGGGAAGAAATCTGATTGAGACAAACGGTGCGACAAATAAACAACTGTGAAATCTAATCTAAAAATAAGACAATAGTTCACCTCTTTTGCGTCCGACATTTTCTCCAGAGAAGGGAGACGGTGTGTAAATCAAGACCTGGGGGCACATAAAAAAAACAAGATTAACAATAACTGTTAAAACACTTAACGTTAGCTAGACTGTTGTCACATTAAGTTAGTCGCTTTAACGCGAGTTGGTACGTTAGCCGAAATTAGCAACAGGACCAGACTGATTGATAACTTTTCTCTGAAACACGCTATGATGGAGGCATCACACTAGTAGAACCTTACCTATGGAAAATTAACAGTAGCACAAGCAACCAACCTGGCTTAAATCAGCCAGTTAGGTAGCTAAAATAAGAGGTAGCATGAGCCGAGCGAACGTTAGCTACGTTATGTTAGCCGTTTACGACAGCTAGCCTATCTAACGTTAGTTGCAAACCAATATGCAATGTTACTTAACAAAACTAGCTAACATAATCTCGCAAATATAATTTTGCTCACTTAGCGTACCCCATGGATGGCGCCTTCTCTCTCCGTCTCCGTCCGTTCAAGGCTGGCTAGTGGCTGGCTAGCTGCCTGCCTGGCACTGGGTCTGACTGAGCAGCATACAAAACGTGTTGTATGCTTGGGGCTTATATCCGTGCTGACTCTCCAAGCTTCCTGCCTGTGGTGGAAGCTGTCATCAAGTTAGAAGGGCCTTGTTTACAAGAGAACTAACAAATAAATTTTCTTTATTTTTGTCGTCATTATTATCAACCATTAATCCCCCTGGCATGTTTGTGATTGTGAAAATTTAGATTCAACTGGTAGCCTAATAGCCAAAGTATTCTGGATACCAGTGTAAGGCTCCTTGGTACAATAAAGTTTTTTTTTTTTTTTTTAAGGGGGTGGGTCGGCGTTGAAAGTGGCCAATCATTAGAGGGCCAGAGGCCTGCCTTGGTTTCCGCCCACAATTGTCAAAAGTCCAAGGCGAGCTCGTAGAAAACAACCAGGGGGGGGGGGGGCAACAGCAGTCTACGCGCTCGTGTTGGAGTTTACTCCAATGCGAGCGCGTAGAACTTGACCACGGGGGCGGAGAGAGAGAGAGAGAGAGAGAGAGAGAGAGAGAGGGTCTGCGCGCGCAGAGCTCAGCAAAATACGCTCTATGCTTTTCTGTCCTCGCTCGTGCAGTGTTTGTGTGCGCGGGATGTCAGATTGCGCGAGTGTGAGTATGTATTTGCGCGTGTGAAACAATATAATACGCTCGTGCCATTTTGATATAATTCTGTCTCCATATGTGTGTTATTGTGTGATCAACTGATATGTGAGGGTGTGAGCTGTAAAAAAAAAAAAAACGTTTTCTCTAGTTTTGTAAATGACTAAGTGATGTTTATTTTCATATAACAGGCAATCATCTGTTGAAGATGAAGAGGAGGATTGGGAGCCTGTCAAGCAGCCAAGATTGGAGGACGAGCTGGACAGTGAGGAGGAGCTCCCTGTCCATTCCCAGATAGGTTTTGCTGGCAGCAGACGACCCAGGCAATGAGGGAGGGCGAGAGGAAGAGGATGGGGGAGAGGGCGAGGAAGAGGCAGCAGTCAAGCAGGCACATCAACCAGCATGCCTGAAGAGAGGTGGAATGATGTCAATGATCCAGACATAACACCGCCACAGCCAACTTTCAGACCGGCCAATCCACCAGGACCCCGGCTCATAAATACAGCTACACACAGCCCCTCCAGCTCTTCCAGCTTTTTTTCACAAACTCTATTTTACAGACAATAGTTCAAAACATATGATGTCATAACATGATTTATGACATCACTGATGTCACAATCCCTATTATGATATCACTGATGATGTCACCATGCCTGACAATATTGATGATTTCACAATGTCTCTTATGACATCTTAGTATCTGTTTCAAATCTTCAGTGTTGATACTTTTGACAACCCTAGTCTGAATAAAAACGGCTTTTCTACCATAGCACTTGTACTGACTCCGTTGTATGCACAAACTTTAGTTTCACAAAGGGGAAAATGCAGCATAATATGTTTATGATTCAGTTACTCTATGTGTAACCTTTCATTAGAGCCCAAGATTATGACTGTACGTTGAAGCGTTATAACATTTTTATCATAGGAATGTGACTGTGGATACCAAGTGTGCTTTTGGAGTCTCCAAATGTACTTTCTTGAAAAGCGCCTAAAAATATCATTACAAAAACATGTGTAAAACACTCATTTCCTGTGGTATCAAATTTGGCAAAATAATTCAGACGAAAACTAAAAAAACGTTTATTTCAGTGTGGTCAAACCTCTGTAACTCTATGACAGTAGCACGTAGAGTAATTCTGACTGTTGTGGAAGAAATTCTGAGGTGTTTCCTTTCAAAAGAGGCCAAAACTATGCATCAGCTACAAATGGTTCAAGAATAGCTTTCAATTTACTTTGGGTATGCATTGGATAGGCGTTTTTTGCAAATTTGGCAGGAATCTTAAGAGGGTAATTATGTGTGTCAATTATGTTCTTATCACCATTCAATCAAAGAGTACAACTTGAAGTGTAAATGTCGCATTTTGGCACTTACATCCCATCGCGATCTTGTCCATAACACCAACATGTTATGATAGCCTATTGTAGCGGTGTCCACCCGCTATGCCGACCACCCGCAATGCCGACCTTAGGTTTAGGCGTGGGGGGTGGGAGAGGTTAGGTTTTGGGTTAGGGTCTGGGGGAGGTTAGGTTCTCTATCGTTATCGGGGTTTACCCTCCAATACAGAGATATGAATATATCTTGTATGGGAAGCTGATTACAAATGGAATCAGGTGACGTGAATAATTACTTTAAGACAATCCACCTGTGGACGTGGTTACACCCAAGCCTATAAAGCCCCTGTTAACCACGCCTACTTCGACTTTTTCGATTTCACTTGTGAGCAGCGTGACGTGCTCGGTAACGAAAAAGAAAGACGATCAAAATAGAAGCTGGGGACTATCTCACAGAGACAGCCTTGCCGCTTACCTTCGGGTAAGAGAGGGGAAGATTGCCGCTCGTGGTGGCTGTTGCTGAGGTGGATTAAGCAGACGCACAAACTCGGCACTGACACATTGGCTCCAGGTTGCTGGAGTCTTCCGTGTCGGGGGCGCTAGGGCCGGGCTCTCGGTTCCGTAACAGGACGAGGAGGGCAGGTCCGTGGGTTTGTGGCAGTCGGTCCCCATAAATCACAACATCCTCGGCGCCGGACATATTGCCTCCAGGTTCCTGGAGGTTAACGTGTCCCTACGGCGTTAGGTCCTGTTTCTCTGTCCGTAACAGGGCATGAAAGCAGGGCTGCGAGAGTTGTGGACTATCGCTCCCTCCCCCTCTATGTCCACGTCTGTCTGGCATTGCGGGCATTAAAGACAGTACACACACTAGAAAAAGTGAATGCTGGAAAGTGGGTGACAACTCCAAAGTGCCGCTGAAGCGGTGCGGAGTTTCCGCATTGTCATTCGCGAAGGCGGGCGTGTCAAGCTAGCGCAGTCCTGCACTTCCTTCCGATTTCACAATAAGATTGGAATAAATAAATAAATAAATAAATATGGCCATATAAATATGGCCTATGAGCCATATCTGTGTGGCATGTGGAGTACAATTGCCTGTTCAAGATGGGCATGATGTATGTGTGTACTGTTTGGGAGAGGAACATGCCACTGAAGCATTTACTGATCCCTCCTCTTGTATAGAGTGCAGTATTTTCCCAACTCGATCCCTGGAGGCTCGACTTTGGGTGTTTAAGGGCAAGTGCAGACAGGTTGCTGTAGCACCCCCGCTGCACCCGAGGTAGTGAAGCGCCTCAGAGTGGGGGGGGAGTGGGGGGTATCCCTCAGGGGATCCCCACCCCTCTCTCACAGTTAGGTCTTTTTTACCTGATGACAGGATCAGGGTTGACGACACTGATGACCAGGAAGATGTCGATGTCGACATTGAGGGGTTATCGGAAGATGAAGGGGGGGTCAGAGAGGGGGGCGCCATAGAGAGCGCCATAGAGGGCGAATCGTTCAATGAACGGAAAAGATTCAGGGATCTGATGGGCTGAAGTCCCAAGGCTTGGGAAGCCCTTTCGATCAGATCCCTGAATCTTTTCCGTTCATTGAACGATTCGCCCTCTATGCCCCTCCCCCCTCACGTTTTGATGATGAAAGCGATGCACCAGGTCCAGAGGTGCCATTTAAGGTGCCTCTCCTCCCAGAAGTGGAGAACCTGATGCAGGGTTTGCAACCCCCATGGCTACTTTCGCCGGTTCTTCTGCTAGCAGACGGCTGCTGCTATGCAGGATGGGGAGAAGATGGGCTGTGGGGCGTTGCCGCGACTGGACCAGTCCTCTTTTGTTTCCGGCCAGCCCAGCGCTGGGGCCGGTTACGCCAACAGGGGACTGTAAAATGATGGACGCCGCACTGTCTAAAGTGCATAGGCCCATAGCAGTTCTGGCAAGGCTGGCTAACACGGGCTCCATACTAGCCCTGTATCAGAGAAAGCTAGTACGTCAGCTGAACACAGAGGCTGATGCGGGTCTCATTGCTGAGATACAGCTAGTGTCATCGGTCTTATCTCAGCTGATGAAGGAGCAGGTGTCGACTGCCGGGAGGGGTGTGTCTACACTCTGGGTGGCTAGACGCCAGCTGTGGCTGTCCCGGTCCAGGTTGCGAAAAGAGGACCACGCGGCCCTTTTGAGACTGCCGGTCGCGCCGCCAGCCATGTTTGGTCTTGGGGCGACGGCTATGTTGCAGCAGGCACAGGAAGCCAGCCGTTGTGCTAAAGAGGTTTCTGGTGTACTGACCCCCGTGTGGCACAAACAGTCTGGCGGCAGGAAGGAGGCCCCTGCACCGACACAGAGGTCAGGCTGGGCCGCACCGACACAGAGGTCAGGCTGGGGCCCAGATGACCTGAGGACCACTCTGATTGCACGTCGTGGACACGACAGCGCAGTCAGAGGTATGGCCAGGGGCAGGAGAGGCAGAGGCCGTAACAGGTCGAGGCCTCTGCCTTCCTCCTGACGTCACCTTACGTCCAGCCTGCCTCCAGCTAGTCCAGGAGCGTCTTGTAACGTGGAAGGCACTGCCGGCGAGTCCCTGGGTGGTTTCAACCATGACCCAGGGCTATCGTATTCAGTTTGCTCGTCGTCCTCCGACCTCGAGGACCCCGACAGTCTTCACGGTTGTGAGCGGCGAGCACAAGGCAGTGCCTCAAGCCGAGGTTTCCACCCTGTTGGAGAAAGGAGCCATCAGGGAGGTGCCTCAGGGCAGAAAACAGGCTGGGTTTTACTCCCGCTATTTTCTCATCCCCAAGAAGGATGGGAGACTACGCCCCATTTTAGATCTCAGGGGTCTCAACAAACATCTCAGGCGTCTGCCTTGCAAGATGCTGACCATCCCGAGGGTGCGACAGTCCATCTGCAGACGGGAATGGTTTGTCACCATAGACCTAAAGGATGCCTACTTCCAAATTCCGATCTGGGAAGGGCATTGGCGGTTCCTCAGGTTCGCTTTCGACGGCAAGGAGTACGAGTTCCGGGTCCTGCCGTTCGGAATCTCCTTGGCGCCCTGCACTTTTACCAGGTGCATGGATGCCATTTTGTCGCCTCTGCGACAGAAGGGGATACGAATCCTGAATTATCTGGACGACTGGCTCCTGTGCACACGCTCAGAAGTTCAGTGTCGGGCTCATTTGGCCATCCTCCTGGAGCATGTGCAGCAGCTGGGTCTGCTGCTTAATCCAGAGAAGTGCAGGCTGGAGCCTTCACAGAAGACGCAGTTTCTGGGCCTAGTGGTGGACTCCCAGGCTGCGTTGGTGTCGCTGACGCAGGAGAGGCAGCTGTCCATCAGCTCTTGCCTCTCCCAGTTCAGGCTGGGAGCGGGAGTCACATGGAGGCTGTGTCTCCGCCTTTTGGGCCTGATGGCGTCTTCAGTCCAGGCTGTCCCGTTGGCCCTCCTACACATGCGGCCAGTGCAAAGGCTCCTTCTAGGCTTGGGGCTGAGCCCCAGGAGTCGCCTAAATTCCACAGTAATCGTCACCAGGCGATTGCGGGCAGCTCTCCATTGGTGGGAGGACAGTGTGAATCTCAGCAGAGGAAGTCTGCTTGGGCAGGTTACGCATCGTCATTTAATAATGACAGATGCGTCACTGACAGGTTGGGGGGCAGTGTACAGGGGACACGGTACCAGCGGTCGCTGGGGCAGGCCTCACACCACCCAGCACATCAACATGTTGGAGCTGACGGCAATACATCTGGCGCCGCCCCATTTCTGCCGTGTCTTCAGGGCCAACATGTCTTGGTGAAGACAGACAGCGTGGCAGCAGCTGCGTACATCAACAGGCAAGGGGGGCTGGTCTCCCCTCGCCTTAGCGAGCTGGCACACCGGCTTTGGCTTTGGGCAAACCCCAGGGTTCTCTTTCTGAGGGCGGTCCATTTGCCAGGGCTGGACAATCGTGCAGCAGATCAGCTGTCCAGGGGGGGTCCGGACCCAGGAGGGTGGCGGCTGCACCCTCAGGTGGTCACGGGGATTTGGCTCAGATATGGGCGAGCAGAGGTCGACCTGTTTGCATCACAGGAATCCACCCACTGTCGCCTGTTCTTCTCATTAGGGAAGGACAAACCTCCCCTCGGAGTGGACACTTTGGCTCACCCTTGGCCACGCGTCCTGCTGTACGCTTTCCCACCATTTGTGCTCCTTCCGGCCCTCTTACAGAGGGTGCGGTCGGAAGAAATGAGGCTGGTCCTGGTGGCCCCGTGTTGGCCACACATGACCTGGTTCTCGGACATCCCACCACTGCTCGACGGGACCCCATGGGAGCTCCCAGTGCGGCAGGACTTGCTGTCCCAGGCACAGGGTACTCTGCTCCACTCCTTTCTCCAAGGGCTCAAGCTCTGGGTAAATGGTAAATGGTAAATGGTCTGCATTTATATAGCGCTTTTATCCAAAGCGCTTTACAATGAGTAGATAGTCTACATTCACCCATTCATACACCGATGGCGGCAGGCTGCCACGCAGGGTGCCTACACACCATTGGGAGCAAGGAGGGTTAAGTGTCTTGCCCAAGGACACAGCGACAGCAGCTGGGAGGGAGCGGGGATCGAACCGCCAACCCTTGCGTCATTGGCCGACCCGCTCTACCTCCTGAGCTAAAGCCGCCCCAGCTTGGGTATGGCCCCTGAGGGGACCAAACTTTTAGCCATGGGGCTGCTGTCTCCTTCAGTGGTCGGGACATTACAAGAGGCTCGGGCGCCATCAACAAGAGCACTTTATGCATTCAGATGGAGAGCCTTTGCAGCCTGGTGCAGGGAGCACCAGTTTGACCCGCTGGCATGCGCTGCCCCGGCCGTGCTGCAGTTCCTGCAGGGGCTGTTGGATGCTGGGAAGTCGCTGCCCACCCTCAGGGGTATGGTGGCGGCGATAAAGGCAGCTCGGGTTGGGAGATATCGTTTGTCCAGAGAGGTAGACCAATTGATATCTCAGTTCCTCAAGGGCGCTAGGAGACGTGTCGGCCTACGGAGTAGGCCATCTCTCCCACCATGGGACTTGGAGCTGGTTCTAGCAGCGCTAGAAGCACCTCCGTTTGAGCCATTGGAGTCGGTGGACCTTAAGTGGCTGTCCCTGAAGTCTGCCCTTCTGTTGGCGCTGGCCACGGCCAAGAGGGTGGGAGAGCTACATGCTCTCTCAGTAGACGAAGGCCTGTGCAGGTTCTTGCCGGAAGGAACAGGGGTGGTCTTGAGACCAAACCCTGCGTTCCTTCCTAAGATCGTGTCTACCCCTCAGCCGAGCCAGACTATCAAACTCCGGTCCCTCTACTCTGCTCCGACAGAGGAAGGGGAGCGCAGGCACTCGCTGGTTTGCCCGGTCAGGCCACTGAGAGTGTATATGGACCGGACACAGGGCCATAGGTGGACCGACCAGTTGTTTGTCTGTTTTGGACCAGACCGACTGTGGCAGCCGCTGTCGAAGGCCCGTCTTTCCCACTGAATTGTAGAAGCCATCCAGCAGACGTATGTGGGGGCCGAGGCGCCTTTCCCTTCGGGGGTGAGGGCACACTCGACCCGAGGCATGGCTACGTCCTGGGTGGCGTGGCACGGGGCATCTCTCAGTGACATCTGCGAGGCAGCCACCTGGTCGGCCCCTTCCACATTTGCTCATTTTTACCAATTTAATGTGTCTGCAGGCACGTCGTTCGGCGAACGGGTGCTTGGTGTAGCCCGGCGGTAAGAGAGAAAAAAAATAAAAATAAAGACAGTTTTGGTTTTTTGGTTTCCCTGTCAGTCAGCTCAGTGTGGGCTGGTCTGAGTGGCCTCACCTCCCCCCTAGTTGAGCCTTTGCGACTTGCGGGGCCAACTAGCCCTCGGTAGCGTCTGGCGCCGGGGCTCTAACAAAGCGGCAGCATCCTGCGTCGGGCGGAGCTGGCCGACTTTGGGGGGGGCTGTAAATAGTGTACATTGTATATAATTGTTGACACACTTAATGATTTTGTAGAGCACTGTTGGTGGTGGTGACATCTCATTCGAAACTACCACGATCCATCCTCCTGGATGGGGGGGGCTGGTGCTGCTCTATCCCTCACGGTGTGTCTTACAGCGGTTCCCATACAAGATATATTCATATCTCTGTATTGGAGGGTAAACCCCGATAACGATAGAGAACGTAAGGTTACATGATGTAACCATGGTTCTATGAGTAGAGGGGTTTACCCTCCAGCAGAGGCCGCTCGGGATTCGTTCAATCGAAACTTTAGTCGAAGTAGGCGTGGTTAACAGGGGCTTTATAGGCTTGGGTGTAACCACGTCCACAGGTGGATTGTCTTAAAGTAATTATTCACGTCACCTGATTCCATTTGTAATCAGCTTCCCATACAAGATATATTCATATCTCTGTATTGGAGGGTAAACCCCTCTACTCAGACAACCATGGTTACATCATGTAACCTTACGTTTGGCATGGGGGCTGGGAGAGGTTAGCTCCAGCCGGTCCACCGACACGCTGCATGTCGCCTCGCTCATGAGCTGGTTCTGCTTCTGGGCTGTCGGCACTGCGGCCTATCAGCACATAGACCATTGTAGCCTAGATTTTTTCTTTTCATACCATTGACATTATTTATGCAGTTTTGAAGATAAAGCAAGGAACAATGAAAACAATAGCCTATGTTCATCTTGCCTTTTATTGGGCCTATATGATTTTATTTCATTTATATATTTGTAGATCATAATTAGGCCTACAACTTTCACCTAATCATTTTCACTTTGATAGGCTATGGCGTATCAGCATGTGTTGTCTATTGGGCTGTTGTTGCAAATGAACTATGCATAGAAATAAAAAAATAAATACCGTAAATGACCATTAACAGCCCATTCATGACCACATTTAAATAATTAATCGCAGACATTAAAATTCCAGTGTTGGCTGGTAGACTATGATTTTTACAATGTTCTAAACATTTCCAATGACTTGAGGCAGGGAGGTGCACGGGGAAAAATAGACTTTATTGACACAGGAGAGACAAATGATATCAAAATGTAATTTGTACAGTACTGTTTATTGTTTTTATAAAATGTTGAACTTTATACATAGCGCAAAAAAAAGAAGAGAGATCAAAACCAGGTGTGTGTGTTTGCTTGTATTAATGGGAAAATGGTTGAGGCCGAAGCCATTACAGTTATCCCCTCTGGACCACCCCCATTCCTTATTTCCATTTCAAGAAGTTGGCAACCCTATTCATTGCAATCAATGAGTGCGTTTACTGCAGGGGCGTATCTACGGGTGGGCCTGGGTAGGCACAGGCCCACCCACTTCTTGCCCTGGCCCACCCAAAAAAAAAAAAAAAAAAAAATTAATTGGTTGTTTTCTAGAGGCAAACTTGCTGCTGCCTTGCTAGCTAATGGTTTTGTAGCTTAAAAACGCAGGGCACATCATCTCCAGAGTCTAATGCATGACAACTTCATGACATCTAGGAATTTTGCGCGTCATGCGTCAATTTCGTCATGCAATTGCCCCACCAATTTTATCCAGGCCCACCCAATTTGATCCAGGCCCACCCATAATTGAATTTCTGCCTACGCCCCTGGTTTACTGTACATGGACACAATAAATGAATAACTGAGGATAATCAGGTAACTGGCAATAATCTGATATCCGTGTTTATACTTAGTAAATAGCGGGAACTCAACTCAAAGTCTGTGAGTGGACATATCGGCGGCAATGAATAAACCTGATGACTCAGCAGTAACCTGCGTGTGTTAATCGGTTTTCTCATAAACTGTAATGGCCTTTATCCGGTAAAGGATGCCGTTTGCTGATGACATCATCAATGATGTCAAAATGCAATTGCTAAATAATTGCACTAATAAACAGGCAAATACAATAAGTGGCCCTGCTGCTTGGCTAGCCTGGCCACTACTAATAATGGCAAATACAATAAGTGGCATTGCCGCTTCACTGGCACGGCCCTAATAATGGCAAATACAATAAGTGGCCCTGCTGCTTCGCTGGCCCAGCCACTAATAATGGCAAATACAATAAGTGGCCCTGCCGCTTAAGTGGACTGGCCACTAATAATAATAGCGGTGATTTATGGGGTCCAAGCACCCGGTGGGGGATATATGTGACATATAAACACCAAATAGTGCACATTTAGTCAGAGTTTATATGTGCACAAGTGAACCAAGTTTGGTTGAGTTCCGGTGACCTGGGGGTTAATTGTGACTTCTACAACAGCATGAGTGAATACTGGATTCTGATTGGCTAGCAACAGTGGTAAATAGGCCAACAATCTACAGTTCGGCTCCAACCGCAGTATCACTCCGCTCCCTGATGCTGACTCCGCTCCCTGTGCTGACTCCGCCCACTGTTAGCCTGTCAGTCTGCAAATCTCTAACAAGGAAATGGCCGATCTCTAACAAGGAAATGTCCGATTTCGTAGTAACGTTTGATTTACTGGGTGGATTGAGTTTTGAGCAGTGGTTAGATGAAGATGAAGGTGAAGTGAACAAAGAACGACATGGTGAAATTGGGGAGAGAGAACTGGCTGAGCTTGAGTTGTCACGAGTTCGGACTAGCGGGAGGTCGGACTAGCGGGAGGTCGGACTAGCGCCCGGACCCCGAACCTGGGACTGTCAAACAAACAAACGCCCTCTGCCGTCACCAGATATCAACACACCACCACCAAAACGGGCTGCTTTAGATAACTGTTTAAATAACTGTACTTTTACAGGCAATGTATCAATAACTGTGAATCCCGTTAAGGAATAGGTTAGTTGTTTTTTGGCTCAAAGGCAACTAAATGTTTAGTGCAATCATTGATCTTGTGTATGGAACTATATTCTGTGGCGGAAGGATAAATGTATTCTGAAACCAGTAATGATTTTAAATAAATGAATTGGATGTTACAATTGTGTATTTTTTATATTATTTGGTAGCTGTTGTAGAAAACAAATTTACCACTCGAGGTCGGGGTTTGTGGCCACATTTACCACTGGTACAGGGTTTATAGCACTCGGCTTCGCCTCGTGCCACAACCCTGTACCAGTGGTAAATGTGGCCACAACCCCCTCCCTCTCGTGGTAAATTTGTTAAATACAGACCCCAAATAGTGCAAATATAGTCAACAAGGGTTATGGAAACCAGTTTGGCATTGATCTGACAAATGGTTGTTGAGATAAACCGGATTTTGTGTTTGCCAATAGGTGCCCCAAATTCGGCACTGCACTCCATCAGGTCCCCCCAAGCACACTCCCCAAGTTTGACATCGATCAGACAAATGGTTATTGAGATAAACCGCTTTTTGTGTTTGCCAAAAGGTGCCGCTATTCCAAATTGCACTAAATTCAGGAGTGTACTACATCAGGTATCCCCCCCCCCCCAAGCGCACTCCCCAAATTTGAAGTCGACAAACGGTGCTTGAGATAAACCGCTTTTTGTGTTTGCCAGTAGGTGGCGCTATGCCGACTCTGTGTGTATGGGGGGGGGGGTTCTGTGTGTGTGTGGGATCGTCACGAGAGTGACAACCCGATGTCACTTTCGTGACACAAGACATGACAGACACCACCACCCACCAGCCCATCCACCTATCCAATTGTATTATTATAGGAAGGAAGTTGTGGACTAGTGATGTCATTTGTGCATGAATTACATCACTGGTCCACACCTTAACTCAAATAAACTCTCAACTAGAAAAGTGCACTCGGTGGAGTGCAGATCTCCGACAGGACCATGTTTTCCCCCAAGCTGACCCATAGACCATGGGCTCTATCTTGCCCTTAGATGTGCGTTTATGGCTTGGCCCGGCACTATTTGTGGGCGTGGTCAGGCGCATTCCCAAATTGTTCCTTGGCCTAAACAGCAGAATCCACGGCGCTAACCATTTAACCAGGCCTTTTTAAGCGTAGAATTATTCAGAAGTGTTGGATTGGTGGTCTCCAGTAAACCAAGGTCCCGATCCACCGAGATACTCCAGTCCGGGGTCCTCTCGCCATTCCGAAGTGTCGGCATTCCGATCATTGACTTTTATGCTTTCGGAGAGGCGGCCCTTTTTATCTCCAAAAAAGGTTTCGCCATTGCGAAAGATATTAGGTCCGCCTTTCCGACATACAGTGGTCTACAGATCTATAAGCGTGTTTTACCGCGGTGTGGCAGTAATTCTGTCTAACGGTAGAATGTGGTATCATAGTGGGGCACTAGAGGGCAGTAGCGCACAACTACCTACAAGCGGCGAGACCAGCAGGGCCTCTCCTGCTGGTCTCGCCACACTGGTCTAAGCAGAGGCAGAACGCAGCAGAGAAGACGCCATAAGCTCCCGGAAGTTTTTTTACAATTTAAAGTTTTATTTCATCACTAAATTAATTTCTGATGACTTTTGATGCCTACAAGCAGGGTAGTAGGTTTCAATAAGTGCTACTTTACGAACATTTATGGCGAAAAATGGCAAAAAGCTCCAGAGCACAATTGGCTGCAGCTGAGCTTTTTATTTGTGTATTAGCCTACTGCAGGCGGCCTCTGAGACATCGTGACAGATTATTATTATATAAATAGTGGTTTCCAAATGAAGCTCAAAACTGCTCCGTGTGCGTCAGCCAACATGTTGCTGGATTGCTGGATTGAAAGGCTCATGGCTCTGATCTGATTTCATGTCTGCTTCGCACAGCAAA
The DNA here is from genome assembly GCF_964638095.1 of Poromitra crassiceps. Taxonomy (NCBI): domain Eukaryota; kingdom Metazoa; phylum Chordata; class Actinopteri; order Beryciformes; family Melamphaidae; genus Poromitra; species Poromitra crassiceps. Next base: position 120,207,597 of record NC_139624.1, read on the forward strand.
AACATTTAATAAGCATTTTTGGACGCGAGCGTCGTCCCGCTTCCCAGTATTGGACATCGCTAGGTAGGGTATCTGGATCTGGTTGCGTTCATGTCTTTGATTTAACGTTTACACAGCGTTTGTGAAGATTCATTGGCAGAACCGCAAATTCCAAGTAGCGTCAAGTCAGGCAGTATAAAACGAAAACTTCCGCGTATAACCTTCGCAATAATGGCAATTAAATAAAGTAAATGCATGTGTCATGTTTTTTTGTGTGTGTTTCGAAAGATACAGAACGGAGATAAACTGGAAGAATATCTGCTCCCTTCGAAAAGTCAATTTTAACCCATAGTGAGTCGACATTCAGATTTTTTGTTACTAAGTAATACAACATTTATTTTATTTTGAAGGTAAAAACGTCTAGCTTCCTGTATTCTGTATAATTCTAGTAGGATTGATGCATTTTAGGACTGAACATAGCAAAGACCTGTTTTGTTTGTAGTGCTTGCGACTCGAGGAAATCGATGCATCTGGGCGTGAGTTGTAGGGTTGTTTAATTAATTACTTACTAACGTTATGCGCAAACGATTATATGCCGTGAACGTTAGGCAGTTATCGCCCATTATGTATTTTTAGTTTTCACAACTCCCTATTGTGTGGTCATGCCCAAATTCCCCCACCCCCGCCGCCCGCCTCCTCTCTACTTTACAAACTCTGCGGAGGTGCTACTCATGTGAGAATGCAACATGCCTCATGTGTGAATGGGTACACTTCACGTATCATCCCCTGCAGGCTCAGTGGGGAGCAACCCTCACCTGATCCAGGGTTCATGTGTGAAAATAGCTACACAGTAGCGCTGTGCGCTCGCCGCACAGCGGTGAGTGTGTTCGCCGAGCAACGCGCGAACACACACACACACACACACACACGCACGCACGCACACACACACACACATTTTTCTGCTGCAGAAATGCCAAGCCTTACAGACATGATATTTACATAATAATGGTACATTTCACCATATAGCCTTCACTATTTTATATATAGCCTATTGTAATATAGGCTACTGTATTCTCATCGGGACTGCCCCCCCAGACTGCCCCCGTTCCTTTATTTACATTTCAATAGGTTGGCCACATGAGACAATAGACAGGGTCTATAGCGTCTAATAGGGGTGAAACATTCCACCCTCCATCCCCCTCCCCCAATTCCAGTGTCCCTGCAGAGCGTGGATTCTCGCTCCAGAACAGAATCAAGCCTCAGCGAAGCAAAAGTCACAAGGCTGATGCGGATTGCAAGTTGTGGAAAGGGTTTGGAGGCCTTCAACTTTGCACATGCAGCGGAGCAGTTCAATGCAGTGAAGTCCCGACGCAAATAAATGCCAAACGAAAACGGGCAGAACCGAGCCGCCAGCCACTTTATTAAAAATTTTTTTTACAAGTGATTCTTCATTTATTAGTTTTCAAGTTATTTAATTTCACGTTCTAGATACATTCTAGGCATGCCAGACAGTGCATGTATTTACTTAGGTGCCCAATAATGCTGCTATATTTGTTTAATTTATTGTTGCTTGCTGAGTTTGCACTTTGCAGTTAGGCCAAATGCCTTTAATAGGCTACATTTATGATGAGCAGCAGTAGGTCAAAAACTGTTCAATTGGAGTTGATTTATGAATAAAATACATTTGTTGGATTATTGTATCATAGCCTTTGTTTTGTGTGTTTTATTGCTGTTTAAATGTTATTTCTGAACTAAATTCAAACCTGAACCGAATTAATTAATGAATTAACGAGTGGTGAGGCTCAAGGCTCTTTCCCTTTGCACTGCACGCACAGACCGCGCACTGCGCGCAGACCACGGTCTAATTATTTTGAAACATTAAACAATTGAAAACGGTAATGTTTTCCACAGAACTTAAGAAATATGGTGAGAGAGCAGTCAAGCACTGATTGATCACTATGGCACAGAGAAGGAGACGAATAATGGCACAGTGCAACCCCTCATTTGCACCTCGGATGCTCAGCAAGATGCAGGCCCGATGATGACAGCACTCCGTGGATACGGCGGGTTGGAATTCCATACGGCCTGTGAAATACTCATCAAGGAATTCAGAGAAATGTATCCTGACTGGGCGAAGCTGGCAAAGATTGCCAGCACAATTCCAGTCTCCATGTCCCTGCAGAGCGTGGATTCTCACTCCAGAACAGAATCAAAACAGCCATGAGAAGCGCCTCAGCGAAGCAAAAGTCACAAGGCTGATGCGGATCGCAAGTTGTGGAAAGGGTTTGGAGGCCTTCAACTTTGCACATGCAGCGGAGCAGTTCAATGCATTGAAGTCCCGATGCAAATAAATGCCAAACTAAAACGGGCAGAACCGAGCAGCCAGCCACTTTATTAAAACAATTTTTTACAAGTGATTCTTCATTTATTAGTTTTCAAGTTATTTAATTTCACATTCTAGAGACATTCTAGGCATGCCAGACAGTGCATGTATTTACTTAGGTGCCCAATAATGCTGCTATATTTGTTTAATTTATTGTTGCTTGCTGAGTTTGCAGTTAGGCCAAAGGCCTTTAATAGGCTACATTTATGATGAGCAGCAGTATTGTATCATAGCCTTTGTTTTGTGTGTTTTATTGCTGTTTAAATGTTATTTCTGAACTAAATTCAAACCTGAACCGAATTAATTAATTAACGAGTGGTGAGGCTCACGGCTCTTTCCCTTTGCACTGCACGCACAGACCGCGCACTGCGGGCAGACCACGGTCTAATTATTTTGAAACATTAAAACATATTTTATAATGAAGATTTTGTTTGCTAAAAAATATGTTATGTATTACAAAAACAAACCTGAACCGAATTAATTAATGAATTAATGAGTGGTGAGGCTCACGGCTCTTTCCCTTTGCACTGCACGCACAGACCGCGCACTGCGCGCAGACCACGGTCTAATTATTTTGAAACATTAAAACATATTTTAAAATTAAGATTTTGTTTGCTAAAAATATGTTATGTATTATAAAAATGATTACATCGATTTTTCTTTCAATAAATTTTGACTGGGCCGGTAAATATTCCATAAAGCCGGAATTCGGGAATCTTGCTGGCTGCATGGGCCGGCCAGCAAAAACCCTAGTGGAATCGCTGGTGTGTGCATCTTGTAGCCTGTATACTGTATCTTTTCACAAGGCCCTATCTCATTCTCCCGCCACACATATCAAGGAACAATGTGTTGTAACTTAGTGTTATTCTAATATAATAACTCCAAGCGCGGGTGGTTGTTGAGCTCTCGACACTGCTAGTATAATTATGTCACGGAGCCTCCGTGACATAATTATACTAGCAGTGACGGAGGCAGACTTGATATCAACATAGGCTTTACTGTGGAACATACATACTACCGGCATGAGTCATTGATGCAAGAGTAATCACTTCAACAGCCTGACATAACAGAGCACAGAGTGCTCGATCAAATCCACCACACAATGAGTCAATAACTCTGTTTAAATGAAACTATAAGCCTCTAGTCCATGACTTTTCCTAAAAACTTATTTTTAGGCTATAAATATGTAGGCTATAAACATCCACGAGCGGTGAGATTGTGCGCACCAGTACGCTTTTAAATCCAATTTGTGTGATGTCGCAAGTTGGCAAAAAGAGGATCATAAAAGGGTGAACTTGTATTTTCTATAAAATAAAATAATAACTTTTATTGTCCTCGCTTTTCTCTGCTTCCTCAGCCTGCTGCAATTTCATGACATTGTACTGTGTGTGTGATTACGTGATGGAAAAAAAAGAGGAAAAAGTCAGCACACTAAAGCTCCCTTTATGTGCATTTATTTAGCACCTATAGGATGTGATAAATAAATGCACATAAGGTCGGAAAAAGCATCCCCGAACATCCCGTCAATGAAACTGGCCCGGCAACACTTAATCTCAAGGATGCTCACAGATGACACCTGGTGGTCAATGGTGCAACTACACCTCCCTTGGTTTTAATGCCGACGCGCGTCAATACACAGCTTGCGGTAAGGCACGTTTATTGATGTGTCTACCACTGTAGTTTCTTGAGTTATTTATCCTACAGGGGTGGGAGAGGTTAGGTTCTGGGGGAGGTTAGGTTTAGGCGTGGGGGGTGGGAGAGGAGTTTAGGGTTAGGGTCTGGAGGAGGTTAGGTTTAGGCATGGGGGGTGGGAGAGGTTAGGTTTAGACGTGGGGCCTGGGAGAGGTTAGCTCCAGCCGGTCCCCCGGGTTAGGGTTAGGGTTCTTTCACAATGGCGAGACAGATCGCCATTCCGACAATTTTGTCGGAATGCCGGTATTTCGGAGCGCTGACATTTCGGAATGCCGGAGTGTCCCCCTCCAGTCCGGTAACTCCGGTTGCGGCTGCATGCTTCATGCTAATTTGGATATCTCAGCGCATCACAGATAAAACGATTCAACCTACAGGCAAATACAGATCTGTTCAGCAGTATATAATTTTAACTATCAGTGACATTCCTGATACCATCCACTTCCATGATCTTTATATGTTGTAAACACATACCTTTCACAATAGTGAAACAAGCACCCCCACTCAGCTCATTTAGGGCAGGCTTAGTTTTATAACTTGTAGACTACCTACTGCTCCTGCACATCACAGCACAGGCTAAAATGATGCAACATTAAAATAGCCTACATTATGTAAAGTCATGGGATAAATGTGTTTTTATTGAGAAAGTACATGTGAAGTCTTGTTGGAGCGGACATCACAGTACAACCATGTTACGGTTGTCACTCGACTATAACATGTATTTGCGACGGATAAGACCTGGATTACATGTATGTTTCACATAGGGTTGTGTTTGGATTTTTATGTTTTATTTTGTCCAATATTGAAATGTTCTAGAATTGCATGTTGCGTTAACATAAATATTATTTCTATCTACCACTTAGCCTACTTAGGCTGATTTGGTTGCTTTTTCTTGTCAAAATGTATTAAGCCTCAATGCATGCTGGGAGAGAAACAAATGTATGTCTGTGTGTGGCGTTTGGTAGTGGAGCCGGCGCACTGAATAAGGCCTGGTTTTGAAAAGCGTTAACCTCAAAATTAACGCCAGTTGGGAAGATCGCTTTAGGCTGGTACTTAAGGCTGAAATGCCTATTCTGGCACTGCATCACGCCTCTTTAGCGTAAAGCACATTTCGGGCGTAAAAACATGACGCCATCTTCCCGAGTCAGCGGTAGGCAGGCGTAAAGCATGTTTTTTTTGCGTTTAAGGCCAGTTTAGCGCCTAAGGCCAGGGGGAGAATAGAGCCCCACCTGTGTGATGAGACATGGCCTGAATGCAATGTGTTAGTGAGTGTTCTCATACTGTGATTGTCTGCTTTTATTTTAGTGTTTTGTTTATGTATTCGCAATGGGTTTATTGTCAAGTTTTTTATTGTGTCTTTGTGTTTGAATAATTGTGTAGTTTTTTGTATTAGGGGATGCGGTTACACGATGAAGGGTGGGATTGGGGTTTCTCAAGGGCAGTCTGACTGAGTGTATTCCTGTGTATATGTTTTCATAACACTGGGCCAAATAACCAGTCTCTATTTATAGAGCGCCAAAGTGAAACGTCACTTCCTGCTTCAGCACTGTACCAGAGAGTTTCACCCCCCATTTATTTTCCCATAGACATTTCGTAAAATGCTTCTAAAAATAGTTTTACTTGGTCAATTTCAGATATATTTAGAAACAGGAGAGACCACATAACATTTAACTCGGACCAAAACATAAAAAACTGCAGATTTGAAGAAAATATTTTTTCGATGTTGTTTTTTAAAGTTTTGGTCTGAGTGAAATGTTCTATGGTCTCTCCCGATTCTGAATATATCTGAACCGTTTGGTTTGACCAAGTAAAAGTATTTTTGTAATCATTTTACGAAATGTCTATGGGAATGAAAATCTCTGGTACAGTGCTGAAGCATTAAGTAGGCAGTCACTTTGCCTCTCTATGTATTACTGTATTTGGAATTATTACTGTATTTGGAATTACTGTAATGTGATCGCAGGTAATATCCGCCTCCACAAATATATGTCCGAAACAGATTCCTCAATAGGCAATTTTTTCTATTATTATTCGTGTCCTTATAACGTCACGTCACGTCACATCACGTGACGTGTCACGTCACGTGATTTGTGGATTTATCTATTTATTGGTTTCTGATTGATTGTAGATTTATATATATATATATTGTAGTCATATCATTATTGTGTGTGTGTGTGTGTGTGTGTGTGTGTGTGTGCGTGTGTTTCAGTGTGAGGCATTGCTGTTGTCATCATGGCAGATAGATTTGGAAGTAGCATACGTCTGCGTCAGCTTTTTCCAGGACGGCGGTGCAGTAAAGCCATAACATTACAGGCCACATTTAGAGACAGAGGGAAACACATGCTACACTTGCTGAAGCAGCTGTAATATAACGTTAGCTAGGTAACGTGGTGTGGCTCTCATGACGGCGGGTGCTGTAAGAAGCAAAGTGGTTGCTGTCGTTAGTGAGGTGTGTTAAACCAGTCCATGTCCCGGTCAGAAAATTAGCCAGGGGCAGGCACGGAGTTAGTGGAGAGGGAGTTTTTGTCGGTTGTTGCAGCAGGCTACCTGCGGTGCACGTGTAAAGAGCTGATGACTGACCTGAGAGTGATGACTTTATTTTTTGTCCCAAGAAAGCAATGCAGGCGGTCTGCAGCTTCTCAGCAATGCACAAGGATTGCACAGACACACACGGATGATGATGACTTTCCCCACTGTAAAATGTGAGCAGTGTTTATGAAGAGGGGAGGGTTTGAATGTTGGATGTTTGTGTGGAGCATCGCTTGTAGCGCCGCCTCCTCTGCCTCGAGACTCAGCAATAGCTCCCCATAGCTCTGCCTCAGCCATAGTTCCGCCTCCTCTTCCTCCTGCATTGTAGGGTTTAATATTTTTCCCGAAAATGAACCATACCGGGAAATGGCAAATGAAGCCCTCTTTCCCGGGAATCCCGGGAAATTCGTTGTTTTTTTGTTTTTTTTATGCATCAAGGAGAAATATACCTATTAGTTCCCAACCTGACGAATGTATTATTTGGTGCCATTAATATTTATTAATTAAGGCAAAACATTGACATTTAAATAACTTTTTAGGCCGTTTTTAGGCTGTATGTAGGCTGTACCTATATGTATTAGGCTATATAGTGCCGTTAGGGTTTATATAGTAATTCACCAATCGCCTGGATTGGCGTCTGAATAAATCCTGTAGTAGCCTAGCCTAGGCTCAACATTTTCTTAGAGAGTTGTGGAAACTGCCGTGGAAGGAATGGAGCCGTAAACGCGTCGATCAACCCGTTTTCACGCTCTTTCACACACAAGATCAGTGCTGTCTGATACCTGGCACTGTGTGCTTTTGGATATGGGCAGCCGCGCTGCGCTCTGGGCACCGCTCCTCTTCCAGCTGTGCCCAGTCATAATCTCCATACCGCATACCGGAGCATGGCTTTATCAGACTATCTCCACCCCTCTGTGCACGGACATCGCCTACAACGAGACCATCATGCCCAACCTGGAGCACACGAACCGAGGACGCACGGCTGGGCTGATTGTCGTTTTCACCGCTGGTGAAGTTTGCACGGTATTCAATCGCCGTCTCGTAGGCTACTGCATTAATGGTCATGACACAATCCCCTCAAGCAAGTCAGAAGTGTAGAGAAAAGAAAAGAAACATCGTGGGCGGGCTTTGTGTTTATTAGGCTATGTGCAATAAGCTTTCAGTGTGTGTTCCACCGGTGCACAGCGCAGAAAGGCGCATGGCCAAAACACTCCAAAATAAAATCAGAAATGAATTCCACTCTGCAAAGGATATCAAATTTCAAATGACTGGCTATAGCATTGTTGTCAGAGAAGCTAGTATTAAAATCTGCCTGCAATACGTCGTTATTTAGTGCTATATAAATAGAAAATTGATTGATTGCTAGTTGGTTGATTGATTCACTTTGATGTCTCCGAAATGCATATAGGCCTACATCGTGATCATTTAATGACTTTACAATGCTTACAGTAGCCTAATATATTACATGTTCTTTTAAAACATAGGCTACATCATTTAAGAAAGTAAACTGTCAGCATATTTCTAAATATAGGCCTATTCCAATATGTTCTGCATGTAAAAATACAACAACATTTTTTCCCGGTTTCCCGTGATTCATTTTCCAGGAAACGGGAAATGGGTTGGATGGCATTTCCCGGGATTAAACCCTACTGCATTGACACAGCCAAGCCATAGAAGAGGAGGAACACACAGACAGACGCACAGACAGACGCGGCCAGAAACATGATCTCCTGGCGGAGATAATAACTGTTAAACTAAATGAATGCCTGCAAAACGGTTTACAGTTTTCTGATATGTGTGAGATTATGTGCAAAGTAAATCAGCATTGTGTGTCCTTGACCAAAACTCTTAACATCTCTTAACTCATTGAGTGCCATTGACGTCTAAAGACGTCAATTCAAATAGTAACGTAGAGTGCCATTGATGTCTAAAGACGTCAATTGCGTTTTTTGATGGTGGGACGTGGATCAAAGCCTGATGCATCTCCTGTAAAAATATTGGGGATGTTGAAGGTGTATAAGCTATTTTACGGACCCATTAGGTGGCGACAGTGCTCTCCAGATTAGAGAAAGGTGAGGAAAAAACAGAGAAGAAGCCGTGGGGAAACGGAAACCGATGCATGCTGGAGCTAACGTTAGCTGTGCCTGTGAACAGCAGCCAATCTGCTCCCACAATTGAGCCTTTCTGAGTCTGTTGCGATAGTTTCTCCATATGATTAGTTGCCAGAAAAGGAGCACCCGATACCAGCGTCTTTCTGAAAAGTAAAATTATTCTCAGCTGGGAGCGCTGGGAGCCGGTGCACAAAAACGGCGGAGCGCTGTGAAAATATACGCTGGGTGCAGCACACTTTGAAACGTGCAGCAGAAAGTTCAGAGCAGCAGAGAGCCACCACACTCCCACGGAGGAGGAGTTTGCAGTTGAAGGGGGTGGGGCACGCAGGGCACCATACAACACCGACCCAGACAGCAGGCTCGATGGACAGATTGGCAAACACAAGCTGGAATACCTGATGCCCACCAGCAGTAAATCAAGACCAGCAAGAAGGTGTAGGGTATGCGCACGCAGGGGCCAGCGCTGCTGGTTGCAGCTAAAAAATATTATTTTGCCATCAAAATTCCTTTGTTTTCGCTGTTTTATTGAAGGAAATTATTTTTGAGGTGTCACTACATCAGAAAATATTAGCTTCAGAGTCAGTGATGTGCTTGAAATGCTTCATTTCACAAAAGGCTCATTATCACAGGTTCTAGTTTGAAACATCTGTTTTTGGTGAAACCAACCTATATTCTACTGCTGATAACTAAAGAACGGAAAATTATATAAATACACTTTTTTTTGCTGATGATACAAGAGAGTCTCATCGTTCTTTGGGCGTGTTCAGTGTTTACATTTATTTATATTTACAATATCACACAATATTCTGTGGGTCTTGAGAAATCACTGAAAACGTTCTGAAAGGGCTGGCACTGGGAGCGTCCGTTTTCCAGAAATGGCTGGCAGCCAATGAGTTAACTAGTTGGCATTAATTAAACAAGAATAAGAATACATTTCAAATCACATCATCAACACTGTTACTATGTCACTCAAATTTCCATTACTGGCCCTTTAAAGTGCATAGAATTGAACTCCCTTCAACTAAATGCAAACCAAAAACCTACCAGCTAACAAGCTAACATGTAAAAACACAGACTCACCAATTTAACTTTCAGAAGTTTCATTCAACAGGTTTCAAAGATAACCTTGGACACGGTGGACATCTACAAGTCAGCAATAAAAGCTCAAACCCATTACACCTCAAGTTAAAATATTTCTCAAGTTCTTCCTAATTTACATCGAAAATAGAATGGATTCCTACTGGTACATTGCGCAAAACAAAAACAAAAAAAGATACTAGGCCTCTTTTTATAGGCTTTATGTTATGGGATCAGTATAGTCTCATATCTATTGACCTTGACCTTGACCTTTCACGAATGCACATGCTTTGTTTCGCAGTTGTATTTCGGACTCACTAATGCACACGATCTGTTTTACAAATGCACATTCTCTGGTTCGCAGTTGTATTTCGGACTCACTAATGCACACAATCTGTTTCACAAATGCACAGGCTCTGGTTCACAAATGTAATATTTATGCAAACTTGTAATATAAATTTGGAAATGCACACGCTCTGCTTCACAAATATTATTTTGAGGCACACTTGTAATATAAATTCACAGATCATGCGAATTGCTCAATGTGCATTTACAAACTGCTTCTCATTTGTGAACCTGTCTACATTTGTGAGAGAAATTTCTGCGCTGCCTTTTTGAGACTCGTCTAACGGGCAGGTCAACGAATGTCACCATTGGCTGATAAAGCTGTGTGATTCTGATTGACAGATTCATCAGCCAATCAGGTGTTTGCTTTCAGCCAATCATATGGCTCCTTACATTTTTTCCACACGTTCTCCACACACGGAGCTACTGTTATGTGCGCATGCGCACAGCGTTCAAACAATGGCGGGCAGAACACACAACAGCAACAGCATGGAGACTGAGAGCTTCTTTTAATACATCCATGATGGAGAGACTTAATCAACCTCAACCTGTAAGTAACACATTTATCTCATTATCCCCTCTAGTCATACCTTCCCCACGGTATCAGCTGTTTGTTTCCCCCGAGTGCCCAGGTCGCATAAGCAGGCTGTAGGTTATTGTTATTCAACGTGATAATGGCTGCTGCGAAGCCCCAGAACTTTACCCCCGTCGAAAAAGTCCGCGTTGTGGGAATATTTTTGCTACGTTAAAAGCACGGATGGCAAGGAAGATTAGAGGAGGAAGCTCAGCCAGTGACTGCCACACGAGGCAATACCACAAACATGATGCAAATCTGCGCGAACACCACCCGTCCTAATTTGGCAACATCTTGCTCATAGCAGATAGCCTACCGTTAAAGTCAGATAAACACTCTCATAGGCTATCTACCGAGGCAGATCACATGGCTAATGTTATACATTAACGTTACTTGACTGAGGTATGAACGTATTCCACTGAAGAGAAGTAATAATAAAATGATGAAAGACTTCTCCAAACTGAGGTACAAACTGTGTGTGCATAGTGAGTGACTGAAGCACAGAGAGGGAGGAGAGAGGATCAGCAGAGAGCAGCACAGGAGGAGGGACAGGCTGTGTGTAGTGAGAGAGGGGGGGGGGGGGGTGTCACTGTGTGTGTGATCAACATTGAAACTATTTATGTCCAGTGTGTCCATTTGATTTTACAAAAGATAAGCATTTATTATGATGTGTTTTAGTTTTACATAAAATTAATTGGATGAAATAAATCGTCACACTGCAGGTTTAGCCTCACTGAAGATACTGCGTTTATTTTAATTTTGTGAAAAGTAAAAAGTATTTCTATACTGTTAACTTAACATACAATGTTTACGATGTTCCAAATGAATGTTCTATTATGTTATTAATAAAAAATGTGTTCAACGGCAACAAAATTATATATATAGCCAGATTTTACAATAACTCATAAAGGTCCACCAAATACACCAAATGTGAAAGAGAATATATACATGTTGATAAATGAAGATGGCTGTGAACCCAAAATAAAAATAATTATAATATTGTGACCCAGAGTTTAACTAAACTTCTGTGGGCACTGGACAGGGCTCTGCTAAGCACTGCAGTGTATGAGATTAAAAAGTGACTTCTTCTGTTTTCTTTGCAGGTATATTTCCACCAATTCCAATGTCCTGTCAGAACCCTCAACTGCTGCAGTGTCCTGCAATACAGAACCATCTAGGTCACACATGGGCCGGACCCGGCCCCTGGACCATCTCAATCCGGCACCCAACGTCCTCAAACGAAAACAAAACAACGCACAAAAAGTCAATAAAAGACAGCATCACGTTAATAAATCTAATCCGCTACAGCCATTTGATTTGTATCACTATGATATCAGGAGATTAACAGGAGAAATTACCAATCACAGCGGGAGAGAGGGTTACAAATAGAGAGACCCCCACGAAAATCAGGAGTGTTGGCAGTTATCAGTCCAATGTGTTGCACTTCGCTTACTTTATATTATGTAAGTTAGTATGGCCCTCTGGAAAAAAAATGTCCCACCCCTGATCTAGGTTGTTAGACTTTCAGATATCAAGTATCTTGGTCAACAGGCTGGCATAAGTAATGTCTCTTATAATGATTATTAAAACTGATTTGGTGACACAAAGTATTTAACACTGTTTCATTATTTGCATCATCGAACATAGCTGCTATCAAGAGGTTTTGAGGTGTCTTCAGTGACCAGCTTACTGTACCAGGTCACTCTTAACAGAAGTGACTACGCTGTTGTCTGTTAGCCAAATATATTTCCAGGCTGTTAGATTATAGATTATCTGACATCAGCAGTCTTGATAGATATTCCACTGTCATTGTTTTAATTTTGCAGAGTTGTTGGCTGATTTGTTCTCTCTTTAGTTGAGATGTTTTGCATGAACTGTAATACCATCTGATATTTTCAGTGTTCCTGCAAAAAAAATCATCCACAATTCATTTAAACAGATGGACATTTGCTGGTCTCAGTTCATTTATTTTCACGGCAAAAACACGGCTTTATTTTCACGGCAAAACAGATGCACTCATTTGGCTTTTCCATCAGGTCATCCTGTCATTGAAGGTTGGAGGCAGTAGATTCTTGCAGACAACAGTGAGCCATGTCAGCCTGGTTTTGCAGCATGTCAGATTTTCAAACCTGTCCAACAAATCAATATAAAATATCAAACAATGTTGCTGCCTGTCCAAAAATCTATAAGTAAGTCACATTGGTTAATTTTAATTAAAATGTTTGTGTTATTAATACAAATGTAACGTTACTCTAGATTAGAGACTAGTGAGCAGATTACTAAAATATACTATAGTGGAGGTAATAGCCACATTTTTTAAATGAGGTTGATAGTTTACCCACCTCATTTACCAACCATTACACCCCTGACTGTAACGTTAGTTAAATATGCTGGCTGCTGTTTATTATGTTGGTATTTCTAATATAGTTAATCACTTAGCTAGCGTTTTAGTCCAAGTGACAGGCTATGCTTCCCTTGGTCTGTCAGGGAAGCATAGCCTACAGACTGATCAGTGATATCACGTTGTGCTCATAAACTACTAGCGTTGTACTGCATTGACTAGATCACAAAAGTTGCTAATGAAATAAACAGACTTTGAAAGGGGTAACGTTAGTTGTAAGAGCAAATTTACCAAAGAACTTACCATAAATTAGTATTTTATCTGGCGTGGTGTGCCCCGGCCACTTGCCACCAGAACCTGCCGAGCCTTCACAACTGACGTCACGTCTTAACACCGAATTGCTGGCTAAGTTAATATTATATAAATTAATGCAAATCATAGTAAAGTGCCACTGAAAATCATTCCAAAAAGTTAACAGCGTGTGATGTTGTGGTGTTTGGATTTGACAGTAACCAGGAACTACAAGAGCAACGTGAACCACGTGATACTTTTCCAAGCCCGCTATTGGATGATAAGTACAAATACGTCATGCACATGGACCTTAAACATAGCTGTCCGCTCTGTTTACCGGAGAAAATGCAAGTTGACAGAGTTAGCGATCACAAAATATGGCAAGAAAGAACGGGTGGCAACAAATTTATTTTCATTTGTTGAGACATGTCTCAGTTGTTAATAAAGGACTGGGTTTTCCCTCGGTAGGGATCGTTTAAGTGCACGAAATCTCCGCTGGGCCCGCCCAACGTGTGGAAAAAATGTAAGGAGCCATATGATTGGCTGAAAGCAAACACCTGATTGGCTGATGAATCTGTCAATCAGAATCACACAGCTTTATCAGCCAATGGTGACATTCGTTGACCTGCCCGTTAGACGAGTCTCAAAAAGGCAGCGCAGAAATTTCTCTCACAAATGTAGACAGGTTCACAAATGAGAAGCAGTTTGTAAATGCACATTGAGCAATTCGCATGATCTGTGAATTTATATTACAAGTGTGCCTCAAAATAATATTTGTGAAGCAGAGCGTGTGCATTTCCGAATTTATATTACAAGTTTGCATAAAAATTATATTTGTGAAGCAGAGCGTGTGCATTTCCAAATTTATATTACAAGTTTGCATAAATATTACATTTGTGAACCAGAGCCTGTGCATTTGTGAAACATTGTGTGCATTAGTGAGTCCGAAATACAACTGCGAACCAGAGAATGTGCATTTGTAAAACAGATCGTGTGCATTAGTGAGTCCGAAATACAACTGCGAAACAAAGCATGTGCATTCGTGAAAGGTCAAGGTCAAGGTCAATAGATATGAGACTATACTGATCCCATATTATGTAACTTAGATAATGCAGCAGCAAAAAAGAAAAATAAAAAATAAAATGGAAGAGAACAAACTCAGTTGTCACTCAAAACAAATCCAAAAAGGCCTAGTTGTGGTCAGACATGAGTTAATTCCTTTGGACACAAATTGCCACAAAAACTGCCACAATAACAATTTCCGGGGAGAGAAAAAATAGATATTGTCAATAACATAATATACATGCATATATATTGTACATACATTCCTTTGATACACATTATTCAAAATATACGCTTTTTTCAGACACGTATTATTATTGAATTGTACATAGTGGGTAATGTAAAAAAAAAAAGTTTGTTATTCTTGTTTGTTTTAGCCTGAGCATACATTTTTCTTTTGTGTGTGAGTACATTGAGAGAAAAGTTAAGTAAACTGGAACCAATTTCCTTGTATGTGCACATACTTGGCCAATAAAACTGATTCTGATTCTGATTAATGTTACTATATCGTTATGCGTATGGAACATTGTTTGACTGCACTATACAGATCTGTCCCTATTTGTTTGGTTGCATCCAGCTAACATCAGCCCCAGGCATAGACTGTAGGGCAGTTTACACCTGGCTCATGCCTCGTATCCACTTCCCCACACTCGACCCAAGCCAAAACACTACCAAACATGCCACAATAACGTCCGCCAATTCATCCAGAATCCTTCCCGGCTGTCTCGAGGCTGATAAATTGTCCAGGGTGCTGTTTTCAAGTGACTTTTATTAGCTAATGTTACAAAGCAACCAACACCACCCATACCTTTTCTGTCATTGTTTTAGCCAGGGGCAGGGGGAAGTATGGTGCAGGGGTGCCAGCTCGAGCACTTGCTGCCTGCATTTACTCTAACGGCCACCAATGTATCATTATTATTATTATTATGATTATTATTTGAAAATAAATATGAAAAAAGCTAATATTTTCAAAATGTTTGCATTTTCCCCTTTCTCTCAAGTACTCACTATAGTCTAGTAGGAACGGGGGGTCCCCGCGCACCCGAAAGATATATTTTTCTAACATAGATTTTTGTACTCCTCAAGGTGTCTAATAAACAAATTTTGTTGTTACCCCGTTGAAATAGTGTCCCATGGGTCCGTTTGGCGGCCATCTTTGCGGGCATATTGCAATGTCTGATGAAAATGGATAAGGGTCATAACTTTTGAACTAGACGTCATACAGAGACAAATGACACCACTTTTCTGTATGATTTCTGCATGAGGAATTGATTGAGAGGGTTGTTTTAATGATTTTAACAGTATAGTATAGTATAGTACAGTATTTGGTATAGTAAAACTCAAAAACATTTGAAAAAAGTGTCTAATTTACTCTCAAAATCTTGCAAAAGAAATCTA
Organism: Poromitra crassiceps; assembly: GCF_964638095.1. Classification (NCBI taxonomy): domain Eukaryota; kingdom Metazoa; phylum Chordata; class Actinopteri; order Beryciformes; family Melamphaidae; genus Poromitra; species Poromitra crassiceps. The sequence continues at coordinate 120,223,376 of NC_139624.1, forward strand.
TCTACATATTAGTCCATGGGCCAGAAGGGTTGGGAATAATGCTCATATTGATTTTTGGCAAGGTATACATCTCTAGAGTTAGAAAATATGTGAGAGCATTGCACCAATGGTAGCTAAATGTGTGTTATCACTCGATTTATAACACCATGCAAAACATAATAGTTGCGGGACTTTTAGGGACATTTGAGGCTAAGTTCATGCAAATCAAGTCTAAAAGCACCAGATTTTGCCCAGAATTAGCCCAGGGCATGCTCTAACAATTGAGCCAGAGTGCCCGAGCCGTGGCAGATCCAATATGACCACTGTCCGAAAAAGATTTTGGCTATAACTTTTGAAAGAGATGAGCTAGAAATACAGACTTGGTGTCTATCTTATGTTTTTTGACCATTAGAAAGGTGTTGGAATGCTTATCTTTACTAATGAAGATGTGTGTGGAGCCCTAATCTGCATATTTCCAAGATGGCGGCTACCTGAATATGAGTTTTACCATAACTGTTGATGCTTTTAGTAAACTCGGTGTCCATTTTATGGTTTTTGAGTTTTAGAAACACATTGTAATACTCAGATTTATGATTTCATCTATCTATGCACTCTACTTTGCATAGTAAATAGGCTACCAATATGGCCGCTAACTGATTTTCTTTTTACATACACTTTTGTAGTTGTAAGAATGAGTTACCATCAAACTGGTGGAAACAAACAATCTACAGTATTTATCTTACATATTTTATTGAAACAATTAGTGAGTAACACTTAGGTATGTCCATGGGTTGGGGCGGTTAACTCATTCATGGCCAGTTTAGGACTGCCAATATTTAGCACAGGCCAAAGATTTTCATAATTGTTGGTCATCTTTCAAGACCCACAGTAAATTATCTATTAGCACCAGAGTGATTTGCAATACCTCAAAATGAAGATGTACGTCTCTGGGTTCACCAGGAAAAAAAAGTGAGCTTTTAGCATGTTCTGTACTCTACTTATATCCATTTATATACACCCTGTTTTCACCCAATAGGTCTCTCTGAGATGACAAACAGGAGAAAAGTCAATTTCTGTAAAATACACATTCTCAAGCAGAACTCGCTCTCAATTCTTTTATTTTGAACTGTATTGACATCAGACATGTAAATACTATTTGTTATGACACAAATGAAAAAAAAAATATATATATATATATATATATACACATGAAGTGCTTTTTTTTTTTACATTCAACAATACAGCAGTGTGAGTGAGTGTGCAGACAGACACACAGACAGACAGACAGACAGACAGACAGACACACAGGCAGACAGACAGACAGACAGACACACACACACACACACACACACACACACACACACATGATCCCCCTTCGTTGCGTGATTTCTAACCCCACATAGGATAAGCAATAACCACGCCCTGTGGCGCCGGGATTGGCCAGGAGCAACACTGGAGGGCACGCAGCCCAGCGATTTCATGAACCAACTGAATAACTCTTGAGAACAGACGGGCTGCTGTGACTGCCGCTTCTGCCGTGTGTTTATTTTGTTTTGTTCTGGTGCACCCGTCCTCGTCCATGTCTCCCTGACTGTCCTATCCTGCCTGCTATTTGATCGTTCCCGTTTTCCCCTCGGCTATTCAACACGTCCTCCTCACCGCCCTCTGATCGATCATTTCCTCATTCCTCCGATGATCAAACGCATCTGTGGATTACTTTCTCGTTTTCTCCGGCTGGCACACAGGAAAGCGACCAGCTCCTGCAGCGCGCGAGGGGCGTTTCAATGGCGTTTCTCCTGTCTGCACATAGTGCACAAGGAAGCGTTTATCCGTTTGCTGCTTTTCCTCTTGCTCAATTTCAAAACAACAGCTGCGGTATGTGTTTGTTCACGTGTTGTCTTAGATGCTAGGGACCTGATACTATGTCACAGGCTGAGGAAGTGTTTGAACTACGCCCTGCAGTAATAAAAACAAAAACACGTCAAACACGTCATTGGCCCTCTGGGCTATTCCTGATAACACGTCAAAGACGTCATTGGCCCTGAATGAGTTAAGTTAGATTGAGTGTAAAGTGTTTTTTGTTTATATCCTTATAATCACAGCCAGATTAATCAAATATTGTTGTCTTGACCGCATTGTTGGTACAGGCACTCTTGCATCCACATTGAGGTGCCACGGGCTCCAGCTTTACAGCATTCACAGCACCCACTACATGACTTTTTGCAGCTGCAGCAGAGAATGATGGCTCAGGCTTTACTGGCATCTGAAAGATGGGTCCAGTAAGGTTCCCAAGCCTTGGTCATGGGAGTCTCAGTACCAGCCCCACGTACTGAACTCTGGATATTTTGCTGGACAGAGGTTGCCTGATTCCAGTAGAAGCTGGTCTGCAGCAGGGACCCCCCGTTCCTACTAGACTACTAGTACCATGTACCACTAGGGGTATGCATACCCCTATTGCAAAAACATGGTGCTGGAAGGCTGATAGCCACCCACATTTTCTCTGTCACACTGAGAAGCTCAGGCATATTGATTCATGTCTAACAGCAGTTATGACTAGGGATGCTGCGATCCTACTAAGCCACGATCCGATCCGATTCCGATTCTTGGGGTCACGATCCGATTCCAGAATCGATTCTCGATTCCAACGATTCTCGATTCCAGAATCTAGAATCGATTCTCAATTATGTAGTTTTATATTGCAATAACACACAAAGGCAAATCTAAGACAAAGAATGTCAAATTTATTCATGCTGAACTTCAAATTCAACTTAATCTGAATGTAAGTGCCATTCTAGGAGAAAATATATTTTGATGTTTGTAATTTGTTTATTTGAAATGTTAATGGATAATAATACTATAATACTATATGGCTATAATAATACTATACTAATTGTTGGAGAAAAATATAAGTTCCATGCCATTTCCTAATCAATATTTCCTAATCAATAAGCTATAAGCTATAATTGCATACACATAATTAATGCTATAAACGATGACATGACATACACATTATGACATGACATCTGACATATAGATTCACCCATGACATCTCACAAATGCATATTTGCACTATGCAGAGACACATAACTAGCTTATCAAGCAGGAGATTTCTCCCCTTTGCTCTGGCCTTCAGAAACTCAGCATGACAATGGCCATGAGACAGGAACACTTGCTGATACAGACAGGCTCCAAGTCAAGTCATCACCCCATCACCCCCTCCTCTCTGCTCCTCCCTCCTTTTACAGTATAAAGCGTATGTCAAATTGTGACATCGGGGCTGAATATTTGACTCTGTATGACATATCAGAATTGTGTACATTGAGGTTCAGCCCTCTGTCAATATACATGTATTGCAGAGAATGTAAGCTATTAAATATACTTTTATGGTAAATCTTCCTGGACTCATTGGTTTCAATTAATTTGGTATTAGATAAGCTGTGATATACATTTACATATACATTTAAGCGGATGTATAGAATTCTATTCTCTATCAATTGGCGTGTCACGAACAGGATATCTACGAGAGCGGGTAAGTCTGAATTAATTTCATAATTCATTACTGAGCTGTCGTCTGATATTTAAAAGAATCTGAAATGTTTGCATGTTGTGGGTGTGTCAAAATGACATTGTATATAACTGTAAATATGTATGGTTGATATATTAACCTAAGTTAGTATTTTGTGGGCTTCTTGAGACAAAGGGGGGACGCCCCAATGTAAATAATACAGATGACCTCAGGACCATTACAAACTCTCTTGACCGGCTGTATTTTGCAGTGACCAGGATGGTCCAGTGTTAAGCTGCACAGCAAGAGAGCCTGAGAAGCGTTATCACATATTGCCTAAAAAGGCCATAAGGCTGCATTAGCAGCGACTATTATAGTCCAGTGGGAAACTGCGGTGATTCTAGGCATATGCTTGATACGGTCTTTAAGAACCACACGACATACTAAATAAAACCAAAAGATCTCCCCATAACATACCACTCACTCGAGGGGTGTGTGTAGCCCCGATGTTTTTGAAATACCTACAATGTGTAACAAGCATGTAACAAACAAACAAACAAAAATAAGCAGCTGTTTCACTGTAAAACAAAACAATTTCTTAAGAAGCCTATTTTAAAGGAGTTGAACAGGAAGTTTGCAAAAAGTGTATTTTAGCCAATCCCAAAATACAGAATCAATTGTCCATCGAACAAATTGATCTGTCACCAAATTTGTAAATTCCAGATACCCCACACACGGACGGAACTGGTCAACAGGAGAACAACCGTCCCTCTGTCACCAGAGACCCCACATCGACTAAAAGGTAAAGTGTTGAAAATTACTTTACACACACGGACACTATCAGAGATCACAAGTAAGTGATAAACAAAATACGTAGTTCTCTCTCTTAGTTCTCTCTCTCTCTAAAATACAGGTTTATTACTTTAGGTCAGTTTACTTCCAGAGTTTTGCCTTCACCTGAGAGGTCAGTTTACCTCCAGAGTTTTGAGTTCACCTGAGATGTGTGTTTACCTCCAGAGTTTTGAGTTCACCTGAGATGTGTGTTTACCTCCAGAGTTTTGAGTACACCTGAGATGTGTGTTTTACCTCCAGAGTTTTGAGTTGACCTGAGATGTGTGTTTACCTCCAGAGTTTTTTCCTGAGAGGTCAGTTTACCTAATCAGTGATTTGCTTTCTGCCAAAGAGAGAGAGAGAGAGAGAGAGACGTAACAGAATTGATCAAAACAACGGCTCACCGAGTCGTGTGTAAACTAAAACAAATACTGTAGATAAGCCTAGGCCTGCTCAGTTGTCTTTTCATACTGTAAGGAAGCCATCTGGTTCTGCTCTCTGAAAAAGCTATCATAATGGACGCTGAAGGGCCTTGTAGAAGGCCAGAGTGTGAAGGAGCCAGAGAGACAATTAGACAGCTTGGGATTGTTATCAAACAATATGAGCAGATGCTTGGGCCCCCACAATTAGCCACAGCGCCAAACCCAATAACTATTGCTGTGATTTTCCCCAATGTAAACACCATGGAAAAAGCACCTCAAAAGCACACACCTAGCAGCACCGACGTATGTCATGCGTGCGGTAAGTTAGGACATTGGGCGAACAGGTGTCGTAGCAGACGTAAAAATCGTGGCCTGCCAGAAACACTCAATAAGCCTGTGATTTCCCCCAATACAAACATAACGGGGGGTGCATATCAAAAGCCCTCACCTAGCACGGACAAATGTCATATTTGTGGTAAGCTCGGACACTGGGCCACTAGATGTCGGAATAAGAAAAAACGGGAGCAGCCAGTGGACAAACAGCCATCTGTTGATTCAATTGGCTCAAGTAGCAACACGGTGGTCATTCTCCCCTATACTGTAGCTGGCCCAATGTGATAGCAGACTGAAATAATTTGTTTATGTTCCTTGGAACAGTCAGTCTTCCAACAAGGTTAAACTTAGCCAGAAACAATTGGATCCCCAAAACCTTTGAGCAAACAGTGAGCCAGCCACCGCATTTTTCTAGGTCAGAGAGATAAGCCCTGTATCACAGGTTCAAACCCCACAGTATTACACATTATGAAATTGAATGTCGAAACAAGCCCCAGGTTCAAACCCCACAGTATGTGATTGAATGAAATGTTTTTTGTTATGAATCAATAGAGTGAAGTAAGCTCTGCATTATTTAAAGTGCAGTAAGCAAATTTGAAAATCAATTAGAGTAAATAGACTGTTGATTATTATTTTGAAAATAAATCATAATAGAATGTGTTGTGAAGGGTGAAGACTTCCTGTGTACGATAATCTGAATCTAAAGTATTTTCTTAAACAGAAAAATGCACATTTATCAACCACCAATTGGGTGGATGAGAAATAAAATTAAGTGGGCAAACCAACATTTAACTTTTGGTTTGATATACACATAAGCAAAATTTACACTTAAGTACGGTGAGATGTTTTCAAAAGTATCTATAGATAAGCCAATGGCCTCTGAGGACGAGATTACACTTGAGTTTGCGTTTAGAGTATTGTTGTTTTGCCTCAGTCTGGGGACTGACCCACCCCAATAAGCTAGCTCTTAAAGCAGTTTTTTTTGGGAATTCATCCAGCCCACTCAAGACAAGTCCACGAAATCTGTAAACTTGAAAGGCAGACTCAAGGAGCCATCTTGTTTATGAGGTTCATTGCAAACAAATTATAAAATAAACAATTGAATATGTACTCACAGAGTATCTCAAAACATTATCTGCCGTATGTACGTACTTGTTGTACTAATAACTTGTAATGAAGTTATTTTGTCTAAAATACAGGCACATTGTGAAATCTAATGTTTATAGTTACAGGTTGTACGTCACAGAAAACCTTCAACACCAGCACAAATCTGTACTTTGAGTACTGTGCTCCCTAGCCTAGTAAACTACTAGAGAGAGTACGTTTAACTGTGCTCACTAGAGTAAAGAAAATTCTTTCTATTTTCAATATTAAATAAAATTAAGTGTTTTAAAGTATCATTTTAAGAATAATCAGTTATATGATACTGTGATTATGTTTTAATGAATATGATTAATCAATGTTATGAATGTTTTGCATTTTAGAAAGTTTCAGTTCCTATTCCAAAACAAACCAATATTAAAACTAGAAATAGAATAAAATAGTTCTAAAAAGAAATTAAACCACTGCATGGAGATGGGCTATTAAATAGTTTTTAATAACAACAATTACAACAACAGCACCAGGAACAAACAAATAAATACATTCTAGAGTCATCACATGAATGATGAGAAATATTGTTGTTGTTGTGAATACTTTGAAAATATTTTACTTAAAGACATGATTCCTTTTACAGGAAGGTTTGAATAAAGTGAAGCTGGAAAGATTATATATATACATACTGTATGTAAGAAGCTTCTTTTACAAAAGTGAAAAGATTTAAGTGTGATTTGGAACACACTGAATATTAAGTTCAATGCATTATAATGATATTAGACTATTTGCATTGAACCATATAGAGTTAAGATTAGTAGGCCCACTCCTATATATTATAGCCGCAGTGGTGATGTAATTTTGTCATTGTATCCCTAAAATTTGTTTTTCTCTTCCCAATAGATAATGGAGATGCTGTGATATGAGCTGAGACTGCGCTGGACTGCATATTGATCAAAAATTCTGTTTTCTTTCAAGTGTTTAATGTTTCCTATGTTTTCAAAAAAAACCCTGCCCAGCCCTGGCCCACAAGTACAGATACAAGCATTATAGTGAATAGTGAACTTAAATTTTGTAATTATTATTGTTATAGTTGATGAACATAACAATTGGGTGGATTGTTGGAGAAAAATATAAGTTCCATGCCATTTCCTAATCAATATTTCCTAATCAATAAGCTATAAGCTATAATTGCATACACATAATTAATGCTATAAACGATGACATGACATACACATTATGACATGACATCTGACATATAGATTCACCCATGACATCTCACAAATGCATATTTGCACTATGCAGAGACACATAACTAGCTTATCAAGCAGGAGATTTCTCCCCTTTGCTCTGGCCTTCAGAAACTCAGCATGACAATGGCCATGAGACAGGAACACTTGCTGATACAGACAGGCTCCAAGTCAAGTCATCACCCCATCACCCCCTCCTCTCTGCTCCTCCCTCCTTTTACAGTATAAAGCGTATGTCAAATTGTGACATCGGGGCTGAATATTTGACTCTGTATGACATATCAGAATTGTGTACATTGAGGTTCAGCCCTCTGTCAATATACATGTATTGCAGAGAATGTAAGCTATTAAATATACTTTTATGGTAAATCTTCCTGGACTCATTGGTTTCAATTAATTTGGTATTAGATAAGCTGTGATATACATTTACATATACATTTAAGCGGATGTATAGAATTCTATTCTCTATCACTAATAATAATAATATTTGGTGATTAATATGGAACTTTGGATTTGTTATAATTTATGTAGAATGAACCAATTAAGTGGTGAAATGCTCCTTTAAGTGACGTCACGTCATTAGAATAGTCTTTAGATTCAGTTGGATTCAGAAAGTCCACGGAGCAACACAGTTTTTGACCGCACACAAATGATAGATGGATCTCAGCCTGTAACTGTTTTTTGTGCTTTTTCACTAAACGTTCTAAATGGAGTTATGGTCTCTGGAGATTCATTTGTGTCAGACTCATTGCTTAAGACGTGGATTTTACCAGGGTTTTGCGCATATTGAACACCTGAAGGAGTGCAGCCACATGTTAGTCAAAAACTAGCTCACCTTGGAAAGAACAAGTCCGGACTTGTGGAGGATATAAAGACGCAAATGTCGCAGTTTTCATGAAGAAGAAGCTGGGCAATTCATTGAGGAAATGAGGTACTGGAGTTATTAATTTATTCTGCCAGCAATTGAAGGAAAACGATCAAGAAAGAAGCTTGAAATATCGGATGCCAACGCTAGCTAAGGTCGGTGCTTTGATCATTAGGTCATCAATTAAGTAATTCCGTGAGCTACATTCCTGTCGGACTTGACTGTGGTAATTTTGGATAATCTTTGCACTCAAGAAGAAATTGCTGTGCAGTTGTTTTTCATGGGAAAACGAATTTGAAGAGGATTGAAACGTTTGCAAGCAGTTTGTGCATTGATTAATTAAGATGGCTGAAAAGGAAAGTTCTGGAAACGGGGTGACGGAAGAACAGGAGCTTGACCACAAGAGGGCGCCAAAGACCACCGAAAAGGCACAAGAAGAAAGAATCTCAAGGCTTATTGGAGCTAGAAGAGGAAAACTGGGCCAGCTTACAGGGGCCAGCCGCGTATTGTTGTAGCAGATTGACAGCCAATGAAATGGCCAGGATTTTCACGTGACATAGGCTACAGTGTTAGAACGCTGAGTATGTAATCTTCCAACTCTTGGCAGGAGAGACACGGGTTCGAATCTCACCTGGGGGCACACCTTTTTATGATGTAAAGGTTTATTTACCCCACCTCAAACAATTGTCATGCAACATTGCTGATAACTAAAACATGTTTTTAGCATTAACATTAACAACAGTTGATTTAATTTTAATACAGAAATATCAACTATTACATGATTCACACTGCAGTTTGCTGGAAGAGGATGCAGATGACAGGTGCAAATGAAGTCAGGCACTTTTCTGCTCCCAGTTGAAGTTTTCAATAAAATGTCACATGAGGCAGCTTAGCCTAATATCTACATCAGTTCAGTAGTTTAGTTTGAAATGTGTAGTGGCTATAGCATTTTTTGTACAGATAATTGTAGAGGAAGGCCCAAAGTATAGCATGTAATAGCATAATTATTACACTGCATAAATCATATTGATACTGTACTCAAAACTGTTGCATTCAAAATTTGATAAACAACCTATTTGACCTATTATTCTTGAAAACAAGCTGAGCAATGCCCTTGAAGATGAAATCAAGTGAAACAAATTATTTCCTTAAAATCAATGTTTTATTAAATCCACCCACATACATACACACATACCATATATACAAGCAAATAAAGTGAATTGGATTAATCACCACACAATATACACACAGTAGCAATTTACCAGGCTCCATTTAGATCCCATGTGATAAGATGGACATTTTGGCATATCAAGGACCCCTAATTCATTCACATTAGAGCCACAGACCCCCATTTGATGAGATTCTGTCTCTCGGGCCCAAATCTGAGAATATGTTTTACTGTCAGATATGATTTTGTCAATCTGTAGTACTGTTGGTAGAGAGATAACAGTGAAACTATGATCAACACAATCATTCTTCTACATTCTCTCATTGTATCAACTTCTTGTAAATTAAATAATGCAGAAATTTATAACAAATTATCATTTTGCTAGAGACCCACTGAAACCCTTTCAAGACCCGCTCGTGGTCCCATGTCAATTCAAGCACTTTCAGGGCAATGAGAGCAGATGGTTGCCCTCATGAGGCGGCTCCACCCGCTATGCCGACCACCCGCAATGCCGACATTAGGTTTAGGCGTGGGGGCTGGGAGAGGTTAGCTCCAGCCGGTCCACCGACACACCTCGCTCAGCTGGTTCTGCTTGTGGGCTATCGGCATTGCAGGCTGTCGGTACTGCGGGCTGTCGGCACATAGACGGGGCACCCATGATGCGGAGTGGAGCAGAGCTGAACAGAAAAACGTCTCTTTTAGGGATGCACACAATTAATCGAAGCTCGATTACTCGCTCGCTCGCATTTACTCAAGCATGTGAAAATGTACTCGATCAAAACAACAACAAAAGCAACGTGCATTTGTGCATTCTGCCAGTAGAACGGTGTTTTCAAATCATTTTTCAATGATCCTCCAGAGGGCGCAATGATATCACTGTAACAGACTGCGTGGCTCTGTGTTTGTCACCTCAAGAGTTGAACAGGATGTGTATGGGGAATGAGAGTGAAGCTTCCGTTGTTGACGAGCGTACTAGTTGTCTGAGAATAAATGTGGAAGCGTGTTATAACGTTACAGCCTGACTCTCTCGTTAATTTTTTTATTAACAAAGTGTAAGTAATAGGCGGACCCGAACACTCGTCTACATCACTATAGCCCTTTTCAGACAAGCCATAAGATGCTCTGTCACTTGAACAGCGTTCATTCGGATTAATTGGCTGGCTCCTCTTCCTCAAACCTGGAGCAACCCACCATCAACTCAAAGAGGAAGAGTTGCGACGCGCGGCCAGCAGAAAAAATAACCCAATCGATCTGCGGTGTTATAGAAAAAGACATGATGCCTATCTGTGATTGGGTGTACACCTACAACAACTGGATCTTAGTCTCACCTGGACTCGAGCTGAGCAACTCAGCATCAGCGTTTAAGCGACGCACGGCGAGCAGAAAAAAAGAAAATCTGCGGTCAGCGAGCCCCTGTTGGACCTAGGCAGCGGCCGTGGCGCGGATTCTGGGCAAATGTTGACATGTCTAAAAGTTATGCCTCTACATTTTTATATGTTTCATAGCATAGGCTATGCTATGCAATGCTGTGAGAAACATACAATATGTTGCTGCTGTATAAAAAAAGGTTTTATTGATGAAAAAACGCATTTGGTATTGTTTCGACAATTTTGTGTTTTTAATTACAATTAATCGATTGATTGATCCTTAACGTTATCAATGATCGATTCCGGAATTTGTGGAAAATGTGCATCCCTAGTCCCTTTTCATTTCGGGGCCCATGTCAGTCAATCCAGCTCCGGTCCACTCCGCCATCCACTCTGTGTCTTGTGTGAGATATCAGGAGACAATGAATATCACAACAGCATCATCTCATTTCAGGTATTAAAAGATTTTTGGTTTACATGAGTGATTGTAATGTGTAGATGAAACAAATCCGACAGCTCGTTATCGAAAATAATGCGCTCTGACAGCAGCGCAAGTCACTGTTCTCATTCAGTGTAGACTGAAGCCTATGCTATAGCCTGATGACACGGATGTCTAATTTATGATCCTGTCATGCCCACTGCCTCCTAGTCTCTCTCTCTCTTTCTTTCTGTATGTGTGTGTGTGGTGTGTGTGATCGCAGGATTGGAGCCACTTGCATCCAGTTAGTCGCTCCAGTCTAAAAACTGTCTTTTAAGATTCTACAAATCCTGTTCAGTTCTGCCTACCTGTTCTAACCTGTTCCTGTCTCTGCTCAGATCACCATCGGACTTGACTCCTGCTCCTCTGCCAGCCAGCCTACCTGCCAGCCAGCTCCATCTGGCACATGCCACTCCTGAACATTTATTAAAACACCCTGTTACCTTGCAATTGCCTCAGCCTCTGCTTCGGCATTTGTCCGCTCACCTTGGCTTAACAGATCCGACATGCGTTATTATTCATATCCCACTATGGAAACGCACTCCAGTTAGAACAGGCTCGAAGGAAAAGGGCGTTACGTCGTAGCCTATAGGCCTATTGTGTCTTTCGGAGCGTTGCAGAAATTTTATAATAAAAAATGTAATAATAACATAATTTACTGCAGTGACCTGTTTTAAAGCACATGACGGATAGTGCAGCTACTGTAGGAGTGGTTTGTGATAGATCTAAAAGAAATGTGTTTGTGCCCTTATAGCTTAATGACAATCTTAGCTGCTGAAAAATGCCTGTAACATAGGCTAACTCACCTGTGTGTAAAGCTGCCTGCGTCACACAGCCTGCACTTCATATCATCCTCACAACCAATCTATTATCCATCTGACTGGTCATGATCTTCAATAACAGTCATAACAATTGATCAGAGTTCATTATCAGAGAGTCATGTTACTCTCACAGGCGGCGCTAATAATGTTCCGTAAATGATCAATGAAAAAAATCCTGTATTCTTGATGATTTCACTGTAGAAACTTGGAAACTGCATGCTGGTGGATGCGTGCATGGAGAGACAGGGCGGTGAGGGGCGCACAGCACAGACCCTGATAGAAAAAGTGAATCACCTTCGTAGCGAGACTTGGGTTGGCCACAGGAGAGGCATGTCTGAGGTGGCTGTTGCAGCTGCTGCTTCTCCAAGCTGGTGTGGACCATCTTCTCAACAGCAGGAGCAGCCTGTGCTTGGGGATTGGTGATGCAGGGGGCAGAAGTGTGACTGGGACACATGCAGCTTTAGTAGTGACAGTCATCTGTGGTGGAGGCAGGCCAGGCTGTAATAGAAGTAGGGATGAAATTATTACCGGTTTACTGATAAACCATGGTCAAATTCCTGATGATAGTATTACTGTTTCAAATTTTAATGATCAATAAAACCAAAGTTTGATTACAGCGCTTTGAAAAAGACTGTAAATACTGTGTCACTGGCTCCCCTGGCCAGTGACACTTAAGAATCGACTAGGTGACAACCAAGTATAGTTTGGTGACAAGCTGGAGAGACAGTTGACGGTCGGAGAGACAACATCCGGTACGGGATGGGATTAGCACCCGATCCTGGCTCTCTCGTGAGGGAGAAATCCACAAACGCTACGGATTAGCCTCCTGAAAATCTGTGCAAAGATCGGTGCGGCCTGGGGTACTTCAGGCTAGAGTGAGGTGCTCGCCGCAGGTGAATGACGTGCAGCGCACAGGCCTGCCTTCTCTCTGCCCTCTCAGGGTGACAACAACCTTGTCACCCTGATGAAGGCCTGTGTGCCGCAACGCGTCGGTCATGTCATGGTGTCTTTGGGTCATTTATAAACAAAATTAATTCTGTTCTTTTTCTATTGATTTTTTTTGTACTGTTATTTTTACATTGAAGTCAACGGCGAGTGGCTTGTGTTTTCCCCCTAAAAGGGGCGCAGCGCCTTGACGTTTTGCAAAGTACCCAGATTTGCTGGTCTGGTCTATCCAGACGCAGGTTGCACGTCTGAGTTTTCTAAATAAAACTTGGTGAAATTATTACAGTGAATGCATTTCATCATTATCATTTTATTTTGGCCACTATAATCGTGATATGAAATGTTATCTCTTACCCTTTCATCTCTAGGGGGAAGCAAAGCAGGCTCTTGTGGAGGCAGGGCATAGCTGTAGTGGAGGCAGGCCAGGCTGTGGTGGAGGCTTTTGGTCCATAAAGATGACTTCTGCACATAAAACAAAATACATTGTATACTGTGTTTTGCATTCTAATGAAAGCCTATGTTCCACATTGTGTTTTTGTTGAACACAGGGTTTCTTCACATTTTCAAATAAAAAAATTCCATGTTCTCCAGACCTTTATTTTGCCCCTGCTACCAAGGTTATATCAGTATAGATGAAGATTGTTCTTCACAGGCAGATATATCAGAATGTGTGTGTGTGTGTCTCAGTAGATAATTACAACCCGTACAGTCTGCTATACTGTACAGTTTGTATACTGTAAACAACCTAGGGATTATGCTAATCAGATGATACTCTTTTTAGTTACACAGAAAGGCAGACAAGCTAGCACTACAAACTGTACAGTCTGCTATACTGTACAGTTTGTATACTGTAAACAACCTAGGGGTTATGCTAATCAGATGATACTCTTTTTAGTTACACAGAAAGGCAGACAAGCTAGCACTACAAACTGTACAGTCTGCTACACTGTACAGTTTGTATACTGTAAACAACCTAGGGGTTATGCTAATCAGATGATACTCTTTTTAGTTACACAGAAAGGCAGACAAGCTAGCACTACAAACTGTACAGTCTGCTACACTGTACAGTTTGTATACTGTAAACAACCTAGGGGTTATGCTAATCAGATGATACTCTTTTTAGTTACACAGAAAGGCAGACAAGCTAGCACTACAAACTGTACAGTCTGCTACACTGTACAGTTTGTATACTGTAAACAACCTAGGGGTTATGCTAATCAGATGATACTCTTTTTAGTTACACAGAAAGGCAGACAAGCTAGCACTACAAACTGTACAGTCTGCTACACTGTACAGTTTGTATACTGTAAACAACCTAGGGGTTATGCTAATCAGATGATACTCTTTTTAGTTACAGAGAAAGGCAGACAAGCTAGCACTACAAACTGTACAGTCTGCCCCCCCCCCCTCCTAACTAACGCGACGTTAACTAATGCCAATGCACAGCGCGATGCTGTCTAGGTCAAAACAACATGAGTCTAATCAATAAAATGTTATATCATTACAAATTGAATCATAAATTACTTACTTAACGTAGTTATTCCCTAAATGAGTTTCTCTGCCAACCTCCGCCATCTTGACCACAGCTGAGATGCAACGAAAAGCAAAACTACCGTGGCCTGCGTGCTCATGCGCGCACGGAGTTTGAGCCCAATACACAATGAATGGAAAATGGATCAGCTGGCGTTTAGCAGAATTATTCTCGGCGGCGTGCTGGTTTGCAGGTATCTAAGCCAGTTTGTGCCGGGCAACTTTTTTGTCTGCATGGAGGCAAAAAAGAGTGATTGAAACAAATCGGTGTATGGACAGAAACACCTGGTACATTCAAGACATTCCTAACTTGGTTTAGAATTCTGACAGAATTTCTTGTAACAAAACTTAAATTTTGCAAAGTCTGCAAAGTTGCAAAGTTTAGTTCATCAGAGGGTGGAGGTGTTCTCTCTCTACACTGCCTTAGTTCATCATGTTGAGGATCAGAGGGTGGAGGTGTTCTCTCTCTACACTGCCTTAGTTCATTATGTTGGGGATCAGAGGGTGGAGGTGTTCTCTCTCTACACTGTCTTAGTTCATCATGTTGAGGATCAGAGGGTGGAGGTGTTCTCTCTCTACACTGCCTTAGTTCATCATGTTGAGGATCAGAGGGTGGAAGTGTTCTCTCTCTACACTGCCTTAGTTCATTATGTTGGGGATCAGAGGGTGGAGGTGTTCTCTCTCTACACTGCCTTAGTTCATCATGTTGAGGATCAGAGGGTGGAGGTGTTCTCTCACTGCCTTAGTTCATCATGTTGAGGATCAGAGGGTGGAGGTGTTCTCTCTCTACACTGTCTTAGTTCATCATGTTGAGGATCAGAGGGTGGAGGTGTTCTCTCTCTACACTGCCTTAGTTCATCATGTTGAGGATCAGAGGGTGGAGGTGTTCTCTCTCTACACTGTCTTAGTTCATCATGTTGAGGATCAGAGGGTGGAGGTGTTCTCTCTCTACACTGTCTTAGTTCATCATGTTGAGGATCAGAGGGTGGAGGTGTTCTCTCTCTACACTGCCTTAGTTCATCATGTTGAGGATCAGAGGGTGGAGGTGTTCTCTCTCTACACTGTCTTAGTTCATCATGTTGAGGATCAGAGGGTGGAGGTGTTCTCTCTCTACACTGCCTTAGTTCATCATGTTGGGGATCAGAGGGTGGAGGTGTTCTCTCTCTACACTGCCTTAGTTCATCATGTTGGAGATCAGAGGGTGGAGGTGTTCTCTCTCTACACTGCCTTAGTTCATCCTGTTGAGGATCAGAGGGTGGAGGTGTTCTCTCTCTACACTGCCTTAGTTCATCATGTTGAGGATCAGAGGGTGGCAGTGTTCTCTCTCTACACTGTCTTAGTTCATTATGTTGAGGATCAGAGGGTGGAGGTGTTCTCTCTCTACACTGCCTTAGTTCATCATGTTGAGGATCAGAGGGTGGAGGTGTTCTCTCTCTACACTGCCTTAGTTCATCATGTTGAGGATCAGAGGGTGGAGGTGTTCTCTCTCTACACTGCCTTAGTTCATCATGTTGGGGATCAGAGGGTGGAGGTGTTCTTTCTCTACACTGCCTTAGTTCATCATGTTGAGGATCAGAGGGTGGAGGTGTTCTCTCTCTACACTGCCTTAGTTCATCATGTTGAGGATCAGAGGGTGGAGGTGTTCTCTCTCTACACTGTCTTAGTTCATCATGTTGAGGATCAGAGGGTGGAGGTGTTCTCTCTCTACACTGCCTTAGTTCATCATGTTGGGGATCAGAGGGTGGAGGTGTTCTCTCTCTACACTGCCTTAGTTCATCATGTTGAGGATCAGAGGGTGGAGGTGTTCTCTCTCTACACTGCCTTAGTTCATTATGTTGAGGATCAGAGGGTGGAGGTGTTCTCTCTCTACACTGTCTTAGTTCATCCTGTTGAGGATCAGAGGGTGGAGGTGTTCTCTCTCTACACTGCCTTAGTTCATCATGTTGAGGATCAGAGGGTGGAGGTGTTCTCAGTGGCGTGCCTGACCAAGTTGGTGCCCTAGGCAAGATTTTTGCTGGTGCCCCCCCTCCCCCAAAGAAAATATAATCGCCATTCCCCAGTGGCGCTGTAAGTACTTTTAGGTAGGGGGTGCTGTAAGGAGGGGAATCTCAGTGCTGCCCGCGAGGGCAGCGCCGAAGAAAATTTGACGTTTTTTGGACTTTCATCCATATTTAGAAGAATATTTAATTTTAAATTAACATTAGGATTATACTGTTGTGATGTCATTGTTCAGTATCTTCTCCTTTTCTCACTCACTTTCATGTAAGCACCTGCTCTCCCTTTAGTCATTTTACACTACAACAGACAGCAACACAGGCATAAACACTGAACTTATTATTATTATTATTATGGAAAACCAGATTATGATGAAAATCAAACACTTTTGAAGAGAGAGCGTATGAAATAAGATTAGAGCTGGGAAGCACAAACTGTTTTTTGGTGTTTGTTGGTGGTATAAACACAAGACAGCCAAATCCAACAATTTCGAAAATCCCATTTCTTGCCACCAGGGGGTGCTGCAGCACCCTCAGCACCCACCTTCCAGCTCCCTTCCCCCACTCTGGGAAAAAGCTCCGAGCAGGTAGAAGGGGGCGCGGCCACGCAGGGGGTGGGGTGGTATGGATTAGGGACCATGGTGAAAGTGCTGCAGCCCAGGCAGCCAGAAAGCCAGAATTAGAAAAATGATTTCACTATTATTTAAAGACTTAAGACGTTGTTCTGCTTATTTTTTGTCTACTATTGTAAAATAATAGTAGGCCTATTATCATGAAAAAGTATTTGTAAAAAAAAAAAAAAAAAAAAATTTTTTTTTTAACCCTCTCTGGCGCCCCTAACGGCTCAAGCGCCCTTAGCATTTGCCTAGTTCGCCTAATGGACGGCACGCCACTCTCTACACTGCCTTAGTTCATCATGTTGAGGATCAGAGGGTGGAGGTGTTCTCTCTACACTGCCTTAGTTCATCATGTTGAAGATCAGAGGGTGGAGGTGTTCTCTCTCTACACTGCCTTAGTTCATCCTGTTGAGGATCAGAGGGTGGAGGTGTTCTCTCTCTACACTGCCTTAGTTCATTATGTTGAGGATCAGAGGGTGGAGGTGTTCTCTCTCTACACTGCCTTAGTTCATCATGTTGAGGATCAGAGGGTGGAGGTGTTCTCTCTCTACACTGCCTTAGTTCATTATGTTGAGGATCAGAGGGTGGAGGTGTTCTCTCTCTACACTGCCTTAGTTCATCCTGTTGGGGATCAGAGGGTGGAGGTGGAATGGGTTGGTGGGAGGAAAATAAGGGAAATGGGAGAATCTGATGTAGTACACTTTGCCTTGTTTGCATAGCGTCATCTCTGTGACTGTGGTGGTCTCCTTAATTCCCTTTTTATTGCATTAAAGAATTGATCAAAAACAACAATTATTATATGCTTTTTTATGTTCAGCACTTAGAGTTGCATTTTATGTATGACTTGTGCTATACAAATAAAGTTTCATTCATTCAACAGCAACAACAACAACAACAACAACAACAACAACAACAACAACAACAACAACAACAACAACAACAGTAAACCTAAAAAGCTCATTGCCACACAATAGTTGCAGGGCTCCTGTACACAAACCCTGTATAAGTATTGTCTCTCTCTGTGTTCCATGCCCTCCTACCCCTCACCCCGTCTTCAGCCGAGGTCAAGGATGGGACAGGATCTAGCCATCTGATGTCCTCCGGTAAAAAGGCTATAGTGAAGAAGGAAAAGCTGCTGGACGTGGTCGGGAAAGCCAAGTGGGTAATCAACAACATCCTGGATGGCCAGGTCAACCCCCTCCCTGTGAAAGACATCGTGAGCTGTGCCATCAGCCTGGTGGGCACAGAGAAGGAATACAACCCCGCCACGTCCAACTGTGAGCACTTTGCAACGAAGCTGCGCTACGGCAATCCTAAGTCCCACCAGGTAGGTGGACCCACATTGGTCCTCCACAAGCACAAAGTGTCGGTCCTGGTGCACAGATCCAAGGCTCTGTTCACTGCACTCACTGCAACCTCAAATGGTTTAGTGGAGCGGCTAAGTGCTTATTTTAATCAGAATCTTTCAGTTGACGATACAAGCGTGAAAATTGGCATGAGCAGTCTCCATGGGTCACTTGACAAGAAAATTGCCCGAGCCAATTGAAATTTCAAGATGGCGGGCATTTTTCAAGATGGCCAACACCTTAGTGGAGCAGTTAAGTGATATAATGGTTTATTTGGTGGTAGAAGCATGAAAATTGGCATGAGCAGTCTCCATGGGTCACTTGACAAGAAAATTACCCGAGCCAATTTAAATTTCAAGATGGCGGGCATTTTTCAAGATGGCCAACACCTTAGTGGAGCAGTTAAGTGATATAATGGTTTATTTGGTGGTAGAAGCATGAAAATTGGCATGAGCAGTCTCCATGGGTCACTTGACAAGAAAATTGCCCGAGCCAATTGAAATTTCAAGATGGCGGGCATTTTTCAAGATGGCCAACACCTTAGTGGAGCAGTTAAGTGATATAATGGTTTATTTGGTGGTAGAAGCATGAAAATTGGCATGAGCAGTCTCTGTGGGTCACTTGACAAGAAGCCACCCACAGCCACTTGAAATTTCAAGATGACAGCCATTTTCCAAGATGGCCGCCACCTTAATGGAGCAGTTAGGCCTAAGTAATCATTTAGTTGGTGATACAAACATGAAAATTGCCATGAGCCATCTCAAAGGGTCACTTCACAAGAAAATTCTCCCAGACATTTGAAATTTCAAGATAGAGGCCATTTTCCGGGATGCTACCACCCGCCATGTGGATCTTTAAATGATACATTTTCTCATAGAAATGTATTGGGTTCCTCAAAAGGCTCTGTCAAGAGAGGTTGTTTGACTGTGTTTTGTCTGACTCCTCACCCACGACCTGTCCAGTTTGGTAAAACCTGTCAGGAGTTGTCTCCCACTGGCATAGCTCTCAGCGTTCACTGAGGTACACAAGCTCCCTTACCACGACAAGGTAACAGTCACAAGGGAGTTTTTTTTGTTATTGTTGTTTTTGTTGTTGTTGTTGTTGTTGTTTTTTTAAACTAACTGCCATTAAATTTGTCAAATAAATACTAAGGGGTGGGGGAACAAAAATATATAACTGGATTTGTGCCGTCACTTGTGGTCTTCATGTCCGTGATGTAGATGACAAGTTCTGAAAAAATAGAGGGATGCCAGTTATGGCTAGCTGAGCTTTTAAGGCTCTGCTCATGCTTGAGGGCATTGAGATGGTCTCGCTCTCTGTTGTACAGTCCAACGAGACAGGCAGGATGGTATTTAAATTCCTGTGCAACAACATCACCAGCAATAAGCTTTGCAAGGAGCTTCATGTCACTTAGATTCCTGGCATTGTCATTGCTTCTCTTAAGGGGGACATTGCACTCTCATCTTCACAGATAATTAAAGCACAAAGCTTTCGAGGGCTGGGGTCTTCTTCGCCTCTTGACATTGATATCTTTGGTATCATCGGTGTCTTCAGCAGCAGTAGAAGATGCTCTCTTTTGGGCCATTTCGAGCTTTGTGTTGTTGAACATAAGTTTACAGCTTAAATTATATTTTGCTCTCTTTCTTGTCAATGTACTTTCTATACCATCACCTTCATCTAATCGGATTGGACTAAGTAAGATAGGCAGAGCATTGATCTTGTGAAATAATGGAACATTTCTTGCAATGGTACCATAACCAGTTTGATCGTGCTCTATATTGACGAAACTCGGCTGAATGAGCTTTTCCTTGGTTTCCTGCTGACAAATGAAACATCTGTCCCAGTTGGTTTTCTCAACTGATATGATGGCTTCTGCCATGTCTGCAGCAATTGCATAGAGGCCGAGGGTTTATCCTTTTACCACCTTTAAGCACTTTGATGTATGGGATACAACTAAGTTCATGCCTTATCCCTACACTTAGTCCGATCGTTCATCCAATGTCATTTATATCCCGTGCTATCTGTACACCATCCGGTTAACTAAAACCCCATTAACCTTGGCTCGGCTCTCCCGCGCTGGCACAACCTGTCAATTCAGGTGCGGCTATCTAACTGTTTTGGGGTAAATTAGACAGCATTTGGGATACTAACTTTTAATTAGCTGACATTGAACCCCATTCTGAGTTTAACAGCAGTGATATATCACCAGTGTGCCCTGGTAGTGCAGATATTCACTCTTGTCTAATCTATCTATCTATCTATTGTATTTAGCATAATCTAAATCATATAAAATAAAATTACACCAAATCGTCCTTGAAAAAATCCCAATACATTTCTATGAGATAATTGATCTTTTGAGGATCCAGGGGGTGGCCATCTTGAAAATTGAAATTTCAAGTGGCTGAGAGTGTTTTCTTGTCAAGCAACCCTTAGAGACTGCTCATACCAATTTGCATGCTTGTGTCACTAACTAAACAATCATATTGCTTAACTGCTCCATTTAGATGGTGGCAATCTTGAAAAATGGCCGCCATCTTGAAATTTCAAGTGGCTGTGGGCGGTTTCTTGTAAAATTACCCTTTGAGATGGCTCATGGCAATTTGCATGCTTGTATCACCAACTAAATGATTACTTAGGCCTAACTGCTCCACTAAGGTGGTGGCCCTCTTGAAAAATAGCCGCCATCTTGAAATTTCAAGTGGCTGTGGGTGGCTTCTTGTCAAGTGACCCACAGAGACTGCTCATGCCAATTTTCATGCTTGTATCACCAAATAAACCATTATATCACTTAACTGCTCCAATAAGGTGTCGGCCATCTTGAAAAATGCCAGCCATCTTGAAATTTCAATTGGCTCGGGCAATTTTCTTGTCAAGTGACCCATGGAGACTGCTCATGCCAATTTTCACGCTTGTATCACAAATTGAAAGATTATAGCACTTAGCCGCTCCACTAGTTACATTCATATCCATTGTGTAATGGTTCTGCTTGTGTGTGTGTGTGTGTGTGTGTGTGTGTGTGTGTGTGTGTGTGTGTGTGTGTGTGTGCGTGCGCGTGCGTGTGTGTCCTTCCACAGGTAACCAGTGGTCTAGCAGGTCTAGGAGTAATCGTGAGTCTAGTAGTGTGGGCGATTGTTCCGATCCTCAGGTATATAGAGACCTGCGAAGCTGAAAGGGGATTTGATATAATATCAATTCTTCAACTGGGCAGTGTTATACCATATATATATTATATATATATATATATATATACACCATATTTCATTTATACTGCAAGTTTAGCTCAGGAGGTAGAGCGGGTCGGCCAATGACGCAAGGGTTGGCGGTTCAATCCCCGCTCCCTCCCAGCTGCTGTCGTTGTGTCCTTGGGCAAGACACTTTACCCTCCTATGTGTGTTTTGTGAACGAGCAACTTCCCCCCGGGGATTATTAAAGTCTTTCTGATTCTGATTCTGATTCTGATTGCTCCCGATGGTGTGTAGGCACCCTGCGTGGCAGCCTGCCGCCATTGGTGTATGAATGGGTGAATGTAGACTATCTACTGATTGTAAAGTGCTTTGGATATTTACATGTTTACTGTTGTGTCAGCTAAAATCAGCTAGACATACTTTCTGTGAAGCCCTCTGAGACATGCTTGTGAATTAGGGCTATATAAATAAACTTGACTTGACTTGACTTGTAACTCAATTTTTGTCAAAAATGAGTTTTTGTCAATTTTGGAACATTGAAGATCTGCTTTATCATGTGGAAAAATATCTTGAGTCAATTGTGTTGTTTTTTGGAGAAAATAGGCAGTCATATTTACAGTAACTTCCAAAAGCCCTAGAAAAGCCAAGCAAGACTAAGGTAACATCAGTTACGGTTGTTTGGTTTGGTTTGACTGCACTCTGAATGCTCTGCCCTGCAACGCAAAAAGGGGGTAACTCACCAGAATGCACAGGTTGAGTTGAGGTATGAGTTACATTACTGGGCAGGCCTAATGTCATGATTGTGACATCGGACCAATACCACCCCCACCCACACAGACACCCACATTAACTCCCAAGGTTGCCAGCTCATACGGCATTAACCCCCTAACCCTTATAGACGGTTTTCACGGAATTGGGTTGCTATGGGAACAGTTTGAACCCTATCTTATTTCCTGTCACCTATTGCATTAGCAAACATTGCAACAGGAAGTAAGCTAGGGGCAATTTTGAATGTTTATTATTATTATTATTATAAAAGCGTCTATACATTAACCCGCGAGGCACCTCATATGACATTAACCCCCGAGGCACCAGCTCATACCACATTTACCCCCGAGGCTCCAGCTCGTACAACATTATCCCCAGAGACGCCAACTTATATGACATTAACCCCTGAGGCGCCAGCTCATACCACATTAACCCTGATATGCCAGCTCATACAAATTTAACCCCCGTGGTGCCAGCTCGTACAACATTAACCCCCGAGGTGCCAGCTCATACCACATTAACCCCGAGGCACCGCTCATATGAAATTAATCCCGGAGAGGACCTGCTGTTTTCCAATGTTTCGTTAGCGCATGTCAGGAGGTCGTTTGGCCCTTTAGTAACACAGTTACTTTTGGTTTGGAGGGCGGTGGAGAAGATCTGTGGGATTTCCTTTGCGTGGCACCCATGTACGCCAATTTTTGACAACCTTAAGTTGCTGATAGGTGGCCAGCCTATACATTTTTCCAGCTGGAAGCAGAGAGGGATAAGTACCCTGGAGGATATTTATGGAGACGAGGGGCTGCACTCTTTTGAAGACTTGTGTAAGTTTTTTAATTTGCCGCGCTCTTCCTTTTTTTTTAATCTACAACTGAGATCCGTTTTGAAGACTTGCGGAGTAACATTTCCTCTTACACCCCATTCATTACAAACACTTCTGGGTAGCACTTCTGGTACTAGGGGGTTGGTTTCTAAACTTTATTGGTTTATTTCACAACATGCTTATAGGCCTCTGGCATTAGATACACTGTGGAGAGCTGATATCCCTGACCTCAATGTTAATTTTGATTGGAATGAAGTTTGGTTTAATATTCTGTTGGCCTCAAGAAACCCGGATCATCAGCAGATCCACTACAACTTTGTACACAGAACGTATATGACACCGAGGAAGCTTTCCTTAATGAAGATTATCCCTGACTCCAATTGTAAACTATGCTCCACAGACACTGTAGGCACTTTCTTCCATATGATTTGGGGATGTCCCCCAGTGTTTGAGTTCTGGGAGATGGTTGCTCGCAACCTATCGGTATTATTTGAGATTGGAGTGCCTTCATCACCTGTAATGTTCTTACTTAACGATCTATCTACCCTCGGCTTGTCTCCACTTAGAAAACGTGCTTTATTGGCTGGGTTCACGGCAGGGAAAAAATTGGTGGCCACACGGTGGAAACCGCCTCACACCCTTTCTTTTAGAGTATGGGTTCTTATGTATCTAGACATTGTATATCTGGAACTGTCTACAGCCCGGGTTCATGGGGCCAAAGAGCTCACTTTAGAAATGTGGAGTAGTTTTTCACAAAACCTTAAAGATCTCCTGAAGTAAGTCACCTATTTCAATGCATAGAGTTTACAAATTCCCAAGGGGTGGGTGGGTGGGTTTTTAATTTATTTTGTTTGTTTTTGTTTTATTTTAATTTATCTTAATTTATTTTTGTATTGCTGTTTGTCTTGGCTGTTTTTGTCCTTTGTTCTGTGGTGTATGTTTTTGTTTTATCGTGCATTATCTTTCTTTCTTTAAATATGTCGTTATTGAATGTATGTAGCATTATGTCTTGATAGACATTACGGATTTTTGTTTCATTATTGTTTCTTATTGTTTCATGCTGCTATATCTTCAATAAAAAATTTGATCACAAAAAAAAAAGAAATTAATCCCGGAGGTGCCAGCTCATAGGGCATTATCCCCAGAGGTGCCAGCTCATACAACATTAACCCCAGAAGCGCCGCACATATTAAATTAACCCCAGAGGTGCCAGCTCATATGACATTAACCCCCGAGGCACCAGCTCATATGACATTAACCCCTGAGGTACCAGCTCATACGACATCAACCCCCGAGGAGCCAGCTCATATGACATTAACCCCCGAGGCGCCAACACACAGACACACAACGGGCCAACAAGAGTCCCACCAAACTAGGCTTGAAGGATGTGTAGCGGCCTGATAATCTAGTTATATTATATTTATACATATTATATTAAGCGTAATTGTGCCATGAAAATGAGACTTCATGTCTATGTTTTTTATTATTATCATATATACTGGTTTTATATAGTGATAAGCAACCAAGTGAAGGATCAAATTGAAGTTACTGTCTTTTTGCTTGGTATCACCCCTTATTATTTTGCAGACAATGCAAAGCCAGAGTAAGGTAACTTCCAAATAAGGGTCAAAGGTCAAGTTTGAGATATAAAAAAAAATGTAGATAAATAACTACATTAAATAAACAAATAATTAACACATTTCCAGTTTTCTTCCTACAATACATTTGGCTGGACAACAACAAAACTTTAAAGTCATTTTTCTCAGTTCTACACTCTGGCGAGTTACCCCCTTTTAGCTTTGCAGGGCAGTATAGGAATGCCCTGCTCTTCACCAGATCCTGCTCCACCTCTAACCTCACTGTGAGTCCTCTTCCTGTATCCGACCACCACTTTATCACCTTCTCCCTTCCCATCCCCCTCCCCTCCTCCCACCCATCTCCCCCTCACTCTACCACCACCCGACGCAACCTAAAAACTCTCTCACCCGACTCCCTCTCTTCTACCGTCCTCTCCCTGCTTCCCCCTGCCGAGCAATTTGCTCTCCTGTCCACTGACGAGGCTTCCACCACTCTTCTCTCCTCTTTCAACTCCGCTCTTGATTCTCTTTGCCCACTCACCACTAAGCCTGCCCGATCTTCTCCCCCTTCTCCTTGGCTGACTGAATCTCTGCGAACTTATCGAACTGAGCTTCGGGCAGCTGAGAGAAAATGGAGAAAATCACATCTCCCTGAAGATCTCTCTTCCTACCACCTTATCCACTCCAACTTCACTGATGCTGTCTCCAAAGCAAAAACCTCCTTCTTCATCTCTGAAATCCAGTCCTCTGCATCCAACCCCAGTAAACTGTTCTCCACCTTCTCTACGCTCCTCAACCCTCCCTCCCCTCCCCCTCCCTCCTCCCTCTCTGTTGATGATTTTGTAACCTTCTTTACTAAAAAGGTGGATGACATCAGCTGCCCCCTCGATCCTATCCCTTCCTCTCTCCTCCAAACCATCTCACCTAACATATCTCCCTTCCTCACTACCTTCATTAACTCCTCTCTGTCCTCTGGTCTTGTTCCGCCTGCTCTAAAGACTGCAAGAGTCAAGCCTCTGCTTAAGAAACCCTCCCTTGACCCTACTGCTATTCAGAACTACAGACCTGTCTCTCTTCTCTCATTCCTTTCCAAAACCCTCGAACGAGCAGCGTCCGAACAACTTTCTCTCTATCTCTCCCTAAATGACCTCCTGGACCCTCTGCAGTCCGATTTCAAGGCTTCTCACTCCACTGAGACAGCTCTTCTTGCTGTCACAGAGGCACTTCACACTGCTAAGGCCTCATCCCTCTCCTCTGTTCTTGTCCTCCTTGACCTGTCTGCTGCCTTCGATACAGTCAACCACCAAATCCTTCTTTCCACTCTGTCTGACCTCGGCATTTCAGGTTCTGCACTCTCCTGGTTTGCTTCCTACCTCTCGAACCGCTCATACCAGGTCTCATGGAGAGGATCCCTCTCCAGATCCTGTCCTCTTACCACCGGTGTCCCCCAGGGCTCAGTCCTGGGCCCCTTACTTTTCCTTCTCTATATCAGATCTCTTGCCTATGTGATCTCTTCTCATGGCTTTTCTTATCACTGCTATGCTGATGACACCCAGCTTTTCCTTTCCTTCCCCCCCTCCGACACTCAAATCGAGGCTTGCATCTCTGCATGCCTCAAAGACATTGGCGACTGGATGTCTGCCCACCACCTCAAGCTCAACCTTGGTAAGACAGAGCTACTCTTCCTCCCAGGGAAAGGCTGCCCTCTCGCAGATCTCTCCATCTCCATTGACCACACCACTGTACTTCCCTCCCAAACAGCTAAGAACCTTGGGGTGATCCTTGACAACCAGCTGTCCTGCTCAGCCAACATAGCTGCTACAGCACGCTCCTGTAGGTTCGCTCTCTACAACATCCGCAAAATCCGTCCCTTTCTCACAAGAGAAGCGACTCAACTCCTGGTCCAGTCTCTTGTCATCTCCCGCCTGGACTACTGCAACGTGCTCCTGGCCGGCCTACCTGCCACCGACATCCGACCGCTTCAGCTCATTCAGAACGCTGCAGCCCGTCTGGTATTCAACCAACCCAAATTCTCTCACGTCACTCCCCTCTTCCAGGAGCTCCACTGGCTTCCCATCTCGGCCCGCATCAAATTCAAGTCACTGGTACTGGCCTACAGGGCTGCACACCAGTCAGCTCCCCTGTACCTGCAATCTATGGTCAGGTTCCAAACCTCTCAGCGCTCCCTTCGCTCCTCCACCGGTGCAGGTCGCCTCGCCCCTCCTTCGCTACGGGGGCTCAAAAGTCGCTCATCCCGATCTCGACTCTTCTCGTCCCTGGCACCTCAATGGTGGAACGAGCTTCCACCTTCGGTCAGGACGGCTGAATCACTGCCGATCTTTCGGAAAAGACTAAAGACTCACCTTTTCAGGCTCCATCTGGACCCTTCTTGATCTAACTTCGTTCTCTCTCTCTCTTTCTTTAAAAAAAAAAATATTTTTTTTTTATACTAACCTAAACTTGTACCACTAACCTAAACTTGTACCACTGTTCCTTCAGAAGTTGTAGTTGCCATAGACTGTACTCCATAGTTGATTGCTCTATTGCTGACAAAAATGTGTTATTGTAAGTCGCTTTGGATAAAAGCGTCTGCCAAATTACGTAATGTAATGTAATGATTGCAGCTGCGATGTTTCAACAACAAAAGAGATAGTACTCAATAGTAATAATGAGTAGAAGAAAGATGAGAACAATGAGTAATAATCACCATCCTGGGTCACCTGATATGGGGCTTGATTAACAGATCACAATCAAAACTAAAATTTCAAATGATTACTCTGATTGACAGGTAACTACCAAAATCACTCAACCCCCCCCCCCTTTCCTCCCAACCCAAGGCAGATAATTACTGGTGGTAGCTTAAAACAAATTTGTGCAATTTTTATTATCTCTTCAACTTTACTAGCACTTTGTTGGTTTCCACAATAATGCCTGACTGCTTGGTTTGAGATCAGATTTCCAGGTTTTTAAGCTTGATACAGTACATTAAAAGCACAAATGGGAGAGGAGAGATATCCACCATTCTCTGGGTTATAACAGCCAAGTCATGCCAATAATTAAAGTGCCATAGTCACAAGGACAACTGGAGATAGACCGCCTCCCCCGCCTGGTCAGTGCACAGGTGTTTGGGATAACAATATAGAAATTGCGGATCTCCTTGCTGATGTCCTCATTTGCTGATGTAGTTAAGATGTGAGGCAGGTGTATTACATTTAGACTGTTTAATAACCAGTTAAAAAAGTCCCCCATAGCTGCTTTAACATGAAATTTGAAGTCCTATATAATCTTTCATATAATTGTAAATTGTGTTGACTGGTACATTGTGGTTCTTACAATGCTAACTATTGAAAAGGCATATAATTTAGATCATGGAGTAACCTGGTTTAAGAGCCCTATAGTTTACTTCTAAAATGTAATTTAAAACCACTCAAAGTTATAGTTTGAATTCATAACAGTTGGTGTTTCTGTGAGATTTAAATGGTTTGCATTCGTTTTGAATAAAGAATAACTCATTTGTGTGAATCTTGATGTTTGTATTTATTTCCGAAAGGACAGTTTCACATATCCAAAACCCCAGAAAAAACACTTCTGTGTTGAGTGAGGAGCAAGATACCTGCTAACAAAGCTCACTCACTGACTCAACACATCAGCATCTACCTTGTGACTGAAAGGTAGATGCTGAACCATCAGCTGATCATTCGCAGTTTGCTCATAACTACACTTCCCACAGAACAGCTGTCAATCAAGTCAAAGTCAGTCAAAGTCAAAGTCAATTTTATTGTCCATCACTACCATATGTACAAGACATACAGAGCATCGAAATTCCGTATCTCACGATCCATGGTGCACTCAATATACAGATAGGAGACAACACACGACATAAAATACGAAGATAAAATAGATAAAAAAACATACAATAAAATACTACCGTAGGGGTCATAATAAGGTCACTGTAATCACTAATAAAAGTCAGATAGTGCAAATAGTAATGGCAGAAAAGTGTAATAAAATGAACAAAGCGACATAGTAGTTTTGCATAAAGTGACTGGTGCTGAGTGAGGATATGGGTTCAAGTCCAGACTGAGGGCAGAGGGGAAGAGAGGGGAGTTGTACAGTGAAAAGTTAACAGTCCAGACTGGGGGCAGAGGGAAGAGAGGGGAGTTGTACAGTGAAAAGTTAACAGTCCAGACTGGGGGCAGAGGGAAGAGAGGGGAGAGAGTTTAACAGCCTGACAGCCTGGTGGACAAAGCTGTTAGCCAGTCTGGTGGTGCGGGCCCAGAGGCTCTGATATCTTCTCCCCGACGGAAGCAGGCAGAAAAGTCCATGAGAGGGATGGGTGGGGTCGCCCACAATGTTAGTGGCGACCCCACCCACCCATCGAGGCACCAATGATCTTCCCGGCTGCTTTCACGATGCGCTGCAGGGTCTTCCGGTTGGCGGCAGTGCAGCTACCAAACCAGGCTGTGATGCAGCCGGTCAGGATGCTCTCTATGGTCCCCCTGTAGAAGGAGCACATGATGGGAGCTGAGGCTCTGGCTCTCCTCAGCTTCCGGAGGAAGTAGAGGCGCAATCAAACAGTGTGGGCGGAGCTTGGATTGTGTGTTGATGCAGATAGGGTTTCTCTTGTCTTTGTCTGTTCAGGTGGATTTCACTGCTCATGACTAACTAGTAAGTAACTACCCAGGTCTCTTCTCTTTCAGCATTTGGTTTCTGTTCTGTTGTAGATATTGAAGTTAAGCTTGTAGGAATGTAGGCCATCACTATAGTCTATGTTTGTGTCCAGAGACTCCACATCCATGGTGACTAAGCTGTTTGTGTACAGAGACTCCACATCCATGGTGACTAAGCATTGTCAATTGTGCCAATCTCAACTGCCAATGATTGGCTGATCATTGGCAGTTGAGATTTGGTGACAGCGGTTGCGTCTCTGACTCAATGCGTTCTGTGAGGTTTGCAGTAAAGGTAAGAATATTATTAAAATATAGTGTTTCTTAGAGTCAAATTTAAATTGTTAGCTATTGATAACCCTCTCTTCTGTAATGTTATATTCATTTGCAAGACCTGTGTGGCAAAGGCAAGTATCTGTAAGCATGGATAACACAGTATATATATATATAGTATATATCTTCATGATCTCTCTATGTACGAGTACTTTGCCCTGCTAACTTTTGATGATATAATGCCTCGGCCACATGATTGGTTCCTCCAGGTGGTGAAAGTGAAACCAGTTTGGACTAAAGTTCCACATGGCCACACCGCGGGTTAGTGAATCCTATGAATATTGTAAATCAGTCAGGTCATTGTATAGCAGCCTCTCAATTCGGATTCTCACATATGCTGAAGCCCGCCTACCGCCGCTGAAGTGAATGCCTTTCTTTTTACCTTTGAAAAAGACCTTTAAAACCACCCAGGTGCCCACACGGCATCCTGGCACACCTCAGCTGGTGATTGGCGCAGCCACCCACAACGGGAGCGTACCTATGTTCCCCGGGTCCTATGTTCCCCGTTTTTGTGGGACCGGGGAACATAGAACCCTTTCTATGAAAAAGGGTCCTATGTTCCCCGCTTTTCCCAAATAGGGTCCTATGTTCCCCGCTATGTTCCGTGGTCCGATGTGTCTCCCGAAATGCCAAAAACAGCCTACCTCATATGATCGCGTGATTCAATCAATGCATATGGGCGCAGACATATTAGGCTACTAGGACTAGTTGAGTGAATAAAGTGGATTCGCTCAGTAGCAGCATCTCACCTACTCCTCGTCTATTACGTGCCAGCGCCCAGCATACGTGTTTATTCTACCAGACAAACAATGGCTGCAAATGGCTGTATTATTTGAGTGCGATGCCTATGATACCTAAAGCTTTCATGAATTAAAACTTTTCCTCCTCGATCTCCAGTCATTAACTTTGCAGCCATTGTTTTTCTGGCGTCACGTATGCTGGGCGCTGGCACGTAATATATAGATGAGGAGTAGGTTTCGTTTCCCCATATCCCCCACCCATTAAAAAAACTCCTCTTTCGTTTTGCTACTACCGTAAATTCCGGACTATAAGCCGCGGCTTTTTTCCCGTTTTTTGGCCCCTGCGGCTTATATAACGGTGCGTCTTATCTATGGATTTTTTCAGAAAAAAAAAAAAAAAAAAAAAAAAATCTCTCTTTTTTAGCACTCTTTCTAACTATAAATCCACTTCTGTTTTAATTTCCTCTCTTGCCCTCTTTTCACCACACCGCGGACACTGTGTGCACTGTAAAAATAAACAACGGTGGTGTTGTGTTATGTTGTTTTGTTGAAATGTTGTAATACGGTAAATGGGAGCTTCCTCAAACAGCCATCTCTTCCCGACAATCCCCTCTGTGCGTGACCACTTACATATGGTAATTACGGTAAGGAAACGGCCACTCGGGCAACAACTCCCTCCCCCGACTACCAGGAGAAAATCACAAACTTCGGCGAATTCACACAAAGGAAGATCAAGGAATATTCACAACAAGACGAGCAGTAGAAGCAACACTCTCACTTACCATGGGGAAGGTACGCAGAAATTCACACGAGGCAGCTTTCAAGTTGAAAGCAGTCAATCTCGCATTAAAAGAGAGCAGCCGCCGATCAAACAGAGCAGCCGCGCGTAACCTGGGCAAAAGGGACTGTCCGTCCGGGGGAGAACTACTGAACAACTCCCTCCCGACTATCAGGAGAAAATCACAAACTTCGGCGAATTCACACAAAGGAAGATCACGGAATATTATAGGAGTGTGAAAACATCCACAATTACCAACGGGTTCCAAAACGCTGGACTGCTGCGGGATGAAGAGGATGACGCCACGGGGACTGCCCCCTAGTCCGATACCTCACGAGTCCGATACCTCACGAGTCCGACACCTCATGGTTTTGGGTTAGGGTCTGGGGGAGGTTAGGTTTAGGCGTGGGGGTGGGAGAGGTTAGGTTTTGGGTTAGGGTCTGGGGGATGTTAGGTTTAGGCGTGGGGGTGGGAGAGGTTAGGTTTTGGGTTAGGGTCTGGGGGAAGTTAGCCTCTTTTTTCGGACTCGTGAGGTGTCGGACTCGTGAGGTATCGGACTCGTGCCATGGCACCTGAAGGAGAGAGGAGAGTGGTTGACGAAGCCACCCTGAACCTGTTCGTTTCCGACACTGAAGATGAGGACTTTGGTGGTTTCAGTACGCAGGAAGAAGAGGAAGACGAGGATTAGTGACTTGACTTCTCTGGTTACAGGTTTGCTGCACATATACGGTAGCCTATTGTTGTGTGATTTTGTCTGGGGATTAGTGACCTGACTTTTGTTTTGTTTTGTTGAAATGTTAATAAATGGGAGCTTCCCCAAACAGCGATCTCTTTCCCGACATTCCTCTCTGTGCACGAACCCTTTCATATGGTAATTAAACATCAAAACACCCGCGGCTTATAGTCCGGTGCGGCTTATAGAAGAAAAAAATAGTCAATTTTGGTCCCGCGGCTTATACACCGGTGCGTCTTATAGTCCGGAATTTACGGTAATCAAATCCACTTTATTCACTCAACTAGTCCTAGTAGCCTAAATAAGGGAACGAGTCTGCTCCTGCTGTCTGCAAGGCGCGTTTCACAGTGTCCTTATGGAAAGAGTATTTTTCAAATCAGTTCTCATGGCCTGTGCAATAAACTTGCAGCCTGCTCCTCCGTGAGATTCCCCTACAATGGATTTCAATCAATGACTGAATCAATGAATCAATACATCAATATATCAATGGCTACTTTATTGATCCCAGTGGGTAAATGAATGTGCCTCGCAGAAGGCTAAGGCAGACCAAAAACACAAGGCAAGCGCAGACACATTTTGTCAAATCTATGTCAAGCTTTATTGGGTTTAAAGGCCCGCTCATGTGCTCCGCCCCATAGAGGCATATGTCGTAATAGGGATGAAGGCGCAGACAACACTCACATAATATTTAAAAAAGGCCTGGTAATCCCCGAGACAGAACTCAAAAATGATGGTGGGAAAAAAATGACCTTGTCGGCAGGCCCTTTCCAAATGTTACGGAGAGTGTTGTCTTTTGATTGAATCACGCGATCATATGAGGTCGGCTGTTTTTGGCATTTCGGGAGACACATCGGACCACGGAACATAGCGGGGAACATAGGACCCTATTTAGGAAAAGCGGGGAACATAGGACCCTTTTTCATAGAAAGGGTTCTATGTTCCCCGGTCCCACAAAAACGGGGAACATAGGACCCGGGGAACATAGGGATGACCCCCACACACGCACGCAGTCGCACACACACACGCACGTACACACACACACACGTACACATGTACACACACACACAGTGCCAGAGAGAGGGGAGTGGGGGAGAAGGGTCTGACTTGCACAAACATGCACCGCTTCAACACCTGGGAGTGATTTATCAGACTAAAAGTCCTCTGCTTATTTCATGTTTTAATTGGGGGTGGGGGGGCACATGGCGCGGGAATCAAATAGGCTACATTATACATGACATCCTTGCTCCTTTATGAATAAACATTGGAGAAAGCAAATTTGATGCATTTGATTTAGCATGAAATCTCATAAATCCCGATTTTTATGAGATTTTGGCACTTAAGTGGTTAATATCTAAAAATGCTCAAGGGTGCTCACCGGGCACCCTCCTGTATTTTGAATAGGTACCCCCAAGAATCAGCAGAGAAAAAAACTTTATCAGACGAAACAAGGTTCATCAAAAAAACAGCCTTTGGCTCCCGGGGGTCATCCCTATGTTCCCCGGGTCCTATGTTCCCCGGGTCCTATGTTCCCCGTTTTTAACTCATTCACCGCCAAAGACGTCTTTGACGTGTTATCAGGAATAGCCCTCCCCGCCAATGACGTGTTTGACGTGTTTTTGTTTTTATTAGTGCAGCACGTAGTTCAAAGACTTCCCCAGCCTGTGACATGGTATCAGGTCCCTGCCCTCAAAGAGAAAGCCGACAACACGTGAACAAACACATACCGCAGCTGTTATTTGAAATGAGCAGGAGGAAAAACAGAGAAACGCGCTTCCTTGTGCAGAGAGGAGAAACGCCATTGAAACGCCCCTCGGCGCGCTGCGCTGGTTGCCTTGCTGCAGGGCGAACCTGGATTGAGTTGTTCGCGGTAGTCAAACCCGTGACGAACATGATCGATCCGGTTCCAGCGCCTGGTCCCAAAGCCAAGCCGGACCCGTTCCTGTGTCGCAGCATTCGTCCCAGCCCGAACGAGAGGAGGAAAACGATGCAGAGGCAGAGGAGGCTAGACGCTGATCTCAGACCAGTTTGGTGTTCCCCTCCTATGCTAATTTGCGGGGCGATCAATAGTGTTCCCTTGGAAGGAGGTGCGATCCAGCAGCAGCTGTGGACAGAACTCTCTCTCTGTGTGTGTGTGTGTGTGTGTGACTGTCTGTCTGTCTGTCTGTCTGTGTGTCTGTCTGCACACTCACTCACACTGAGTAAACTGTATTGTTGAATGTAAAAAAAGCACTTCATGTATATATATATATATATATATATATATATATATATATATATATATATATATATATATATATTGTCATTTGTGTGATAATGAATAATATTTACATGTCTGATGTCAATACAGTTCAAAATAAAATAATTGAGAGCGAGTTCTGCCTGAGATTGTGTCTTTTACAAAAATGGCCTTTTCTGCTGTTTCTCTTCTCAGAGAGACCTTTTTGGTGAAAACAGGGTGTATATAAATGGCTATAAGTAGAGTACAGAACATGCTAAAAGCTCACTTTTTTTTCCTGGTGAACCCAGAGACGTACATCTTCATTTTGAGGTATTGCAAATCACTTTGGTGCTAATAGATAATGTACTGTGGGTCTTGAAAGATGACCAACAATTATGAAAATCTTTGGCCTGTGCTAAATATTGGCAGTCCTAAACTGGCCATGAATGAGTTAACACTCTCCGTAACATTTGGGGTGTCTATCCGCTATGCCGACCACCCGCAATGCCGACCTTAGGTTTAGGCGTGAGGGGTGGGAGAGGTTAGGTTTGGGTTAGGGTCTGGGGGAGGTTAGGAAGGGTTCTATGTTCCCCGGTCCCACAAAAACGGGGAACATAGGACCCAGGGAATATAGGACCCGGGGAACATAGGTACGCTCCCGGCTCCCGGACTATAATGTGCGCCTCAAGCATGAGCATGAGGCATGTGTGGATGTGTTTTTGTTGTGCCCTGAAACATTTTCTGGGTGCTGTACCTACTGTGCAAAGCACATATAGACACAGACCTGTTATTCCTCATACTTACGCCTACTTTTATTCTTACTGGCATTTTTCTTACGCAAGATTTCGATGCATAACAGCCGCAACTTTGACTGCACATAAAGCGCACATGGAACGTATTCAAGATTCAAAGTGTTTATTGTCATATTTACAATAGCCTAAATACACGCTTTTCCCTGCACATTTTTTTTTTTTTTTTGCTGTCACCAATGAATGCTAAATAATATAAATCTCAAAATATGAAATGATAAAAACACACGCTGCACCGCGTGAAGTTGTTTTTGGTGCACACTTGATTAACGATGTGTTCACTGTCCACTGGCGTGTATGACTATAGACTTAATTGCTATGTGCGTGCACGTGATTCATGCGTGTGCTTCTTAATGGAGTTTTAACGTAGTTCAGACCATAGATATATATAAAGGCTAGATGGCTTAAGGCAGAGTCACCAGCGTCGTTGAACGGCCGCCATCTTGCCAAGGTATGCTTTCTGGTACGTTCTATGGTAGCTGTTGGAGGGTGATTGACCTGCACAGACAAAAATACTCATAACTCGCTGAAATCTTGACGGATTTACAAACGGTTTGGTTTATTACAAGCATATTCCGTTCCCGAGATACGGCAAAAAAAACCAAAAAAAAACACTAAAAACACTATTTTTTTGATGGGCTCCAAATTACACCAAAATTAAACCGAAGCATCTATGCCATGAGAGGGATTCAGGCACAAAGTTTCATGCAGTTTCATCCATTTTCCTAGGAGTTATGATCATCTGATGTGATAATACTAACCCAACAACAGATGCTCATAGCTCCTAGGAAAATGGATGAAACTGCATGAAACTAGGTGCGTGAATTCATCTCATGATGATGATGCTTCGGTTTAAGTTTGGTGTAATTTGGAGCCAAAAATAATAATAAAATGTTAGCGTTTTTTTAACCCATAGATATATATAAAGCTGTGGTACCGTGGCAAGATGGCCGCCATGCGACGACGTCGCTCTCCATTGACCGGCAGCGCGGGTAAGCCATCTAGCCTTTATATATATCTATGGTTCAGACAGGATGATCTTGATCTTCACCGGTTCCACAGTCACTGCACTTCTCCTGCTTGCTCACCTGTTAACCTGTCAGCTTCCTGGTGATAATTGAATAATCAGTGGTTGCCTCCCAGTTTCCCATAAACCAATAGCATAGCAACACATCACCTCATTCACCTTTGCTCACCTGCCCTTCTAGCCTATCACATTGTGGCACTCCCCTTCAGGCAGCCTATCACATGGTTGCTGTGTGCATAAATATGCTTTTCTGTGTCTCATTCAGTCTCTCTAAACCCTGCTGGCGGTGCACACCCACCACCTCCCCGTCTCCGCCAAGTTCCTGATCCAGAGGTTTTCACCAGCACCAGTATCCTGACTCCGCAGGGGGGTATAAATGGCTGTGCTGCTCGAGCTGACCCAGCTCGATCTCGATATCTCCCTGTGGTGTCAAGCTCCAAAGACTAACTAACTTTCTCATCATAATATTCTGTAAAGATCATTCATCATCATTGTAATAAAAATCATTGTTATTCATCAAGTCTCCTGATTGAAATTGACATTTGACAGGGCCTCAGGTGAGGTTCGCACATGGCCTCGCACTCCACATGCGACCGGTCTGATTGAACGTCATGGCATATATACAGCTAGGGAATCGGGGGGGGGGGGGGGGATTTTAGTTCATGATGGCCACAGGTACCAAAAAAACAAAGTGAAAGGACAGAAGATATACTGGCGTTGTTGGAGGAGAACGTGCAATGTCTTCCTCCAAACGACCACCTTCGACATCGATGCGCAGCAGCCCAACATCCATGTCCTTCAAACACCCCAGCACAACCACCCCGATGAGAGCGATTTGATCTCAGCTGGTACCACGGCTGGACTGCAATGTATTCTTACCGGTGCGATGGCCCGCTGGGTAGTGGGCCGGTCAGGTTGGTGAAAAAGTATGTATTATGTATTTGATTGGGCCGGTAGCGGCCCATTCAGGCGTCAATAATGAATGATTCTGGTCTCTGGAGTGGCCCTCTAACCAATGCTAATGTATAGCATTGTAATTTAGGATGTTACCTGAAGGCAACACAGGTGGTGACAGCCAATGACATGCACGGAAAACGTATGTATGTGTGTGTGTCTCTGACCCAGCTCCATGGGAGAAGAACCACAGAGAGAGAAAGAGAAACTGTTCCTCGTGTTATATTTATTTCCTCCGTCTTGCTGCTGCTCTGGGAGTGCACGCGAGAACTGCTGCATTAACCCACTCTGCTAACAGACGTGTTGTTCAAAGATGTTGTTGGTGCTCCCTCTAACTCCACAATGTGCAAGATAGTAATAGGCTATGTGTCTCTGTATAGGCGGGTGCACAACGCACACACCCTGCTTAGAGAGCAGCGCATGGGCCGCGGAGCCTATAGGGCCGGTAGGGCTTGAGCCCGACCTACTTTTGGGGAGTTGGACCGTCGTTTTGTGCAGAGAGACTTGCATGTGGCAGCTGCCCTGGAGCGCCTGATTCTGTCTGCAGCTGAAGGGGAAAAGGTTGGTTTCCCGTCTGCTATTCTGTGTCTCTACGAGAAGGATTTTAATGTTGACTCTCTCGGCACACAGCTTTATATGTTGCCAGACACAATCAAGCTTTTCGAGGAGGGCGAGGAGGAAGCAGGCAAACCCCTAACCGTGTCATCTGTTGTGTCAGCAATGAACAATACACCTGTGGCAAAAACACTCCTGCCAGATGTACACAAACTGTTAAAGTTGTTTTATACAATCCCCGTGTCGTCTGCCAGCGCCGAGAGGTCTTTCTTCCTCCGTCGTTTAAAGACCTATTGATTGATATATATTATGTGATCAACGACCTATATGCGATCAACAATGACACAAAAAAGACTTAATAGCCTGATGTGCGGCCATACACACAAGGACTATTTGGACAAAGTGGATGTTTCGGTGATTGCAAGGGAGTTGGTCCAGAGCAACGACAAGAGGACGCAGTTCTTCGGCAGAATGTAAAGAGATAGAGAGAGAAAGATATGGTGAGTCTGGCGTGTGTGTGGAGGAGGAGGGAGGGGAGAAAGTGTGTGTGTTGCCGAGGTGCAGCATCAGCTGGTGCTTTTTTGTGTTTCACTACTATATGTGTATTATTCTATCCCTCCTGTTCGCAAAGTAGTAGTAGCACTATTTAAACCACGAGGCTGAATCGAAGTGATGCTTGATTAATTCATTGATTGATATCGGAATCGGATTGATATAGGCTATAACCACAACTCCGCTCCATTTCAGTAGCAGGGACAGCGCCGCACGGCCCTATGCAAATAGCCTAAACTCACCTGTCTCCGATAATAAGCTTCATTTAACTAATGGAGTAAACTTCAAAAAGTTTAATATTATTGTCTGATGTAGTCTAGTCTAATTTTTGCGGTTGAGCCCGACCTACTTCCGCCTTCCGCGGCCCCTGAGCGCACACACATGCTGACATGCTGCGCTGTTGAGACGCACAGTGTGCGACTGAAATGTCTGCACTTTAAAAAAATCAGTGTTATGTTTAGTACTGTACTTATGTCTATTTAAATAAGTAAACGTTGAGTTCTCACTGGGCACGTTTATTCAATGCTGCAACATCATTACACCTAAAACCCCTAGACCGGGTCATAACATGTGGCTTTATAAGTAAATCCCCAACCCATGCGAGCGCGAGCTCGAAAAATTGGGCCGATTTGAAATTGTGGGCCTGTCTGACACATGGCAGGTAGCTTTTTTGGTCCCAGTCCAGCCCTGGCTGGTACATGCAAGCAAAGGTTGTTCCAGATGATAGAGAATGACCCAAGCAAGCCCATAAGACGCGTGTTCAACGAGGTGGTCAGAGCAGCCGGACAGCGTGGCGGTGTCCCTGAGTTCCACGCTGTGCGCTCGATGATGGACCGAAAACGTGCATCAGTCCTGCCACCGATTCCACAAGATGTAGATGATGTGGACATTGGGCAGCCGTGGGATCAAACTTGGCGGGGGAAGCGGTTTCTGTCTCGCCAAGACAATGGTTGGGGGATCACTGTCTTCGCAACAGATAAAAACTATGCCCTCCTCAGCAGGTAGGCCTACCTATCCTTTTCTCAAAATTTTATATATTCAGTTTATTTCATGTGTGTTCCTGTTTATTAGGAATGTGTTGTGTTCAACCCAAGGTTATTATCGTTAACTAAAACTAACTAATAAACTGACACTAGGAAGGGTAGGGACATAGGCCCCTACAGTATACACACACACACACACACACACACACACACACACACACACACACACACACACACACATATAGGGACACCACCAGGTCCAACACCATAAAACATACAGCAAGTAAAAGCAACAGGCAACATAAAACAATACATTCATTACATTAATGTAACTACCATTTAGTTAGAATTAAAAACTAGATAATACAGATAAAACAGAATAAAAGTTACAGTGCAGTGTGAGATATTAATCAGAAGCCTCAGATTTGATTTGATTTAATCAAAGGCAGCAGCAAACAGAAAAGTCTTCAGCCCTGATTTAAAAGAACTGAGAGTTGCAGCAGACCTGCAGTTTTCCAAAAAAAGACTTGATTTGACTTGAACTTGGTATTCATGACTTGGGACTTGAGACACATGACTTGTGTGATTATAGATATTCCAAGGTATATAATATTCCATGCTTTGTTTTTCAGCTGACTCATCAACACGCTGCAGTAGCGGTTGTGCACCTGGATGGCTGTCGGCCCTCTGCACCTCCTGTGATTTTTTTGTTGTTGTTGGCCCCTTTCTCTTTTTTTAAATAATTCTATCACATACACTTCATCCAAGTAGTGCAGACCTTATTCCTTAATGTTAAAAATCAATGGCTTGTTTGTACCGGCTTTTGTTCTGTAAAAGAGAAATTCATGGGACCGTTTGATTTTTCCGTCATGATTACTCGTCTCAAATTCTGTACAGTGTAAGAAAGCTCTGCTGTGAAGTTTAAAAGATAATTTTTTTTACACAAGTGTTAATAATGACCCATACTGGGGAGGGTGGACTGGTGCAATCTGCTGTACCTACAGGTCAGAGATCCCACACCACGCCCGGTGGCATTTCAGGGTTACGTATGCATAGTAAAAGAACACCCACATACAGTACAGAAATATACAGAGCGGAACAAGTTCTCTGCTGCGCGAAATAAAGCATCTACCAAATCTATAAACTGCATTTATAAACTGTAATCTACTGACTTGGCCTTCAAGTAATATACAAAATGTTCAGTAGGCTACTATGGTAGAAAAGCTGAAGTGGGCACTGATCCAGAAGTGGTGTGCACTTCAATTTCTCCACAAACTGAGACGATGAGGTGGTGCGGTGCTTGTTCTTGAGTCGAGTGTCTCCTGTGATTTCTAAAATATTATATCCCTTGTAATTTGGTTCAAGGCACTTTGATTTGTTTTTTCTTTTATTAGTTATTCACAGCAGAATATATTGTTTTAAAAATGTGTGTGCTTAATAAACAAGCTGTTAATAGTATGTTCGAATGTTGGTCCACCTGACTGTTGTTTTTTTCGAAATAATTATTTTGACACATTGAGAAAAAAAGTGATGCTTTATTATTGGTTGTAAGTTAGCCCATTTTGGACACCCTAGAGGTGTACAGGTGAGGTCATGACTCTGAAATGTAAAACTGTTTTAAATTGTTGCTCCACTCTTGAGCAAGCCAGCCTTGTTGATCCGTCTTGC
This sequence comes from Poromitra crassiceps, assembly GCF_964638095.1. Taxonomy (NCBI): domain Eukaryota; kingdom Metazoa; phylum Chordata; class Actinopteri; order Beryciformes; family Melamphaidae; genus Poromitra; species Poromitra crassiceps. The sequence continues at coordinate 120,264,286 of NC_139624.1, forward strand.
TGCCCAGCACTCACCTCTGTGCACGTTTCATTGAAGCCCAGTCGTCCGGATTTTTCAAAGTATATCTTTCAAAGTCTAAAAAAGTTTTTTTTTAATTATTATTTTGATCTTTCAAAGTTTGCTAGTGTGCTGGCTGGAGATATATATATATATATATGTGACCGGTGGACTTCTGCGTTGTGTTGTGTTGTGTTTTAATGATCGGACCCAACAACCGGGATATCTTCAAGTCAGACAGAGGCTGTTTATTCTGACAGAAACGAAATGAAACAATTATCCTCCACTCTGCAGTACTTTTCCCCACCACAATCCTCTTCCACCAGGAAATATAGTAAGAGCGGACATTGAATTCAAACAACAGTACGTGTGCAAAACTTAACGTGAAACAAAACACAGTAAACATACCTGACAGAAACGAAATGAAACAATTATCCTCCACTCTGCAGTACTTTTCCCCACCACAATCCTGCACATGAAAATGGACATATCCGGACATTCAGTGAGTGGGATTCCACTCGTCAAACTACATTCACACAGTGGTCAAAACATGGAAATATATGAAGTAACAGGTGCATCCATACTTTACAAAGGTAAGACTAACAAAAATATAAACAGGAATGATCAGAAATGATAGGATGGAATGTGATATATTACAGAGGATAAAAACACCCACCTCTTCCACCAGGAAATATAGTAAGAGGAAGAGGTGAGGGTATCAGGAAGTGTATAGGCACTGGGAAGGAGGAGCAACACTACAAGAGGCGAGGTGGGACAATTACATGACAACAGAGGTGGAGATAGACGAAACTGACAGGTATATTACTTGAAACAACAAATAAATAACATATATAGTGTAATTATATAATGGGCAAATCACATCTGTTACACTCACCCCCCTAGAATTACACTAATATCTGGAATGTACAACAACCCACATACACAAACACACTGGCCACAAAGAAAACACAACAAGTGTAATCAAACAGCAACATGAGCTTCCTATTTAAAGGATAAGAGAATGAGAGATCAGCTTGGCGCCTAGCAAGATCTCACAATACTCCACAGACAAAGTGAGGTGCCTTATACACCCCACACACTCAGGCCAAACAATGTGCATGGGTAAATTGACAAGAAAAATAAAACAAAAATAAACAAATAGAATGGGATTCACACAACAGCACATCACCATAACAATTAAAGTGCGGACCAAGAACATGCCCCCAAAAAAAAATGCCACAGCAGCATGTCACTCTCACTCACACATGAATAACAGCACTGGGGCTTGGCTCAAGCCCTAGGAGGGATTCAAGTTGTGTCATTGACTCAATCAAACGATACACTGGCCTAATGGCCCTGCCAAATCGTGAGGCGAGCAGGTTGGCTGCATTTGATGCCTGTGGCAGACCAGGTGGCGGCTGCAGCACTGGATCAGGGAGGGCTGTCGGAGAAACCACAGCAGTGGCAGGACCACCAGAAGCGGGGGAGGCTGCCACAGAGAGAAGTGGTGGACAGTCCAAGACAGAGGACTCATCCATAGAGGGCTGATCATGGACCCATGAGGCAGTACGGCCATCATCCCAGTCATCAACACTCAAGACGGAACCAGCAAGGGACGGCTCCCAGTTGCAGCAGCAGTTCCCAATCCAGACATCTCACTCACATCCTGAGCAGTCGCAGCAGGAGGGACATCGCTCACGTTAGAGGCGGGCAAGGACACCGGAGCAGCACCACCATCCAGAGCTTCATCCAGGGGCAGGAAGTTGACCTGGAGCAGCAGGTTCCGGTGAACAACACGTTCACTCCCTTCCTGATCTCTGATCCGGTAGATGTGCAGGGCAGGTTTCGAGGCCACCACGGTGTAGACAACAGGGAGCCATTTGTCAGAAAGCTTACGCTTGCCCTTGACACCCTTGTTCGCCAGCAGGACCTGGTCACCAAGAGACAGAGGCTGGCCTTTGATGCGCTTGTTGTACTGGTCGCACTGATGCCTCTGCTCAGCCGTGCAGTTCCTCTGAGCCAGTGCCATGGCACAGTGCAGATCTTCCAAAAGTGACTTGACATAGGCATCATAGTCACACACTGTCACATCACGGAGCACGTTCTTGAAGAGAAGGTCAACCGGCAGCCTAGGGACTCTCCTGAACATCAAATAGAAAGGCGCAAACCCAGTGGTCTCATGGACAGTGCAGTTGTATACAAATGTCATGGTCTGGATCATCTGCGGCCATTTCTGCTTGGAGCGAACAGGCAGAGACCTCAACATGTTGCCAAGGGTGCGGTTAAATCTCTCCGTGCCGCCGTTCCCCATAGGATGGTAAGGCGAGGTGTGGGACTTGTCAACCCCTGATAACAGCAAGAGCTCAGCGATCAGCTCACTCTCAAAGTTTGCTCCCTGGTCAGAATGGAGGCGCTGAGGGAAGCCATAGATGCAGAAGTAATTCTCCCACAGCTTCTTGGCTACCCTCTTGGCAGTCTGGTCCTGGCAGGGGAACGCATGAGCCAACTTAGTGAAGTGATCAGTGACCACAAGAACATCAACAGACTTGTTGTTACTGTCCTCAGCTGACCAAAAGTCTACACACACAAGTTCCAGAGGAGCGGAGGTCTTGATACTCTCCAATGGGGCCCTCGCGGAAGGCTCAGGAGTCTTGCTGAGGACACATCTGCGGCAGCATTTCACATGATTGCGGACATCCTTCTCCATGTCATGCCAGAAGAAGCGTTGGCGAGCTAGTGCAAGTGTGCGGGGCTGACCTTGATGACCAGCATGGTCATGAACACCGGAGAGAGCGTCTGCTTTCAGGGACCCAGGCACAATGAACTGAAACTTTTTCTGTTTGGTCAACGGGTCCTTTGTGACTCTATAGAGGATGCCGTTAAGGAGTGTTAGCTTGTCCCATTGCTTAAGGACTCTCAGAGCCGGCTGACTCTCATTGCACCGCTCACGTCTGGAGGGCCTGCGTTTCCTCTCAACATAGTGAGCGACCCTTGAGATGTCTGGGTCCTGTTGCTGGTGTGACTGAAGGTCAGCAAGAGACAAGGAAGGCAACATATCTTGGCCTGGAGGTGCCAAGGTGGCGAGGTGGTCAGCAAGAGAGGCTGCACGCTGCTTAGGGGCAGAGTCCCAGTCGTCCAAAGAGGAGAGAAGAGAGGAGACATCATCCATAGACAGTGAACCATCAACGGCAGCAGAGAGGCCCCCCAGTGACTGTGGCTGGCAGGTGAGGCGGAAGGTGTCCTGCACACATCCATCATTGACATCACAGACCTGCTCCAGCAGCTCAGAGTAAGGCTCACACAGCAGCCGCTCCCTCAAAGGCTTCACAAATGGATCCCTACTGAGGGCATCCGCCACTACATTCAACCGGCCGGGAATGTGCTTTATCTCAAAGGAGTAGGGAGCCAGCTTAGAGACCCAACGCTGTTCACATGCGTCGAGCTTTGGCTTGGTCAGGATGTACGTCAGAGGATTGTTGTCTGACCAGACGGTGAACCTGTGACCCTTGAGCCAATGGCTGAACTTATCGCAAACTGCCCACTTAAGAGCCAAGAACTCCAGCCTGTGGGCAGGATAGTTAGCTTGAGCGCGACTGAGGGACTTGCTTGCAAAAGCGATTGGTCTTGCTCTCTCCTCGCCAGCAGGCACCTGAGACAGGACAGCGCCTACACCATCAAGGGAAGCATCGGTAGATAGTACAAAAGGCCTATCAAAGTCTGGGTGTGCCAGCACCACACTGTTGAGGAGTGCATTCTTGAGATTCTCAAACGCTATCTCACAAGCAGGAGTCCAATCCTCAGGAGTCAGTTCCCGGAAGGTGCCAGCTCTCCGCCTACTGAAGGAGCTTTTAGCTCTCCTCTTCTGCCCTGCTGTCAAGGCGTAGAGTGGCTTTGCGATGGAAGAGCAGCCAGGAATGAAATGCTGGTAATACATGACCATCCCAAGAAATGATTTGATTCTCCGCTGAGATGGTGTGCAGCCGTCACTGTTCATGAGATCCTCCTTCCCGAATGCCGAGATTGCCTCCACCTTCTCCTGATCGACTGAGACACCACTGCTGCTCACCACATGGCCAAGAAACATCACACACCTCTGCAGAAAGTGGCACTTCTTCTGCGCCAGCTTCAGGTTGTTGGCTCTGAGACGTGAGAAGACAGTCTCCAGTCGCTTCAAGGCTTCCTCCTCAGATGGAGCAAACACGAGCAGGTCATCAAGATAACAGAGGAGGCTGGAGAAATTCAAGTCACCGAAGACACTGATCATCATCCGCATAAAGGATGCGGGGCTGTTGCAAAGGCCCTGGGGAAGTCTGTTATATTCATACAGGCCTAAGGGTGTCGTGAAGGCTGTGTAGCGCCTGTCAGACTCATGGAGGGGGATGTTGTAGAACCCCGATGTGAGATCCATGGTGCTGAAAAAGGCGTTTCCACCGAGGGCAGCAAGGCAGTCGCCCTGGTGAGGCAATGGGTGAGCATCCTTTGCAGTCTTGGCATTAAGCCATCGAAAGTCAGTGCAGATCCTTAAGTCTCCCGACTTCTTCCAGACCAGGACCAGCGGTGAAGCATATTCACTGATTGACTTAGTGATGATGCCTTTTAACTCCATCTCAGACAGCACCTCTCTCAGTTTATGATAGTGTGCTGGAGGGACACGGCGATAGGGCAGCCGGAAAGGGCGATCATCAGTGAGGTGAATACGGTGGACGAACTCCTTCGCTTCTCCACAGTCCAGCTTGTCCTTGGAGAAGACATCCTGATAAGTGAGCACAAGGTCAGCCAGCCGCTCTTTCCATTCATCTGACACTTCACAGCCCGACAGGTTGATGTCTGCTAGTCCACAGCCTTTAAGCCGCTCACAGGGGTCGGAGGTGGCATCCCCACTGGAGACAGCGTCAGCTGCTTCACCAGCCTGCGGCCTATTCACACCCTGGGAGATGGGGAGGTCCTCAACAGCGACACAGGGAAAGACATCTGCCACCTTAGCATTGCGGCGCAGGGTCACAGGACTTTTTGTTGGGTTGAGGATTTTCATTGGAACCCAGCGGTCTCCCCACATGGGTGCCACCACGCGCCCGACGATAATGTCTCTAGGGGCTGAACGTGAAGATGTCGGTTCTACTATGACAGCGCTCCCAGGCGACACAGGAGCACTACTGGGCAGCTTTCCCCACACCAGATACTCCTTCTGTGGTGCAAGTGTGACAGCCTGCCGTAGCCTAACGGTGCCAACCTTGTCAGGCAGTACAGGACCAGACCAACGGGTAACGGAACTGAGCAACTGGAGAAACTGCTCACACTCCGGGTCTGAGGTGTTTGAGCAGATGAGCTCCCAGTACTTCTCATCAGACTTCAACCTCTGTGTTATGGGCCTGATCACGTTGCTTCCAATGATGAGCTCGTCCCTCTGCCCCGGAACGAGGAATGTTGGTACAGTGAATTTGGATCCATAAATCTCAATGTCCAGGTCATAGATACATCTGGGTTGTGTCGTAAGGCCACCACAGCCAACAAGCACCACCTTCTCGGGCACAGGCTGAGGATTCGGGAGAACACCAGCGGCCCTAAGCTTGGACTCCGCCTCTTCACTGAGTGTACATGACATGCTCCCTGAATCAAGCATCCCCCTCAAAGTAAACCGTCCCCTTACAGAAACTGGAGCATAAAACAGTTCACTAGCCACCTCTACCCGATGTGACCCCACAACAATTACTGTTTTGTCATCAGGAAGAATACTACAACAGTTCACATATGTCGACTGCAAATCTTCTTCATTACAGAGGGTCTCACTTGCACTGCCCATGCTACCCCTCTCACTACATGGGCGGGCTAGATTAAATCAGTTTGGGAGGGAGAAGGAGGTGGCATGGCTTGAGAACGGGGGGATTGTGGGCATTCATGCTTCATATGACCAGGACTGAAGCAGTTGTGGCACAGTCTATGAAACCGGCAGTGTGCGTGAGTTGAGTGGTCCCTGGAGCCACAAACCTTGCATGTATAGGGCTCAGAACCCTGCTCGTCGGGTCGGCTGACGGTTGAATGGCTCACGGTTGAATGGCTGGCGGTTGAATGGCTGGCGGTTGAATGGCTGAGGGTTGCCTGGCCTTTGACCGGTTGCAAGGGAAGCATTGCACAGAGACAGAACTTTGTCGAACATAGCCACAACCTGCTGGACTCCAGGCTCAGTAGCTGGCAAGTCTATGGCTGCAGGAGTTGGACCAGAGACAGTGGCTGGAGGCAAGGGAGCAGGCACGTATGGACTCGCCACCATGGTTTCAGGCCAAGGGTGACTGCAGGCCATGGCAGGAGCAGGCAGAGGGTTCCCTGAGCCAGCATGGAGACGTTGAAGGGGCTCGGTCACAGGGCTCTGATTGTAGGCTGACAAACCCACTGTGCGACGGGACTGGGCTGCTGTGCTCCTCACCTTTCTCATGTGACTGTCCAGACGCTCCTGAACCTCAGCTGCACTCCAGTGCTCAGGTGCCTTCAGCAGGAATGACATGGCGAGACCGGGGTCGGGGCAGTGGTTGATGAACATCATGACCACCTCAGCACTGGGGTCCTCCACACTCCTACCCCGCCTCTGGAGACACTCGTCAGCAGCATCAATGGACTTGTTAAGGCAAATCCAGTAGTCCATAGCATTCTCATCAGCACGGGGAATGGTGCTATAGAAATCCTTCATGGGCATGTTTGAGTATGACAGTTCACTAAAGTTACATTTCAGTATGTCAAAAACAGCCATGGGCAACTCTGTCCCACCCAGTTCAGGGCGGCTGCGGAGGGACACCTTCACCACATCTCTAGCTTTGCCTGTTAGTCTTGACATTATCAGGTCAAACATTTCAACATGAGTGTCACATTTAACCCTATTCAGGTAACACCTCATCATATCCTCCCATTCATGAACAGAGAAAGCATCAGTATGGTCACCCCTGAAATAAGGTGGAGCTTTGGTGTCAGACTGTACAACTACTTTCACCCCCGGACCAGCATGACTAGGTGACAGACTTGTAGGAGACTGAAAAGGGGCAGTACTAGGCTGGTGCATCCCACTAAGGCTGGCCGATATGTTATCCCCAATCTGTTTAGCTAAATCAGTTATCATTTCACTAAAAGCTTCAACAGGGATGACTTGTGTAGGCTTAGGCTCTGATTGGGTGATCGGTGTGGAAGTAGCAGCGGGCGCTAACGGTGGGTCAACCACTGACTGGTCAACTGTGGAGTTGTGAATACTAGGGGACATAGACCTACCCCTCCCAAAACACAGTGAACCCACCAGCTGGCCCCTCCCCACCCCAAGTGTGAAATGCCCACGACCAGCCATTATCTCAAAATTAATTCCCCCTCACAGTACAGTGCAATCAAGAGACAATATTGGCTCAAACAAGAAATAAATGAAAACAAAAAAACGATAAATTCTGGGTACACTGCTATGCACTGTTCAACATTTACCCATCACAATCGGGAATACACAAGGAGCATAAAATCTCCACAATGCTTCTAAAATAATATCTGCATATCCATTCATATGATCACAGAACAACGTTGCCACACCCACATGAAATAAACAGGTTAAAAAAAAATACTTCACCAATATAAAGCAGAATGCCAAATCCCCCCTTATATATAGGCCAGGGCATACAATTGCTTATTTCTTATTCTATTATTAATTTACTAGTATTCATTCATATTATTATCTTGATATTCCCTCTAAATTGCTTCTAAATGTATTTGCTTTTACCAACAATTTTACTAGCACAAATCAACATGAAATAAAACGAGAGGAAGAAAGAAAGGGAGAGAGAGAAAAAATCCTACGTTCCAAAACGGTAATTGAAGGCCTCATAACTTCATTCAATAAAACCCTGCGCATACGAAACCAGCGTAGCTCTTTGAAGTCACGACAGGTGGAGTGAAGGCACAAGCCGCTTCCTAGCGGCCACGGAGCTGAGCAGGAGCGGGGAGCCGATGGAAGGAGGGAGAACGGTGACGGATGCAGTGGACCTCCGGGAGCAGCCAGGCAAGCTGCGGCTGGTGAACGGCCGGTATGGCTGTCCAGCCCTCCGTGGTGGGGATGGAGAGCAGCGGAGCCAAGCCGCGGACAGACAGTGGAGGAACCCCGGGGATCAGACGAGCGCTGATCGGTGATCAGACGGGTCGAACGGCACCAAGTGTGACCGGTGGACTTCTGCGTTGTGTTGTGTTTTAATGATCGGACCCAACAACCGGGATATCTTCAAGTCAGACAGAGGCTGTTTATTCTGACAGAAACGAAATGAAACAATTATCCTCCACTCTGCAGTACTTTTCCCCACCACAATCCTCTTCCACCAGGAAATATAGTAAGAGCGGACATTGAATTCAAACAACAGTACGTGTGCAAAACTTAACGTGAAACAAAACACAGTAAACATACCTGACAGAAACGAAATGAAACAATTATCCTCCACTCTGCAGTACTTTTCCCCACCACAATCCTGCACATGAAAACGGACATATCCGGACATTCAGTGAGTGGGATTCCACTCGTCAAACTACATTCACACAGTGGTCAAAACATGGAAATATATGAAGTAACAGGTGCATCCATACTTTACAAAGGTAAGACTAACAAAAATATAAACAGGAATGATCAGAAATGATAGGATGGAATGTGATATATTACAGAGGATAAAAACACCCACCTCTTCCACCAGGAAATATAGTAAGAGGAAGAGGTGAGGGTATCAGGAAGTGTATAGGCACTGGGAAGGAGGAGCAACACTACAAGAGGCGAGGTGGGACAATTACATGACAACAGAGGTGGAGATAGACGAAACTGACAGGTATATTACTTGAAACAACAAATAAATAACATATATAGTGTAATTATATAATGGGCAAATCACATCTGTTACATATATATATATATATATATACTGTATATATATATATGTCACGGGGTGACTGTGTGTGGGTGTGGGTCATCTCTCCTTCACTGCACTCTGTATGAATGCACCCATCCAATTCCCTCCCTCACCTGGTGATTAGTGTGAATGTTTCCACCTGGGGTGATTGGCGCACCTGGGGTGAGCTGTGGGTTTTCCTGGCCACACAAGCTGCCATATATACAGGTGGAGAGTGGAGAGAAGGCAGAGCAAACCGGCAGAGCAAACGGGCACGAGCAAGTGACAGATGGGCTTGGACGGCACAGAGGGACGGAGACAGGACAGCCAGGGCCATGAGTGGTACGAGAGCTGGTGACGAGGCGGTGCGTGGGACAGCACAGCGGACCGGATTGAGGAAAAGAGAGAGGACGCCCTGTGGAAATGGTAGAGGGGTGAAGTACGCTTCACTCCTCTCTGAGCTAAGTACCTCTCTATAAATCTACAAGTTGACACACGTCATTGGAACTCATTGTGGCGCTACTGTAGCCTATGTGCTCGGGACAACTAGTTATTTTTGCTTAAATAAGTTTGGTTTGCTGTGGCCTCATATTTGGAGTTGTTTTGAGTTTGGAGGAGTATTGGCCTCGTATTTTCATTTATTTCGTTTATTTATTGAAAACACTAGTTTACTAGTTGTCCCCAACACACGCGACTCTACTTCGCCTATGAGGCTGAATACTCGCCTATTGCCTCTAATTGACATGTTTGGTCGTAGGCTTTCCTGAACGCTGGACCCGCCGACAAAGGAAGCTGCCCTCCGACGATCCGGGCTGCAAAACCCCTGCTGCGGGTTGGACTGAGCTTAAAAACTTTTAGCCGGGACTCTTTTTATCTTTTAACTGTCAAATAAATGCCTTTTGTACGGAACCTTGAACCTGTGTCTGTGTGCTGGTTTGGACAGAGTGCTCCCCAGTAAAGAGGAATAGTGAACAACTGAGGGGTTTCTCCCCCTGGTTACATATATATAGTTTCAAAGAACTTTGCTGCCAAGGTTGCAAGGTGTTTCGAAAAGTGACAGATAAATCAGCACAGATAAAAACAACACAGACAACAAAATATGTAATAATAACCTATATAAGATGATATAATAACTATTAGCCTATATGAATAATTATTTAAATTAATATGTGTGAAGGACGTCTGTGCTTCCTTGCTCAGCCATCCGCAGCTGTCTTTCAACTGTTTTAGACTCATAATTATGTTGGTTATAACATATCAAATGTCCTAAGAACTCCCAGTGGTGGATAGTATTGAACGATGCTAAGATAGATGATGCTAGAATCTCTAATTTTCGCCTAGGCTATGTTAAAAATTTGATTTATGCAGGTTTTCTTGTCTGTCCACATAAAAGTTTCAGTACTGTCCACAACCAATCAGAAACTGTATTGGATGCATGCAGCATAGTGTAGCCTATATACACAGTGTAGCCTATATTACTTTTTTATTATATAATTAATATTTTCATCATTATATATATGTATAAGAGGGGCAAATGTTATTCTATTATTTTTATGTCTGTCATATACATCGCCATAATAGCCTATAGGCTACGCAGAAATTCCGGTTAGGAGTCAAGTCTCCTGCCAATCTGAGCGTTGGCACTTGGCAACTTTGGTCGGTGCTTTTTGGCTGGTGTGAAACCGAACCAAACAAGTTGGAATTTCTGGAAAACAAAACAAACTATAATTTTTGTGTCTGGTCTTACGAGGCACCGAAATAACCGTATGAACTGTGAAAACGCCGTAATTGTGCGTGGCGTGCACGACCCGCTGCGCATTTGCCGTCGGATTTTTGGGAGGTCGGATTTATGAGATTAAAATAATAGGGCGGATCTTTGGGTAGTCTAACTCATGAGTGGTCCAACTATTGAGAGGTCGGACGGAAGACTATGACCCGGTGCCTTTCTGCGACAGTTGTCCCAGTGACCCTATCTTACTATACTGTATTTTTATAGTGGAAGTAATGACTCTTTGTCTTGTCAACACTGATATCAGTCCAATTGCAATTTTATTCAGTGTTTAATTCCTTGGAATCTGGAGTTTTTAGACTTGTTTATTGATATGGTGACCCTCTATATTGCATTTCCCCTTTGATTATAATCCAGTTGTCTATGTAGATCATTGTGGCCATGTTTAATTAGATTATTTTGGGATCATGTGACGTCTATGTTCCCCGGGTTCTATGTTCCCCGTTTTTCACTAACCCTAAACCTAACCTCCCCCAGACCCTAACACAAAACCTAACCTCTCCCACCCCCCACGCCTAAACCTAACCTCCCCCAGACCCTAACCCAAAACCTAACGGGATCATGTCTATGTTCCCCGGGTTCTATATTCCCCGTTTTTCACTAACCTCTCCCAGCCCCCACGCCAAACCTAACCTCCCCCCATGCCTAAACGTAACCTCCCCCAGACCCTAACCCAAAACCTAACCTCTCCCACCCCCACGCCTAAACCTAAGGTCGGCATTGCGGGTGGTCGGCATAGCGGGTGGACACCATTTGGGAAAAGCGGGGAACATAGGACCCGGGGAACATAGGGATGACCCCGCTATCGGCATTGCGGACTGTCGGCACATAGATGCGGCACCGTGATGTCACTCGAGCAACTGTGATTGAAGGGTCAATGGTGCGTGTGCTGGAGCACTGAATCCATTCAGCGGGGGAGAGCAAGCATAATCAGTGACAAAGCAGCCTAAAGGTCCTTACACACCGGGAGAGATTTGTTTTCGTGCGATTAATTTGCACGTCAATCATATTTTTCGAACCTCAGTGAACGTTTACTTTTTTCGGACCACAGTCGACTTTTCAGAAATTTGCGTGCGACAGCAAAGGTAACCGGGAATCATTTTGACCAAGTGAGCAACATTGACAAGAAAACTACAATAACTGCATGTTTAAAGAACCCTAAATGAGATAGACTTATGCCTCCCCCACACCTAAATATTTTCTAATCCCTGAAGATTATAAAAAATCTTGAGAGTCCACACACCTCACGACAGAGATAAAAAAATACATTTAAATCTTGGAACGCACACACAATCGCTACCGTTCAGACGCAACCCCACACATTTGACGATAGAGAGCCAAAGTGATATGTCACTTCCTGCTTTCTCCCTGTACCAGCCCGAAAAATGCGAAAAAAATTGAATTGTGCCACAGGATGCCAACGCTAATTTTGTCAATTTAAAACGTGACTTTGCATGTCAAGAAAGTCGCAGTTTATTGTCAAACTGAAACGTAGGGGTTAGTTTCGTATAAAAACTACATAGCTCGTGGCATGTCGCCGGTCTTCAGCTTTGCTGGTAGAGAAAGTGACGTCACTTAGGCAACAGTGTATGTAGTGTTTCTGATTTATAACTTCTAGTGCAACAGTTTGGCGACAAACTGCGACTTTCTTGACATGCAAAGTCATGTTTTAAATTGCAAAATTAGCGTTGGCACCCCGTGGCACAATTCAAACGGGATCAAAAATGTAACCTTATTCTCCATCCACTGCCATTCATATTTTTTGCAGCGCTGGTACAGGGCGAAAGCAGGAAGTGACGTTCCATTTTGGCTTTCTGTTACACTGAAGACTCACCTCTGCGGACTTGGGATCTCGCAGAAACTCGCGTGATTAAATGTGACTTCAGAACAAAACAAACATGGAGGTAGACCGCACTAGGGGTGGGCGGATCGATCCCAAAATATCGATACTCCCGATACCCGAGTCTCGTTTTGAAGATCGATCCTGACATCAAAAGATCGATACTGAACACAGCTTTTGTGCGTGCATTCATGCAGGGCTTCTCTGCCTCGGATTTGCTGTTATGGTGTCATCACATGTGCACTGAAACAACGAGTATACGTGCCTGGGCCAATAATAGTGCTTGAACGATATGCAGGGCGGGTCTTGTAAAGGAAGGCAAGCAGCAGAGCACAGAGTGGGATTGAAATCCGACGCGCACAATCGCATACAAACACACACATGCCATTCCGTGATCTGATCAAGGCTCAAAGGAACAGGAGCAGATCGTTTGGAGTTATTTTACATCAGTATTATTGTGAAGTGTGACGTAGCCGCATGCAGGCTGTCCACTACTGTGGGACCACTAGCCTACTACCAACTTGTTTGCATCTGAGAAACAAGAAAGAGAGCTCTGACCTGCAGAAAAGAAGGGAGGAGGAGGAGGGAAATATCAGACAGACACCCCCCCAACACAGAGATTGACTCCACGGGCAGTCTTTTCACAGAGGAAAATAATATCCAGGTATATATAGTCGTTAAAATAATATTAAGGATCTTCAGCATTGGTTAATGTTACATTTTCAAACTATATCGGTCATAATTTATAGTGGTTGATAAATTGATAAACCTATTGATAAACCTCATAAATAATGACACACTGCTCTCCCCTACATGAAAGTTCATAAGCCATATTTAATAATAAAAAGTATCGGTATCGGTAATTCTGGACCAGTATTACTTGGTATCGGATCGACACCAAATTTTGCAGTATCGCCCACCCCTAGACCGCACTCACCGCAGGCGTTCTTTGCTTGCTCTCGTCTGTGTTACTTTTTGCACAGAGAAGCAGAAAGACAAAAATAAGAAGCTGTGGGCCAAGTCATTGGCTGAGAAGACAGGGTCAGAAAGGCTTATTAATTTGCAGCTGGAGCTTGAGGTGAGTGGAATAATAATGTTTTTGAGTGACTCTCAACTAGCTAGCTAGTGCTTTAACGTTATTGACCCATCAACTAGCTAGCTAGTGCTTTAACGTTATTTAGAACACGGCTCTCTTGAATACTCGATTCTGATTGGTCAATCAACAAGATTCACCGGTCATTATTTCTCGACAACCGACCGCTGCTCTGCCACACCTGGATTAATCAGTTGATAAGAGCATTTTGTCTGCAGACACTACTAATTAGGCCAACCAGTTGCAGCTGTGGTGTCTTGTGTGCCAATTACGAATGAAACCGCTTTGTCGTTGAAAACGCTATTAAAAAATCTATTTGAATAATTATTTTTGTCAGATTACTGAAATAATTTAGTTGTAGGCCGTGTTCTAAGCGGGATAATGTATAGTGAGCCGGTGATTACTGGAAATAATGACCTTCGGGTGAATGATTAAGCCCTCCGCTGCGCGTCGGGCTCAATCATTCACCTGTCGGTCATTATTTCGACAGTAATCACCGGCTCACAATACATTATCCCTTACTGACCCATCAACTAGCTAGCTAGTGCTTTAACGTTATTGACCCATCAACTAGCTAGCTAGTGCTTTAACGTTATTGACCCATCAACTAGCTAGCTAGTGCTTTAACGTTATTGACCCATCGACATCTGTGAATCACAGGTGAGTGATGTAGAATGGATGATGTGGAATATGTAGAGACGGACAGCGTTTATTTAAAATGTATTTGTCCCCATTTTATTTGTCCCCCACAACAAAATGCACAGTCACCTCGGAGGACTTGGGATCTCGCAGAAAAAAAACACACACACTTTGGCTGCCTTGAACAGCTGCTAACCGTTTAAATCACACAAACTACACGACAACACAGAGCTAGCCTCGTATCCGGAATGCTTTGGGGCTAGTAGTTTCAAGGCGAATGTTGGAATAAAGTTGTCCACTACAATAACATCATCATCACTGTCAACATCATGCGTTTGTTCAGTGCCATGACTTTAATGTCCTTGCTTGTTTGTGTGACAGATGGAGGACAGAATGGGATTCAGGGAACTCTTAAGGATGACAGCAGATGGAGGAATTTGAGGTGCTGCTCAATAGAATTTCACCCCTTATGGTGAAGCAGGACACCAGGATGAGGATGGCCATCAGTGCCAAGGAGAGGCTTGTGATGGAAAGGGTTTTCCTGTGCCTCGTTCAACCTAGATAAAAACTGCCCACTCCAATCAGAAGGTGTTTACATATGTTAATACCTTTCCAGTGTGTCCAATTATTCCAGATATATGAAAAACCAATACAACAAGCAATTCTGATATTTAGAACATTATTTTATATATGGTTATTGCATAGTGGTACAAAGCAGATCAAGTTATATATTACCCCATTCAGAGATCTCCGAGGTGAATTTTCAGTGGTCCTTCCCAACAGCAAAATATGTAGCAGGTCAAAAAAGACCCCTGAAAACCGACCAATTCTAATATTTTGCGTGGGCTTTTAAAGTGCATTTCCTTGGGGGCGTTTGTCTTCCGGTGAGGGCTGGTCTCTCCCCGAAGGTTCCTCCTCCATCTAGTGACACCCTTCACTGCTGGGCTGGTATTGGTGGTCATATGATCTCTCCTTCTGTCACTCCTAGTGGTAGGCGTGTTTTCCCCTCCTCCTCTTGGTCCACATCATGTGACCTGGCTCTCCCACTGGAGGTCACAGCACTAACCCTCACTTGAAATAGTCATCTATTAACTCCCCTGTCTACCAACCAACTGTCAATATATTTACTTTAAATTCCTATTTTCAACTCCTATAATTTGGTCAGCTAATTTAGCTATTTACCTATTAGAAATCCTATAGCACTTTATCTATGGTTTACTCTTAGACTAGATTAAACTAATCTACATCCTAGATAAGATCAAATTCAGCTAATCATGGGTTAATCCCAGTCTGAACTAGAAAAAACATCATATAGCCCAGACCACTACCTCTTAGTCTAAAACCACCCTAAGGATGTAAAAAGAGTAATATGGTAGTTTCTTATGTTAAATTCAACAAACCAGAGAAAACCTCACCCTTCCTTTTTAACCAGGATGAGGAAACTCTGATCAATTACCAATTATCAACTAATTTGACGGCTACCTGCCAATTCGGTCGGCAGATTCAACTTTAATATGACCACTATTTTGACTATACATCTATTTTCCCAACCTATAGTTGCAGTAGTATCAATAGGCTAATATTTATCTAGATATTATATAATGTAGCTCCCTTATTGTATAGCAAGTAATGCAAATTGAAGTTTATTCAACACACCAAAATCATAAGATAACCAATATATATTCTACTGAGCATCTAATATTCCCAAAGACCAACGCCGGGCCGTCTGAGATTCGAACCCAGGACCTCTCTCCTCTGCTCTGTGCTGTGTCCTTAGAGCAGATCCTGTCTTCTCTGGGGGGAAAGGTCAACGCATAGTAAAAACATCACTCATTAGTTCAAAATACACAGCGCTGTCTTCCTTCCCACAGAGATTCTGCAACCTACGGGCCCCGTGGAATGTCCCCCCTCTCTATTGATGTTCTGTAGCCATTTGTCTTTAAAGACAACCTAAACTAGTGATGATCTCCAGACTTGTACCGAAGTGACTGCTCTCTTGTCCAACGCAATCCGAGCAGAGGCATATCTCATTGACCTCTGCTCTCTAAGTTAACTGCCTAAATGACCGTCTGGAAAAAACCTTTTAGGAAATGTTTTCAGACCTGCCATAAACAGAGGTTTACATAAAAGCTTGGCAAACACAAAGCATTGTTCAACTCCAGCTGAACCATCTAAACATTAATCCCCAAGGCCAGCATGTCTCCTGGCAGAGAAGGAGAAAGTTTATCTTTAAGTTTCCTCAGTCGCAGCTCACCCGATGACCTAGAAGTGTACTTCAGGAACATAACATGTATAACAGAATAAAAGATACATTTGAATTAACAAATGATAACATCATCTCTTTAATTGCATATTTTCACATCAGCTGGGCCTCCATGGTGAGATATCCGCCTCTCCTGCTTAATCCAATCTGGACTTAATGAAGAAATGTTTGGTTACTTATCAAAAAACCAGAGATCTGAGGAGAGAAATTCTATCACTTGCTGTTACTTTGACTCACTGTATATTTACTTCATTCAGGATCACTTGAATACTGATGTAATAGGCTTTGATGGCGATAGTTTGTTTTTTATTTGTTCGCTGTCTCATGCATAGTCTTTGCTCAGCAGTAACATAATCCCCCAATGATACATGAAGGTAGCTGCAACAGCGCCCTAGCTTGCTAGCATATATTTAGCCAACTTGGGATGCTGTTGCACCTACCTACCTGCAATGAGCAATGCTCATTTGTGCTGATTTGTAATATGTTTTTTGTTCTGGTTCTTTTCAGGAGAATCACTAGCGTCCTTTCATTTCCAATACAGGATTGGAGAATCCACCATCTCCATGATTGTGAGTGAAAAGTGTGAAGCCCTGCATCAGACCCTTAAAGAGGATGTTCTGATGTTAAGCTTGATAATGACCATAGTAGAATGCTCCCCCTAGGCCTCACACCAAGTCCGGCAGAATAACAAAACGCAGCACTCGTATTCAATTTGAATGGGAAAGTGCAGGCACTAGCATTTACATACAAGACATGTATAACCTCTTTCTCCTCGCCTCTCCGATCTCCTTGTCACCTTTCCTCAGCTTCCTCTCCTCCCCCTCTCTTTCTAGTCTCCTCTCCTTGTCACCTTTCCTCAGCTTCCTCTCCTCCCCCTCTCTTTCTACTCTCCTCTCCTTGGCATTGATGTTACTAATTTGCATTGATGTATAAACATGTTTTTTCAGACTCCAAAAACAGGTGGAGTGGCTCCACATTGCAGAGGAGTTCAAATCCGAGTGGCAGTTTCCTCATTGCCTCGGTGCTATTGATGGGAAACACATCAACATCCAGCCACCACAACCCAGCGGAAGCACCTACCGCAACTACAAACGGGCTCTCTGTGCAGATGATGGCTGTGGTTGATGCGAATTCTGCTGGTCAACACCGCCCAGATCCCGTTTGTGCCGTGCATAAATGACTTGGCACTCCTCCGCCTGCACCCGTTGTTGGGCTGAGCTACGCACCCCTGCCGAGAATTGCATGCCCACCATATTTCGGGGCTGTTTTAACTTAAACATGGGCAAATTCGGCCCAGGACCACGTGTGGCGTGTAGCAACCGCGGGGGCAGGCGTACGTGTGACTTGGGCACATTATCAAGATAAAGCTGTGGATTGTACTTTTAAAACTCACAACAGCTGACCACAGTAAAAAAAAAAAAGAATGAATGAAGAGGGTTTCCCTCATCTTTCACTTGACACTAACCTCGCATCACCTCCAGGCTCAGAGGAGAATAGAGTACCGTAGGGTTGATGTGTAGTCTTAGACTGAATTTCAATCATGGAAGACCAAATAAGGCATTGATAGAGCACCCCATGCTGTCATACCCCTCAGCCCAAATGACGTCACTAAATGACGTCACCATCTCCGACGTCACCTTTGCAGAGTGACGTCAGTTGCCCAAATGACGTCAGTTATGACATCATAAATGCCCTTCTCCTGATACTATATAAAGCCCCCATCACCACAGCTTAAATCACACTTGTGCAAGTCATCACTCACCTTGTGTCAGCATCACGCATTCATCCAGCATCTCCAGAGCAAGAAGCTTCATCCCACCACCTCCCCAGATCACCACCAATGTCATGACTCCTGTTGGAAACAAATCCCCTTAGGGGGGATGTCCTATTTCATACAGCACTGACGCCCCTCTCTCATAAGCAAGAGGAGCGTCACATCATGGAGTCATACGCCATACTCAAACTGTCTATTCTGATTCAATAAAGTTTGTTAAAATTGTATTACGAGTCTCTCATGATTGAAGTATTTTTGTAGGCTTAACCAGAAATCGCAGCCATTTTGGTTCTTCAGTGGAAAAGGCTATGGGGATTTCACTTAAATGCATCAAATAAGGTCTGTGGTTACAAAAGTAGATGGGAGCGCAAATCTTGGTTCAGCAGGATAATCATCACAAACATGAATCACTATTATGCCTTTTGAAGCATTTTCTAAAAATCGCGTAAAAAAAAAAACGTTTGTGAAGATGCGCAAGCTACATCAGAAATATGACTTTGACCCATCTAAAATCATGTAACTCATGACGCGTCTGTGACCTCGTTCTGGTGTCTGCCTGTTGCTAATTTAGCCTTCCTACATTAAATGCTGTTGTAGTGGAGCCCAGCGTCGTCGTAGGCTGCTTGGCTCAGGCTAGACTGCCGTAACATGTGACACGAGTCACATGATTTTAGATGGGTCAACGTAATATTTCCAGTGTATCTTGCACATTCTATGGCCAGACGAGTTGAAATATATTCTCATGTCATGGTGTCTTTGTGTCATTAATAAACCAGAATCACAATTATTTTATTCTGCCATAGTATGTGTGCACATACACGGACATTGTCTTGGTGTAGAAGGCGCACACGTTACATAAGATGTATAAACAAGATATATAAACCAATACAAAGAAAAATACAATAACAACACAATAAATATGCACAAGTTTAAATATTATACAAGATATGGACAGAGTATAGGACGAATCAGCGTGACGTCACTTGCCACCCAGAAATGCGGAACCCGCGGCAGTTAATAGTACGAGTTGTGCCAAACAAACGTTAATATCTCAAAAACTATACATCACATCGCTTATATTTTGACATTCTGAGTGAGAGCAGAATTAGCTCAAGAGTTTGATGTATAATATATGCGTCTCGTGTTAAAGGATGGGTTTACCGATGGGGAATATGAATATATATTAATTCTTAAAAAATCTTAAATTTCGAATCCGTTGAAATTTTTGAAATTGCTTGTTCACAGCCAGAGAAAAAAAAAAAGAAAAAAAAAAAAAAATTGGGCCAGGTGACGCGTTTCGCGTCGAAACGCGTCACCTGGCCCATTTTTTTTTTTTTTTTTTTTTTTTTTTTTCATTTTTTTTTCCTCTGGCTGTGAACAAGCAATTTCAAAAATTTCAACGGATTCGAAATTTAAGATTTTTTAAGAATTAATATATATTCATATTCCCCATCGGTAAACCCATCCTTTAAAGTTGTGTGAACTGTCGCAGTTTTTAAAATGTAAAAAGAGTTAGCCGGCTACAGTCAGACACACAAGCCTCGCGCCACTTGGGCTCCATAGGGTTCCATTGCCGTTGCCACCCAGTGACGCGGTTTGTTTACCAAAATGCTGCTCGGCTGATCCCTCGTATTGAGACTAATAAAGTAGTGCTCCACTACTTTGTGACGTAACTGCCCAACAACAACAACAGTGGTAAACTCAGCTAAGTTGGATTTACACAGGCACCAACGTTACTCAAAGATATATTATGCTATCACTACACAGGGAGCGTACCTATGTTCCCCGGGTCCTATGTTCCCCGTTTTTCACTAACCTCTCCCAGCCCCCACGCCAAACCTAACCTCCCCCCATGCCTAAACCTAACCTCCCCCAGACCCTAACCCAAAACCTAACCTCTCCCACCCCCACGCCTAAACCTAAGGTCGGCATTGCGGCTTCTATGTTCCCCGGTCCCACAAAAACGGGGAACATAGGACCCGGGGAACATAGGACCCGGGGAACATAGGACCCGGGGAACATAGGGATGACCCCACTACACAAATAAGCTGCTCTATTATCTTGTTATCGTTATCACTGCTACAAAGTGCATCCGCGCATTTGCACTGTGTCTGGCAGCCTGGATACGCCTCGACACGGTTACATGCTGCCACTCCGACGTGCTGCCACTCCGAAATATCGGCACTCAGAAATATTGCCACTCAGAAATCCCACCACTCCGATTTCCATAAGGTCCGCCACTCCGAACTTGATTTGACTGTCTGTGAAAGCTGCTGTATAAACATAACTTATTTATTTACTTAGTGGTGAAAGGAAAACCGAGGCGGTGTGCAGCGTGTCGGTGGAGCTAACCTCTCCCAGCCCCACGCCAAACCTAACCTCCCCCAGACCCTAACCCAAAACCTAACCTCTCCCACCCCCACGCCTAAACCTAAGGTCGGCATAGCGGGTGGACACTACAAAAACAGTAGTAATCAAGTAGGCTAAATAGGGGGTCATCCCTATGTTCCCCGGGTCCTATGTTCCCCGTTTTTCCCAAATGGTGTCCACCCGCTATGCCGACCACCCGCAATGCCGACCTTAGGTTTAGGCGTGGGGGTGGGAGAGGTTAGGTTTTGGGTTAGGGTCTGGGGGAGGTTAGGTTTAGGCATGGGGGGAGGTTAGGTTTGGCGTGGGGGCTGGGAGAGGTTAGTGAAAAACGGGGAATATAGAACCCGGGGAACATAGACATGATCCCCTAAATAGCCTTCAGAAAGCATCAGTAAATTTGTGCCATATTACACAATATCCAAACTTCGGAAGTGCGGCTCCTTTTAGAAAAATGAGGAAGGGCCGACATTTCGAATAATGAAGGCAGGAATTTTCGTAATGGTGGGGCCTATGAAAAAAGGTGAACGACCGCCAGTCCGAATAATGGAAGTTAACGTTCGGAGTGGCAGGGTTTCGGAAAGGCAGACAGTCACCGCCTCGACACACTATATCTTCCGACAGGCGCTATCCCTAACCCTAACCCTATGGCAACTACTGCAGATATATGGCATCCCACACACACATAACCTAAAGCCTAGCTAATTGGACACATCTAAAAATCAATGTAGTATACTCTAAACCTAACCCAGACCATGATCCTAACTCTAACCATAGTGATGTATTTTTAAGACTCAATTTGATAGCCTAATTTGGGGATAAACAAAGAAATTCTACCTAATTTGACTGCCAACCCTAAAGACAGGGTGGAGTCTATATAAGAGGGAGTGTGCCTCCTCCCATAAACTCTCATTCTACAAGTCACACTGGAAGGGAGAACACCTCTCCTGATTGCAACAGACATGCATAGGACATTATTAATTCAACAAGTAATAGCCTGAAGGACAAAATGCTCCGAAATATTGGGTTACATGCTGCCACTCCGAAATATCGGCACTCAGAAAGGGATCATGTCTATGTTCCCTGGGTTCTATATTCCCCGTTTTTCACGCCAAACCTAACCTCCCCCCATCCCTAAACCTAACCTCCCCCAGACCCTAACCCAAAACCTAACCTCTCCCACCCCCACGCCTAAACCTAAGGTCGGCATTGCGGCTTCTAAGGTGAACGACCGCCAGTCCGAATAATGGAAGTTAACGTTCGGAGTGGCAGGGCTTCGGAAAGGCAGTCAGTAGCCGAAATATTGCTAGCCAGGCTTGTTGACAAACTGAACTCACAGCTGCCATGACATGTCTGAAAAACCAGAGGACAGGGGCTTGTCTACCTCAGTGCATACGGATGGCCCGTGCATTGCACCCTGGGTGCCCTAACCACCCTAACCCCCACCCTGGGTGCCCTAACCCTAACCCCTAACCCTAGAAGGCCAAAAAGGTCAGTGTGGTTGAGTGGTGTGCCATCTTCCTATGATAAGTATCAGTCCTAAGTCGTCCAACAGGTATCATGGTGGTAGTCCTAGTGATGTGACGTTCACGAACGATCCGAATCTATTGAACGGCTCTTTGCTATGAATGAAGGGAACCGAGTCCTACTTGAGAGCCGTTCGTTTTAATGTTGTGCCCAAATTTCACTGCCTGGCCTGCCGCTCCCCAGCACACACATAGGGTAGACCTCCCTCCCTCTGCTAGTCCGCTGAGCAGGGAGCATGGGACAGGGAGGATAGGTCGGGTGCACTCGTTAATTTCTACCAGCGCATGCTGTAGCTGGCCTGGGTGGGCGGACTCAGCTTAATATCAAAACGGGCTACGCCGCAGAGTGCATCTGCCGACTTTCTGGCCAGCGTTGCATGAATTGCATTCAAGGAAAGCCAACTTTCAGCTTAGTCAGTAAATTCACTGACTAAATAAGCAGATGATATGGTGTCACCTTGTGTAATGTTTACAATGCAGATCATTGACATTAGGTCTGGAAATACTGTATGAGTAATTTAATGCTGCTGCAGTCCACAGATGCAACATGAAATAGTGGTGGGTCTAATCAAATCTGATCCAAACCGTACCATATCATTATCCTAATGATTTCGCAGAGAAAAAGTAGTGTGCGCCCCATTAAAAAAAAAAAAAAAGGAACGAGGAGCCGCTATTTTGAATGGCTCTCAGAAAGGAACGGAGCCATAAGATCCGGCTCCCTTCAAAGAGCCGTAATTCCCATCACTAGGTAGTCCTGGTTCAAGTGCACAGATGTAGCCTAATAAATGAACAGGATAAGATAACCTAAGTGGAGTCGGATAGATGGCAACTACTGCGGATAGTGTAGCACGCCACACACACATACATGGCCTATGGCATATAGAGCACGGTGGACAAGACAAACAGTCACTACTTACACTATGAAAACACAACTTACAGTAAAACAGGGTTGTTGGGACAACTTTCGCAGTAAGGCACCTTGAGTGACACTGCATATATTAACATAAATACCACAAAGGCATTCTAAACAACATTATAAAATATAAGGAACACTCCCATTCAGTAATCTAATCCTAATAATAATTTTACAAGTGAGTAAGGGCCACTGGAACAAAGACTGTGGTAGGATGACTGTCTAACAACAACATATTGCAAGTGACACTCCTTGCAAACACATTAATTACAAAGGCCAACATGCTAAAAAATAATTTGACCATGATAATTAATTCATTGTATTAACACGTTAAGTGCCATAGCCGAGATATCTCGTCTTACATAATCCAACGCTTGAGTGCCAGAGCCGAGATATCTCGTCTTACATAAACATTTTTTTTTTTGACGGTGGGACATCAATCAACAACTTTTACATCTTCGAGATCACTATTGGAGCAAGAGAATGTGTATAATCTATTTTACCGACCACTAAGTGGCGACAGTGCTCTCCTGACTAGAGGAAGGCAAGCATTTTTTTAACTTGTCACGCCATTCTCACCCCAGCCATTCTCATGAAAATGGATGGGGGAAAACGCTTTCGTTTTCGCGCTGATTGCTGGCGATGCGGGATTGCAAATTTACATAATAGATTACAGGTGGAACACACTTTGAAACACGCAGCATAAATATGACCAGAATCGCAAAAGCTTCTCTCAACCAAAACTCCAAGAAGCGAGCGAGTCCATCCCGACTTCCTCAAACAGCGGCCGCGCAGCCACAGGCACAGGACAGCAGCAAAGCACTGAGACTGGTGACAAGCTTGTGACGGCCGCTGCAGCCAAGAAGAATGCCCACGGAGGGAGGAGTTGAAGCAACTCTCCCTCTCGCTCTCTCCCTCTCTCCTCTCTCTCTCAGAGAGAGAGTGGAGAGAGAGAGAGAGAGAGAGAGGAGAGAGAGAGAGAGAGAGAGAGAGAGAGAGAGAGAGAGAGAGAGAGAGCGCACAGAGTGGGAGACAAGGGCACCCATAATCACAGGCACGTGAGGTGGTTCTAAAAATCCATTTATCTCCAAACTCTCTGAAAATCTCTGAAACCATGCTGTACTCAACGGCTAATATCTACATAACTACTAACTCTGCAAACTAACTCTTTTAGACAGAGAAAGCACACATTCTATTAGTTATTTTTAGATGATTGGTGTTCACGAATTCTTAACAGAAAATAATCCTCGGCTCTTGTAAAATGAGCCAGAATCCTCAAAAAAAAAACTGGCACAACTTACCTACAGGATTGAAAAAATGGCTGGCACTCAATGTGTTAAGTAAAGCATGTTGTGACAGAGACAATCACCAGTCAAGGAGAAATATCATTAAAAGTACAAGTATAGTTGTAGTTTGCAAGGAGCATCCACTACAAAAGCACTACATTTTAAGGGCCATCATGCTCCTAAAAATATTCTGACCATGGTAATTTATTCACTGTACTGTACTAAGTAAAAATTATGCTGTGACAAAGGTAATCACCAGTCAAGTAGAAATACCATTAAACTACAAAACAGCTTAATTTTCCAGTAGACACCCCTTGCAAAAACACTAAATTCTAAGGGCCATCTGGCTATTAAAAATAATTTAACTACGATAACTAATTTATTGTACTAAGTAAAGGCTATGTTGTGACAGAGGTAGTCACCAGTCAAATAGAAATATCATTAAATTACAATAACAGCGTTTAAAACACCCAATTTGTGGTGCACTGGAGTTGGCCACTCCTACACAGCTATATAAAGGACGGCTCTCCTGCTGCTTTCTCTCACTCTCCCTCTGACCCTGAGGGAGAACACATCACTGTAACAACTCACCTGGAGCTCATTGTCAACAAAGCTACGCCTGAAGAAGGTCCATTGAGACCGAAACGTCGTTGCAGAGCTTGTTGACAATTTTCAAGCAAAAGCCAAATTAGGCAGCTTATTAGAAACACAAATATAACCAAGAGCTAGGCTTTCAGCCACAATTTTTTGAAGCCCCGAGGTACAAGGTATCTCGGGCAATTCCCCATCCACAGTCAGATTGGTGGGAACAGTCAGCAGACTTGTTGACATGTATTCTTAAGTGTTGCAGGCTTATTGACATAGAATATGAATGCCAAGCAGGCTGTATTCTTAAACTGCACACTGCCAGGATGTTGTTGCAGATTTGTTGACATACCTGCACACTATAGAGAGAACCTGGCCTAATGTCAAAGGCAAACAGGGGTGTGTATGCAGGCTTGTTGACATAGAATATGAAGGCCAAGCAGGCTGTATTCTTAAACTGCACACTGCCAGGATGTTGTTGCAGATTTGTTGACATACCTGCACACTATAGAGAGAACCTGGCCTAATGTCAAAGGCAAACAGGGGTGTGTATGCAGGCTTGTTGACATAGAATATGAAGGCCAAGCAGGCTGTATTCTTAAAACTGCACATTAGGAGTGATGTTTTGCCACTGGACATGCACGGACATGCCTCACCCCCACAACTGGAGGATCCACAGACCCCAAGAGAAACTGTGTTTATCCCATCACATGTGCAACATGTAAAATGCAAACCCTAATCAAAGGATCATTCTACAAGCACTAATAGACACTGTACACCCCAGGGTAATAAACCCAGAGTGAGATCACCTCACCCCCGGGTGGTAACGGATGGCCCGTGCACAGGCATCCTGACTTGTCAGGGTGCCACAAGCCCTAACCCCTAATAGCACTTGCGCACCAGTTTGCGCGTGCCTTAAGGCATGGGAAGATAGCAGTCCGCCAAGTTTTGCTCCCCCGCCCAGCAGGAAAAAAGCATCCTCACCTCACGGGAACTTACTTGTAATAATTTATACAGAAATGTAACTGTTTAAAAGTGATATAATCGTCTGGTAGACGTGACCTCCCTGATTTCTAAGTTAAAACAGCCCCGAAATATGTTGGGGATGCAATTCTCGGCCGGGATGCGGAAACGTTCATGGCACCTGTCGCAGACGCAAATTAGAGCCGTGCCAATTCTGCCAAAAATCATCTGCGCCCCAAAATGCCTGCGCAAACGGGATTTGGGTGGTCTTAACACGTTCACTGCCAATGACGTATTAATACGTCAAAAATAATCCAACCGTTCACTGCCAACGACGTATTAATACGTCAAAAAAATGTTTTTTTTTTTTTTTGACCGTGGGATGTGCATCTAACCCTTTTACATCTCTTATATAAGTATTGGACGTGTACAACGTGTACAACCCATTCCACCGACCCACTAAGTGGCGACAAGGAAGGAGGAAGGCAAGCAAAAAGCAGTGTGACGAAGCCATTCTCATGAAAATGGATTGGCGAAAACGCTTTCGTTTTCGCGCTGATTGCTGGCAGTGCGGGATTGCAAATTTGCATAATATATCACGGATGGAACACACTTTGAAACACGCAGCATAAATATGACCAGAATCGCAAAACCTTCATCAAAGCTCTCAACCAAAACTCCAAGAAGCGAGCGAGTCCAACCAGACTTCCTCAAAGAGCGCCGCGCAGACAGGCACAGCCGCACAGGAGCAGCAAAGCAGTGAGACTGGTGACAAGCTTGTGACACGGCCGCTGGCTGCAGCCAAGAGGAACGCCCACGGAGGGAGGAGTTGGAAGCAGAGGGGAGTTTCCTGCTGTTATGGAGGAAATTACTGTTCAAAACTATTGTTTAGGTCTTACTGATGCCAAAAATGAATGGTTAAAGTGACTGTTCTATCGAATTTCACAAAAAGCCGTTTATCTCTGAATAATTTTTCTGACGCTGAAACCATGCTGTATTCAACTGCTAATGCTTACATAACTACTAACTCTACAAACTAACTCTTTTAGACAGAGAAAGCACACATTCTATTAGTTGTTTTGAGATATTGTGTGTTCACAAAATCTTAGCAGAAAAGAATCCTCGGCTCTTGTAAAATGAGCCAGAATCCTCAAAAAAAAACCTGGCAGAACCTACCTACAGCATTGAAAAAAGGGCTGGCAGTCAATGTGTTAACTACCAGAATTATTCACAGGCGTGGCCAGGCAAGGCTGGGCATTACGTCAATCAAAACCAATCAGATTCCCGTCTTGCAATGGCTGTTTGCGCGAGGCATGCAATATGCTGTAATTATCTCCATGCGTAATAGTGTACTCACTCGTGCGAGGACAGAGAGAGCTTATTGACAGATCGACCCTCCGGTTAGGAAGGTAAATAGCCTATGTCCATTGTCCAACACGTTTTCTCAATTAATTTCCCTCTTTGCGATGTGATAAAAGTTTCTCAGTGAGTTATAGTTGATTGCCTCACTGAATTATCTGCTAATACCCAATTTTAGCAGCATAATTTGATGGCCTGGCGTGGCAAGGCTGTGTGTAATGACATATCCAAAAGGGATTTTACTTGCACTGCGGTGCGCTGCACGGAGATTATGGCGTGGTATTTGCACCTAAGAGGTCCTTTTCAAAGCTCTTAGTGCAAAGTAATTGTGCGCTGCTGATGATAGCATAATGCCATCTATCACCACATTTTAACGCTGAAACGCCTGCTTTGGCTTGTGGCAGCCAATGCCCAGTACAATTATCACAGGCATGCGCTTGTGTCCGCCCCCAATTTGCATTGCGCACGGCGTTAAAATGCTTTTGGGAAGATAGAGCCCCTGGACACTTGCGCCTGGCGGACTGCTATCGTGCCTGCAGGGAGGATAGCATAAATCAGGCGTTAAAGCACGCAAACAGGTGCGCAAAAAGCGGATAGCGCCTGTACCAAGATAGGGCCCCACATTACCGTTTGGTCCTAACCTCGCGTCACCAGGCTCTTCTCGGCGAGAGAGAGCGGGGACACCTCGGCATTCCGAAATGTCGGCATTCCGACAAAATTGAGATCTGTCTCGCCATTGCGAAAGAACCCTCTCCCAGACCCTAACCCTAAACCTAACCTCTCCCACCCCCCACGCCTAACCTAACCTCTCGGCGAAACATTTTTTGGAGATAAAAAAGGGCCGCCTCTCCGAAAGCATAGAAGTCAATGATTGGAATGCCGACACTTCGGAATGGCGAGGTGTCCCCAGAAAGAGCCTGGCTTCCGTTCACAATTGATTTTGTCACCCTACCTGGTTCCGGCCTAGAGCCCGTCCTAGACAGCAAGGGCAGCGTTTCTAGCTCGTCAACTTTTACATTAACTTGACAATTTGACACAAGTATCAGAACTGCAAACAACAAAACAAAAGATGGATGTACCAAACAAAGTTTTTGAAGAAGTTCTTGTAGAAACATTGCGGATTCACAATCTCACATCTTTTAGGCCAATACAGAAGCTTTGAATCAGACAATTAATTGAGGCAAGAGACGTCAAGCTAACGGCAACAAAGACGTTTTTAGCGCACTGCCTTCCGGTGTTCATTCTGGTTCCGTGGTTTACGCCCCATGACAAAAAGCGGGGTGAAAGGTGCCCAGACTAGTTTGTTTAGTTTCTTAAAGCCCTCCTCCTGCCAGTTTTCCACCTGTGTACATCCTGGGTTTGCAGTGGAAACGTAAAGCTGTGCGCGCCGTAATTAACTATATATAATCATTTGCGCCAAAGTTAGTATATTGCAGTGTTTCCCTACCAGCGGTACGTGTCCCCCTATGCCTAGGGGTACTTGAGCAGCTTGCAGGGGGTACACGGAAAGATTGTGGAGTACAATTTACTTCCAAAGTTATTTAAAAAATATATGTACACTATTAGTAGTACTTTCATAAGCCCATTCCTACAATGGTATGTGCAACTAGTCCTCCCTGGCAGGTGTCAACTGTTACACTACTCTGTGAAGAGGTCACCCTTCATGCATGCCAAAACTGTGCATACCAGCTAGCTCGCAAACATGAATAAATCAATCATAAACTGTCAGAATTGTTAATTAATTTAATTCATTCGTCAACACGCATTATTGAGGGGGTACCATTGGCATGGCACAACAGCTCAAGGGGTACAAGGTTGGGAACCACTGGGTTAGGTCATCATTATTTTAGCCGATAAGTCTAAAGATGCAAAATACCTAAACTACAATACTGTAACACTGTAAAGGGAAGAACATAACACATTTGGAGTTAAATGTCTCCTTATTTAATATCAGATCCTTGCATCAACATGGCACAAAAGATAAAAAAAAAACAAAAAAACAAAAACAAACAGCATGTACAAGGCAGGGCATAGACCAAAACAAATTAAAATAAAAACCAGTGTAGTAATAATAATACATAATAATTAATTTCATTTGTAGTGCACTCTTTATTCAGAGAGAATCTCAAAGTGCTACAGAGTTAAAAACATCACAAGCAAATAATACAATTGACAATAGTTAAAAGCTAACAGGAGAAGGCCTTCCTAAATAAAAAGGTTTTTAGGCCCGTCCTAAAAGAGTCCAGGGTCTGTGCTGCCCTGAGGTGTTCAGGAAGGCTGTTCCACAGGCGTGGTGCGGTCGCACAGAAGGCACGGTCACCCCATGGTGCGGAGCTTGGTTTTGGGGACTCTGAGAAGCAGCCTGCTTGCAGACCTGAGGGTGCGGGTGGAGGTTTGTGGAGAGATGAGTTCTTGTAGGTAGGGGGGGCATGTCCGTTTATGCATTTGTGAGTGAGTGTGAGGATTTTGTAGTGGAGTAAAAGAGGGCCACCTTGGAACAAGCATTGCACATGGCTACTGTATGCAGCACAGATTAAAATTAAAATTAAAGAGTGTACAGATACTGCTCAACACTTCAAACTCATAAAGCAGCCAGGTAACACTTAGCTTACATTGATTCCCAGCACACGCCTGGGAAAAACTCTCCACCCCGCACACACAAAGCAAGAGGCACAACAAATTAGTAAATCACTGCATCTCCCAAACAAAAAGATCATAATTCCCGCTTTTACGCACAGGAATAACGCACGCTGAAACAGCACTTGAAGGGAATCCTCACGGAAACCCGCCGAAAACTCAAGTGGCGTCAGACGCCCACTTCATTCACAACTTTGGACTTGCAACAAACTGCGCAAACAGGTACAATCAAGTTCAAGATTCAAGATTTTTATTGTCACTCGGTAGTACAAGTATCACGTGTGAAATTCTTGTGCTGTAGACTCCGTTACAACATAGTGCAAAAAATAAAAAATAAATAGATAAAAACAAGAGGCAACAAGCAATAAAGCAGTAAGACACGCCACAGACAGTGGCATATTCACTGCACATATGTGCAAATGGCATGAACATACATACATAATTAAACATAATAACATTCTGTTAGGTGCAAATAGCATATACCTAATTAAACATACTATTGAACATTAGTCATACGTGATGGTAGCAGCTGCAGTGCGGTACAGTACGGCTACTACACTATTTGTATATGTTAAGGAGTCTCGTGGCCTGCGAGAAGAAACTGTCCCTCAAGCGATTTGTGCGTGCTCTTGGGACCCTGTATCTCCTCCCTGAGGGTAGCAGGGAGAACAGACTGTTGTGGGGGTGGTTTGTGTCTTTGATGATCTTCAGGGACCTCCTGAGGCACCGCTGGTTGTACAGATCTTGCAGTTCTGTGCTGGGCCGCGCGCCTCACCCTTCTTAGCGCCCTGCGGTCCATGGTGGTGCAGTTCCCGTACCAGGTAGTGGGGCTCAAAACAGCACCTATAGGTCGCTTCCAGAAAGAAGCGCCAAAATTGGCACAAATACTCCTTGTGGACTGTTATTTTGATAAAAGTAACTGGCCACGCAGAAATTATATTTTTTTCCAAGATGGCCGCCATTTCCAGCCTGAAAACACTATTTTGGGGGCAACTTTGGGTAGAATTTTCCAATATGAATGATCTTGTTATCAAACTATACATTTACGACCACAGAGAAGCCAGATTTATTCCATGAAAATTTCAAAATGGCTGCCATTTTAAAGATGGCTGCCATTTCAGCAATTTTTACCATAGGATTTCACTGTGCAGGGCGATTTTGATGATTCTGGTGTCAAATGACAAGTTTTTAATTATGGAAATTTAAAAATTATACATCAGAAATCATTTGTATATCTCCTTTTACCATTTACTCTGCATATCTTTTCAAAGTAATGAGTATCCATCTCAAGCCAAAGACATTGCTTGGTATTTATGTTGTTGTTGGTATTTTGTTTTCGTTATGTTTTGGTGCCTTTGCTTTGACAAAGATTTAGAATCTAAATTGCAGAGTAAATATCAGCAAATGTTATTTCTAAACTTTTTTTGTTTTCAATATGACTGATGAAAATTGTTTTGCTATGGAAGATAAAGAGTGTAATCTTTCTGAAAATGAAAATTCCTTGGTTGAGTGTAGTGGTGACTACAAAAAATATGAGGAGCTAAATTTGAGTTTTCTTAAAGTAACTGAACATAAATTATTTAATTTTGAAAATGACATTGATCCAGAGGCAAATCTCTACAATGATTACCAATTAAAGGCTGAGTACTATTCTGACAATCAGTTTAATGACTTTAATTTGGATGGTTTTTCAATCATACATTTCAATAGCAGAAGCCTCTATAAAATTTTTGATCAAATCAAAGATTATTTAAAATCATTACAACATACATTTAAAGTTGTCGCTATAAGTGAGACTTGGCTGACAGATGAAAAAGGTTCTGATTTTGTGTTAGAAGGGTATAACAATTTCTGTGTAAATCGAAAAAACAAAAGGGGAGGTGGTGTTGCATTCTACGTACAGAAAGATTTTCAGTGTAAGAAAATTGATAGTACTGTTATTAATGACATCATGGAGAGCCTGACAATTGAAATCTATTCTACTCAATTTAAAAGTATATTTTTGAGTTGCATATATAGAGCGCCTGGTTCCTGCATTGAGACATTTATAAATACTGCCGTTGATATTTTGGGGAAGCTATGTGATAAAAAATTACTGTTTGTTTGTGGTGACTTCAATATCGATTTGATAAAATGGAATGAACATAAACTCACATCAAACTTTTGTAATGCAATGTTTAGTCTAGGTCTTTGGCCCCTGATTGATAAACCAAGTAGAATAACTAAAGAAAGTGCCACACTTATTGATAACATTTTTACAAATGGTTATTTTAAAGCGACAAGTGGACTGCTATTATGTGATATCAGTGATCATCTTCCTATTTTTGTAATCCTACATAATTTGAATGTTAAACGTTCAGTTACTGAAAGTGTGCCTTCTTGCAAATTAGTTAGATTAAGAACCCCTGATAGGATTGAGGCTTTAAAGAAGGAACTTATAAATTGTCATTGGAATGAGGTGTATGTGGATGATCCAAATCAGGCCTATTAGGCCTTTTTGTTTATATTCTTACAATTATATAATAAACATTGTCCCATTAGAGAGTGCTGGGCGAAAGATAAATATAAAGAAAAGCCATGGATGACTAAAGGGCTACAAAGGGCATGCAAAAGAAAAAATCTATTGTATAAGAAATTTCTACAATTGAGGACTGGTGAAAGTGAAGAAAAATATAAGTTGTATAAAAATAAACTGATTAATATAATGAGGTTACAGAAGAAAGAATTTTACAGTAAAATATTGGAAGACAGTAAAAACAATATCCAAAGGACCTGGAAAGTAATAAACAGTATTATTAAAAATAGGTGCAATATATCTGAACTTCCTAATTATTTTTTAAATTGATCTAACACTACAGTGGACAACTTAGAAAATGTTGTTGAAGAGTTTAATGATTACTTTGTAGGTGTTGGCACCACTTTGGCCAATAAGATTGTTGTCCCTGATGACAAAAAAGATGGGTTTAATGATTTGATAAATAGTAATATTACTTCAATGTTTATCTGCGGGGTTACTGAAAGTGATGTCATTGAAACTGTAAGAAAATTTAAAAACAAAAGATCAATTGACATAAATTCCATTGACATGGTAATTATTAAAGAAGTTATATATTCTATTATAAGACCCCTGACCTATATATGTAATCTCTCTTTTCAAAAGGGAATATTTCCCAATAGCATGAAGCTAGCAAAAGTAATTCCAATATTTAAAAATGGGGACAAGCACCGCATGGACAACTACAGACCTGTATCTCTTCTTCCTCAATTTTCCAAAATAATAGAGAAATTATTTGTGAAACAGTTGGATTCCTTTATCAGTAAAAACGAATTATTAGATGAAAATCAGTATGGATTTCGGGAAAACAGAACCACTACCTACGCAGTAATGCAGATGGTTGAAGAAATTGCAAAGGCAAGGGAAAATGATGAATATTCCATTGGCATTTATGTTGATCTACAGAAGGCTTTTGACACTATAGATCATAGGATATTGTTGAGGAAATTGGAGAAGTATGGGATGCGTGGTGTTGTAAATTCTTGGCTGAAAAGCTACTTAGAAGGTAGGCAGCAATGTGTACAAATTAAAGATACTGTGTCAGCATTGAGGGACATCACCTGTGGGGTTCCACAGGGATCAGTGATTGGTCCAAAACTGTTTATTTTATATATCAATGATATTTGCAAAGTTACAGATTTGTTAAAGTTTGTCATTTTTGCAGACGATACAAATTTATTTTGTTCTGGTAAAAATTTAAATGAAC
This sequence comes from Poromitra crassiceps, assembly GCF_964638095.1. Lineage (NCBI taxonomy): Eukaryota > Metazoa > Chordata > Actinopteri > Beryciformes > Melamphaidae > Poromitra > Poromitra crassiceps. The sequence goes on from NC_139624.1 coordinate 120,297,963, forward strand.
TTTTGAGTGATGTTGAACGGGAGTTGGAAAACCTCAAAACTTGGTTTGATGTCAATAAACTATCACTGAATATTAAGAAAACTAAGTATATGGTGTTTGGAAATCAGAAAGGAATTGATGATGATATTGAATTAAAAATCTGTAATATTGACATTGAAAGAGTATTTGAGACCAAATTCCTTGGGGTTGTGATTGATCATAAACTGTCATGGAAACAACATGTAGATTATATCAAAGGGAAAATTTCAAAGTCACTAGCAATCCTGTATAAATTTAGAGATGTATTGAATTATAAGGCCTTGCATATCATTTATTGTTCACTCATTTTACCTTACATGTCTTATTGTGTAGAACTCTGGGGATCAACCTTTAAAACAACTCTAAATTCAATAGTTGTTCTACAAAAACGAGCCATACGTATCATTAATAAAAAGGATTACTATGCTCACACAAATCCACTGTTTCTAAATTCCCATGTTATGAAATTTAACGACTTGTTCTATTATAAGATAATGCAAATAATGTTTAAAGCAAAATCAAAGTCACTCCCATTCTCTGTGCAAAAGTTATTTTCAATACGGGACAGCAAGTACGATCTAAGAGGTGTGTGCAAGTTTAATGTGCAAAAAGCTAAAAAAGAGATTAAAAGGAGATGTGTTTCCATTGTTGGGGTGAAAGTTTGGAATGATGCACATATAAATTTGAAGTTGTGTAATTCGCTTTTGGTTTTCAAAAAAATGGTTTCTGAAGCTATTTTTGAAGGTTATAAGTGTGAATAAATTTTCTGATGCTGTTTAAAAAAAAAGATATATATATATATATATTTTCTGTGTTGTAAACATTGACTGTTGCAAATTTACTTTTCTGTTTTTTATTTTATGTTGGAGGAAAGCTTAATTGAGTAGAAATTAGGTCAGGCTTAATATAAGCATTTTGCTTCTGCCTGAGCCTGTTCAGTCTCTGGTTGATTTGATTTTGTTTATACTGTGATTTTGTTATTTATGATGACTGAATAAAATTACATTACAAAATTACATAAAATTACATTACATTACATTACAAAATATGCATAAACAACAGTATTTTAGCACAACTTTTATTAGAAATGTATAGGAAATTCAATCAATCAATCAATCAATCAATCTTTATTAGCAGACACAAGGTCCAATATAAACACACAGTAAAAAAAGACAGCAACACAACATCAAACAATTACACAATTAACATCAGCACATCAAAAAATACTACAATAAGAGCCTGTACCAATGAGCCCAAGTGCTGGACTGATACTTAATTGCACTAAGACTGGGCTGAGTCAGAAGCAAGATTATGATATTCTGAGAAACATTCAGACGACAAATAAATTTATAGGTCAGGTTTCTCAGTAGGGCATGAAAGGTATTGACCCCTACACCACAAAACATTTCGCTGGCACTACAACACCTCGGCCTCCCAAGCAGTATTCTCATACAGTCATTGTAGGCCACCTGCAGTTTCTGAATGCTAGCCTGCTTAAACTTGACCCACAAGGGGGCAGTATAAAGCGATGTACAATAGGCTTTGAACAGGGTTATCTTAATCTCTTCAGAGCAGAAATAAAACTTCTTTTTCAGCATATTTGCTTGTGCATACAACATGCGTCGCTGTCTATACATGTCATCGTCATCACTCATATGATCATGAATGATGTGGCCCAGATATTTAGTACTGCTACACACATCCAGCACATGTCCTGAGAGATAAAAGGATGGGAAGGAGATATCTCTATCATCTCTTGTCCTGAAGATCATAATGACACTCTTTTTAGCATTGTACTTTACATAAAACTGTACACCATAGTCAGAACAAATATGTAGCAGCTGTTGGAAACCTGCACTGCTTGGCGACAGTATGGCCAGGTCGTCAGCATACATAAAGTGATTAATGACAGTGTTACCAAGCACACATCCAGTTCATTCATATAAAAATTAAAGAGCACAGGAGAAAGAAGCCCTCCCTGACGGACACCATTCCCAACCCCAAAAGGAGCAGAGACCACGTTGCCCCACTTGATCTGCATAGTCTGGTTTGCATACCAGTATGCCAGGATTCTGATCAAATTGCAAGGCACTCCCCTCTCCCTCAGCTTAATAAACAGTTTCTGGTGGTTTACACGGTCAAATGCCTTAGAAGCATCAATGAAACTCACTAGGACCGAGGAGTTTTTACCTTTATACATGTCAATAACTTCTTTCAGTCCATAGATGCAAAGGCCATGCTTGGCTTTAAACCCAAACTGATTATCAACAGTGCCTAAATATGGATTTAAACGAGATAGTAACATTTTCTCTAAAACTTTGGAGAGTACACTAGCAAGTGCAATTGGCCGGTAATTGTCCAGGCTACCCACCTTGCCTGTCTTATCCTTGATGACTGGCACCAAGGTAACAGGCAACATGGAGTTTGGCAGCAGCCCATGTGACATGAGGCCTGTAAAACATATGGCGAGCAGAACAGACACCCTAGGGCTTGCATACTTTAAATGCTCTGCAGTGATATTATCTGGACCGGCCGCTTTATGATTAGCCAGCTGAGTTACTGCCTCCTGCACCTCAACAGCTGTGACTCCAACTACCTCGCTGTCAGGGATGCTCCCCACTTCCAATGGGTCACTATCTAAGCAGTTAAAGATAGAGGAATAGTGCTGCCTCCACAACTCCGCTATGTTTTCTGATCCAGTTACTCCCTCAACTGAACAAGGCAGGGATACGCTTCCCCGGTTCAAGGCCTTCACCTCCTTCCAGAACCCAGTTACATTACAGCTAAGGAGCTTCTCTGCCATAGAGTCTGCTCTAATAAGTTGTTCATGTCTGGCAACGTAGCGGATGGCTGATTTGTATCTGGCATGTGTGAACTTTTTGTAGTCCAGAGAGGGTCCCTGCCTGGGCCTGCCTGCCTGAACCCACTCACTGTAAGCTTCCCTGGCTGCAGCATGATGAGGAGCTACATGTTTCTGCCAACCTGGTTTACCCGGCTTACTTTTTGCCCTATTTGCATATATAAAGCAAGTACTGGCATTACAGATGGTTTCAGCTATAGTCTCATACATAGCGCAAAGAGCAATATGGTGAGCTTTGTTCTTACAATTAAGATCAGAACACATAATAGCATCATAGGGCAAAAACACATTGTTCAGAAGAGCATCAGTTCTTTCACCATACGACCTGATATCATCATCTGAGAGTTTTGACCAGTCTACTTTAGCTCTAGAGCCATCATTGCTCTCCCGACTCAACTCTGGGAGACTGTCCACCTCAATATCAAAAGTAAAAGGAATGTGGTCACTCATGGACGCTTCATATACAATCTCCATAGAGCGTATACTGGCATGAGCATCGGCCGTGGTGACACAGTGATCTAGCCAGGATGTAGTGTGCCAGGCTTCACTAATATAAGTATAGCTGTCAGCTGGTAAGAGCACTTGGCTGGATATTATGAGATCACTGTCCTCACAAAGGTGAACCAGGTGCTTGGCAAATAGGGAGCTTTTATCCGTTATGTCAGCATTCCAGTCACCTACGACATAAACACAAGTACCAGGATTATCCTGCATAAAAGAGTGTATATATATATATATTATACCCATAGACAGGTCAGTAGTTGACTCGCCAACTCCATGAAAATCTCCATTGAAGGAGTTCAAGAGGCCCAAGTCTTGTTTAGAGAGGAAAGTTTCCTGCAGGCAGAGAATGTCACATTTCAACAACAGGTTGTCCACAGTTACACGACGCGCTCTATCACCATCACTGCCTCCAAGACGAAGCCCTCGACAGTTGTATGAGCCCACCAACATAATTAATTATTTGACCATGCCTCTGTCAGAGGCACTTTCACCATTGACAGGCAGGAGAGGTGTTATATTGACCCCCACCGCCTGTCCATCCGTTGACGGCTCATTTACACAGACAGCAGGAGGGGGAGAGGTCAAGTTGGCACCACAGCACCCTTCTTGCGAGGTTCATAGTAGCGCCTGACCACAGAGCCTTCAGGCCACAGATCAGGCTTGTACATCTCAGAGACATCATTGCACTCTGCACTTACTTTAAAGGAGCTGTATCGGTTGCTCACAGTCTCAATACGTTCACAGTTAGCAACGCGGCCAAGTTTATCGCCAATATACTTAGCCAGCAGCTCTGCTTCGAGGTCAGAGGAGAACCTTGTGGCAAAGACACTCACCCGCCTCGTCTTGACCACTCCAATGTCTCCCTGGGCACAGGTACCAATAACCTGCATCGCCCTCTTCTTGACGGGCTGCATCGAAGCGGCCATAGGGTTCCTGGGCCGGCGCGCCCCCTTCCCAACGACAACGCTCCACGCCAAATTGACAAGGTTATGCAGGCTTGCCGTAGATAAGCATTGACGCACCATATGCCAGCCCGAGTAGTGCCAGCACGGCAGCTGCTAGAGCTGCCTGATCCACCTGTGGAGGGACACACATACGCACGCACACACGCACGCACACACACACACACACACACACACACACACACACACACACATTACACAATGGATATGAATGTAACCATTTGAGGTTGCAGTGAGTGCAGTGAACAGAGCCTTGGATCTGTGCACCAGGACCCACACTTTGTGCTTGTGGAGGACCAATGTGGGTCCACCTACCTGGTGGGACTCAGCATGGTTGCAGCGCATCAGCGTTGCAAAGTGCTCACAGTTCCCCGAGGTGACACTGTAATCAAACTCTCTGCCCACGAGGCTGAGGGCACGGCTGACGATGTCGTCCACAGGGAGGGTCTTGACCTGGCCATCCAGGATGTTGTGGATCACCCACTTGTCTGTCTTGGCCACGTCTTCCAGACTTTGCCTCTTCACTATAGCCTTTTTCCCGGACGACAACAGACTGCCTGATCCTGTCCCATAGTCGGCCAAAAACGGGGTGAGGGGTAGGAGGGCATGGAACAGAGAGAGAGACGATACTTATACAGGGTTTGTGTACAGGAGCCCTGCAACTATATTGTGTGGCAATGAGCTTTTTAGGTTTACAGTGTAGAGAGAGCACCTCCACCCTCTGATGAACTAAACTTTGCAACTTTGCAAACTTTGCAAAATTTAAGTTTTGTTACAAGAAATTCTATCAGAATTCTAAACCAAGTTAGGAATGTCTTGAATGTACCAGGTGTGTCTGTCCATACACCGATTTGTTTCAATAATTTTTTTTGCCTCTATGGTCAGACAAAAAAGTTGCCCGGCACAAACTGGCTTAGATACCTGCAAACCAGAGCTTACGTTCCTTTCAAACTTCGTGCATTTGAAGCACTCCCAAATGAGCATGTTTTTTTCTATGTATTGCTGAGCCCTACTCACTCCAAGCATCTTATCTCTAGATTTGTATGTCTGTTTGCCAACCGCAACACAGCCTCTACTGAGAGGATTAGAGAAGCGTGGCAGGGGTCACTTGGTATTGATTATCTGACATTATATGGGAAAGGAGTCTGTCTGTGGTGCAACTCTGCCAGTGCTGTAGTGGTAAAAAAAAAAAAGTGGGTAAACTATACTTTTGAGGCAGCTTTCTCACGCGGCACCGGCAGTGTTATAACGGCAGATAAACTATAAGCTTCTGTGACCGATAGGCTATACAAGACAAAATATGAACAACTTAATCTGAATAGCCCTATAAGGTATATCAGGGGGTTCCCCACATCCACATTTCTGAGTAGCCAGCCAGATAGGAAAAGTAGCTGGCTATGGGATAGGCCTTGGACCTTCAAGGGGGGTCCGGGGGTATTCTCCCCCGGAAGAAAATTTTATACATTTTAAAGTCAAATTCGTCAACCTGGTGCATTTGAGAGCAAAATGAAATGGCTAAATCTATGAAGAACTACACACATCTCTAATGTGTTGTGACTTTACAAATAATTAGGCCTAAACAATCAATATAAAATGTATTTACACATTGTGCACAAATTGCATTCATTGTGACACATTTACAATAGTTAATATCCAGCCAGAATCATTGCAAATGGATGTTCAAAGTAACAGTATACTGTAGCATTCAGTTAATCAATGCCTAATGGCAGCCAGAGCAGTGCAAATTAATAACATTAGCTTGATTGAGCTCAGCACATCAAGCTTCAGTCATTGCTACTTGACAACAATAATGTCAGGCCTAATCTGACTAACTGATTTAAAAGCAATTGACCATTTGCAACCTATATTGTTCGTTTTTTCGGGTTACCGTATTTGTGAAAAACTGATGAATCCATTCTGCTTCTTCTGCGTCAGAAATTGTCACGTTGTCTTAATTGCGTGAAGTGATTCAGTCCAGTGATTCACTCTTCAGTTGTAAAACGGTAGGCCTATATGATTTTCCCCACACACATTTTTAACCAACATACGTTCAGCTCACCATGAGCTGGTCTCCAAATGCGCATCTCCAAATGCGCATTGCGCACAATGGCACCGCCACGTTGTTTGTCTGGGCAGGCAAGTGCAGCTCGAGAAAGGCACCAACGTGACCGGGGCCGTGTAGCCTACCTTTCCCGCGGAGCGCTCCACAAGTAGTGGGCTACGTTCGCGGAGCTCCTGGTCGGTGCCATGTGTCATCTTGTTTCTTTTGTTTTGGTGTGTGACGTACGTGCTTGCCGTGGTCTCCGCATCAACAGAGTTTCCTACTCTAACTTTTTAAAACTCGTGCAATAATAAGTGCCTAAACGATTTAAAAAGGTGAGTAAACTATCTCAAAAGGTGCCTAAACGCTGCAGAGCATTGAAAAAGGTACCTAAACGGCATTTACGTGCGTTTAGCCACCACTACAGCCCTGTCTCTGATCCAGCTGAGCGAAGAGCCACCGTTAGATACACGGTAGCCAGTGGGGCAAAGCACCGTTAGATACACGGCAGTGCTAAGAAGGGATAGACCAGAATTTAAAAATCTTGTCAGCTAACAAATTCAGAGTCCCATTCAAGGATCAGTTCTCCAGTTTCTAGCTTCAGGAAAAAGTGGTGCATGTCCACTAGTAGCCTATTATCTTAACTGGGAGCGTACCTATGTTCCCCGGGTCCTATATTCCCCGGGTCCTATGTTCCCCGTTTTTGTGGGCCCGGGGAACATAGAACCCTTCCTAACCTCCCCCAGACCCTAACCCAAAACCTAACCTCTCCCACCCCTCACGCCTAAACCTAAGGTCGGCATTGCGGGTGGTCGGCATAGCGGATAGACACCCCAAATGTTACGGAGAGTGTTAAAAACGGGGAACATAGGACCCGGGGAACATAGGGATGACCCCATCTTAACTATACTGGAATAATACTTGAATTCTTAAAATAGGTGGCATTCCCCTTTAAACTGTAGCTAAGCATGTTGGCAAAGCTCTGGTGTTTGAGCCATGGCGATGTCGAGGTTGATGTTTACTCACCTTGTAGATAGGAAGGCTCTCATGACGGCTCGCAGACTCTTCCCACTCTAAGCCGGGGTATACTCTCTGATCAGTGTTGTAGTGGTTTACCCACCTAAAAAAAAAGGTGGGTAAACTATACTTTTGAGGCAGCTTTCTCACGCGGCACCGGCAGTGTTATAACGGCGGATAAACTATAAGCTTCCGTGACCGATAGGCTATACAAGACAAAATATGAACAACTTAATCTGAATAGCCCTATAAAGTATATCAGGGGGTTCCCCACATCCACATTTCTGAGTAGCCAGCCAGATAAGTGCCTAAACGATTTAAAAATGTGAGTAAACTATCTTAAAAGGTGCCTAAACGCTGCAGAGCATTGAAAAAGGTACCTAAACGGCGTTTACGTGCGTTTAGCCACCACTACAGCCCTGAACTCTGCTCAGTTAATAGCAGGCACCAGCTGATCCAATTTAAAGTTGCTCACCGTCTTCATTACTCAAAGTATAAATTACACAAGATCTTCTCTTCTGTCTCTCCACTGTGTGACAGGTGTCAGAGGGCACACTATCTCATGCCTTTTGGTTCTGCCCTTCACTAACGATATTCTGAGCCAAAATATTTGACTGGTACTCTAAGGCCTACAAAGAAAAATTTACATGGACAACTTTACATTTACTAGGGTTTAGCTGCATATCCTGGTTTGAAACCCAGGAGGACAGCTTGTCCATATATATATATATATATATATATATATATATATATATATATATATATATATATATATATAGGCTACACATCAGAAGGGCATTTCATATACGTTCTGTGTTATAAGGTCCACCAGCCTGTAGAATATATTATTCGTGTAGCTTTCAAAAATGCATGCAACAGTTTGGTTTCTCTCAACACATTTCTCAGAAGAACCAGGTGGAATCAATACCTGCTAATTTCCCCCCATCTAACCAATCGTGTGCGTGTTTCTCGACCACAACTGACCTATCGGGCTCTTTCAGGTTCTTTTGCTCATTGAACTTTTTCTCTAGGCCCATCTGCTGCAGCTGGGTGAAGACGGCCCGGCGGGTCGCGCTGTGCTCCGTGTCCGACTCCTGGCTGGGCGGGGGCACCCGCGGGCGCTGCGGGGAGAGCAGAGGCAGGTAACACGAGGATGCGAACCTGCGCCCCTCACGTGGGTAAGCAGGAAATCTACCGCTACACTACCCGGACGCCCGAGAATCAAGAACATCACAAAGCTTTCCAAAATCTTTCCAGCAACTTAAAACAATGATCTTTTCCAGACCTGGGCTCTCATTTACCAGCCTGTGCGTAGGATCCCTACTAAGGATTACCTAAAAGAATGACTAACCTATCCAGTGACTGCGCACACACCTGCATGCGATTTCCCTGTTTAATTGATAATCAGCCTCATTTATGTGTCATGACCCATGTGGTTATTGGCATTGACCATTTATGGTTGGATTGCAGCGGATCCACATGTGGAATGTCCCAGTTGGACTGTGATTGATAACGGGATAATTGCCTGGAGGAGGTGTGGGTACTTGTCTCCCAAAATGTGCTTAAGAAATGCTACTACAAATGTAATTTTATACACCAATTCATATACTAGCTCAAATGTTTAAAAATAGCAAAGTTGTATGATCAAAAAGCACACGTTTGCTCTTCCAAGTCTAGTGGGGGTACAGTGAGCATGTCAAATATTCTTTATCATCATTGCGTATTGCTGGGGTCCATGGTGCAACCACGATCACTGACATATTTCACATTTAATCCCAGTCTTAAAACAACACTTTTTAGACACATTTATATGTAATTGCAAGACTATTACAAAGAAATCAGAGTACCGTAAATTCCGCACTATAAGGCGCACCGGAGTATAAGCCGCAGCAGCAAAATTGCCTGTTTGTTACATATATAAGCCGCACCGGACTATAAGCCGCGGGTGTTTTAATGTTGTTGTTTTTTTTTATTGTGTTTTAATGTTTAATTACCATATGTAAGGGTTCGTGCACAGAGGGGATTGTCGGGAAAGAGATGGCTGTTTGGGGAAGCTCCCATTTATTAACATTTCAACAAAATAAATATAAAAAATAAAACAATAATAATAATAATAAAACAATCCTCAAAAGGATAAGGTGCTGTAAACAAAATAACTGTAAAACAATAATAAAACAATCCTCAAAAGGATAAGGTGCTGTAAACAAAATAACTGTAAAACAATAATAAAACAATCCTCAAAAGGATAAGGTGCTGTAAACAAAATAACTGTAAAACAATAATAAAACAATCCTCAAAAGGATAAGGTGCTGTAAACAAAATAACTGTAAAACAATAATAAAACAATCCTCAAAAGGATAAGGTGCTGTAAACAAAATAACTGTAAAACAATAATAAAACAATCAGTTAACAGTACTGAGCCTACCAGAAAAGTCATTAATCCTTGTCTTCATCTTTTAGGTGAAGGTGCAGCAAACGGCTGTAACCAGTCAAAGTCAAGTCACTAATCCTCGTCTTCCTCTTCTTCCTGCGTACTGAAACCACCAAAGTCCTCAACTTCAGTGTCGGAAACGAACAGGTTCAGGGTGGCTTCGTCAACCACTCTCCTCTCTCCTTCGTTGTCACTCTCAAAACCAACAAACTCCTCTTCGTCACTGTCGGTGTCGGAATCGAACAGCCTCTGAAGGCCCTCAGCTGTGGCGGCGTCATCCTCTTCATCACGCAGCAGTCCAGCCTTTCGGAACCCGTTGGTGATCGTGGATGTTTTCACACTCCTCCACGCTGTCAGGATCCACTGGCAAACTTGAGCGAAAGTTGCTTTTCGCATGCGACCAGTTTTGGTGAATGATTTATCGCCGCTCGTCATCCACGCCTCCCACTGAACGCGTAGTGCCACTTTGAACGCACGATTGACACTGATGTCAAGTGGCTGCAGATGCTTCGTTGTGCCCCCAGGAATCACAGCTGGAATTGAGTTTGTGCTCTTGATGGCTGCTTTCACGGAATCTGTTATATGAGCCCTCATGCTGTCGAGAACGAGCAGAGCTTTTTTTTGGCGAAAGAATCCTCCAGGGCGCTTGACATAGCACTCAGCCAGCCACTCCTTCATCACACTCTCCATCATCCATCCTTTCTTGTTGACTTTGAGGCATATCCCGCTGGGAATTTTTTCTTTCGGCATTGTGATCCGCTTAAAAATCACCATTGGCGGCAGCTTTACTCCAGATGCAGAGCAGCCGAGAACACAAGTGAAATTCGTTCTCTCGTGCCCAGTGGTTCTCAACGTGATCGACGATTCACCTTTCTTGTTAACAGTCCGAGTGAGTGGCAGGTCGAACGTCAAAGGCACTTCATCCATATTTATGATCTGCTCCGGTTCGATGGAATATTCCTTGATCTTCCTTTGTGTGAATTCGCCGAAGTTTGTGATTTTCTCCTGGTAGTCGGGAGGGAGTTGTTGGCACACAGTAGTCCTCGCCCTGACGGACAGTCCCTTTCGTCTCATGAATCGGAAGCACCAAGATGGGCCACCTCTGAAATGTTCAATTTTCATTTCGGTGGCGACTGTTTTGGCCTTCAGTCGGATCTGCACCGTGGAAACACCTCGGCCGTCTGCTCTCTGTGTCAACACCCAATCTTCAAGGGAATCTTAAAGTTCGGGCCATCTGCTTTTATTACCTCTGAAGGACTTTTTGGTCTTTTTGCATTGAGACAGTTCTTCCTGCTGCCCTTCCAACGTCTCACCATGGACTCGTTGATACCAAGGTTACGTGCTGCTGCTCGATTTCCGTCTTTTAATGCGAGATTGACTGCCTTCAACTTGAAAGCTGCATCGTGTGCATTTCTGCGTTTCTTCCCCATGGTGAGTGAGAGAGAGTTAGTGCTGCTGCTGTTGTTGTGATTCCGGTCTGCTACTGTAATGAACTTTGAACCGGTAGGAGTAACCGGTTGATTTCCGCCAAATGATGTCAAGTCAAGTCAAGTCAAATTTTATTTATATAGCACCTTTCATACACAAAGGCAATTCAAGGTGCTTTACAAAAAAATAATCGAAAAAACAAGCAGCAAAGCAATGCACATAAAATGTGCAGATGAAGCTGTGTAACCTGTAAAATCCATCGATTTGGGAGGTCACCGAGTGGCCGTTTGCTTACCGTAATTACCATATGTAAAGGTTCATGCACAGAGGGGATTGTCGGGAAAGAGATGGCTGTTTGAGGAAGCTCCCATTTACCGTATTAACATTTCAACAAAACAACATAACACAACACCACCTTTGTTTTTTTTTACAGTGCACACAGTGTCCGCGGTGTGGTGAAAAGAGGGCAAGAGAGGAAATTAAAACAGAAGTGGATTTATAGTTAGAAAGAGTGCTAAAGAAGAGAGATTTTTATTTATTTATTTATTTATTTTCTGAAAAAATCCATAGATAAGCCGCACCGTTATATAAGCCGCAGGGCCAAAAAACGGGGAAAAAGCCGCGGCTTATAGTCCGGAATTTACGGTATATGTAATTTTTTTCATCTGATGATTTGAATAATTTTTTCCATCAGATTTTTCACATCTCTTTAGGTGCTGAGTCATATGTCATATCATATGAAACTAGAAGACCTAATGCATGCATTGGTACCAACTGTCATGCTAGCTTAGCTTGTCAGGAAGATGGCTAAATAACAAACCAAATTAGGCTACATTTTGGTGAGGGAAAAAACATTTTCAAAGGGGTCATCTTTTTCACAGCCTAATGTTGGCAGGTGTGTGTGTGTGTGTGTGTGTGTGTGTGTGTGTGTGTGTGTGTGTGTGTGTGTGTGTGTGTGTGTGTGAGTGAGAGAGTCAATTTTGAACCAGTAGCCATGTTGTTATTTAGGCTTTCTTTGATGCTATTGCATGGTTAAATCAGCCAATTTTATTTTCTGGAGAAAAAACTGTTAGTATCTGCAGTGGAAGTGGTCCCTGGGAAACACCACACTTTGCGTCCCACACCCTCTCTTCCTGCCACATGCATTGCCTATTTTCTAGGCATTTAGCTGACCTCTTATCTAGAGTGATTTACACTTAGTGTAACGGTCATGTTTCCCTAGCAAGAAATCCTGTGTGCCCTGAATTTTCCAGTATGATATAAAAATGATAAGCAGAGAAATCGGAGCCAGGCCTCCTGCTTCTTTCCACCCATTATTTCCCCCAGATATGGCAGCCTTTGCCAAAGCGCTCTCTATCTCTTACCATTTCCTTGAACTTCTTACGTCTGTTCACGAACCAGTCCCTCACCTGAACCTCCGTGAGCCCGAGTGCCTGGGCCAGGGCTAACCTGCAAACATCACAGACAACACAGAGTACACATCAGAAGGGCATTCCATATACGTTCTGTGTTATAAGGTCCACCAGCCTGTAGAATATATTATTCGTGTAGCTTTCAAAAATGAATGCAACAGTTTGGTTTCTCTTAACACATTTCTCAGAAGAACCAGGTGGAATCAATACCTGCTAATTTCCCCCCTACTGGCAGGAAAATAGAATGATCAGAAAGACGTACTAATTAAACCGTAATCTTGATGTTAAATGTGTTCACTCGCCTGCCAAGTACACAATATGCTGTTATGCCTGGAGGTTGCCTGTGTAGCAAGCCTTGATGTAACAAACCTCTCTTGTTACACTTAACTCTTTGTTTTGCATCTCACATCAAAGCTGATTGGCTATTAGCTCAGGCTCTGAGGCTGGCTCAGCCCAGACAGACACTGTACACCTGCGGCTGAGGGAACAGTCTTTTGAAACATCTGTAGCGAGGTCAGTAATCCAATCACAGCATTTGTAGCTGGATGATTGGAGCTGTTAGAGAATTCTGAATGCATCCACCACATGTTGCTGATCCATGACTAATAGGGCTATTGGTTGGCGTGTGATGCGATACTTCAGGAAGGGACAGATAAATGAAGGAGGGATCCATTTGTGGAGGAAAAGGGTAGGGGGGGGGGGGGTTATCAGGTTTTTAAAATAAGATTTCCTCCACTCGTCTGCCTTCAAAGTCTCTCACATTCAGATGATTGGATTCTCAACCCCCCCTCAGCCACCAGAGGCACTGACCCTCATTTGATGGTGAAAGGGGAGGCATGGCAGACAGAGGAACACAGAGCAGGAGAGAGGCCAGGATCGACCACAAGATGTGTGCGTGTGTGTGTGTGTGTGTGTGTGTGTGTGTGTGTGTGTGTGTGTGTGTGTGTGTGTGTGCGTGCGTGCGTGCATGTGTGTGCACTGTATGTGTGTGCATTTGTGCACTGTACTTTTCAAATATGGTAGAAATACAGGCAATCAAGTTGTCAAACACACTTCACTATCTCAAGTGCCCCTGCCCTGTCTGTAGCAGTGCAAGGACTGGAGGCAAGGAAAAGTAATTGCAAAAGAGGAAAACACCCCATGCAGTTATTTATGGTCAGTAGCTCTCTATGGAGAAAAACCACACACTTTACAGCAGTAGTGGCAGTGTACTGTATGAGCTACTTCCCTCTAGGCTAGTGCAAGAACTCCATTTTGGTGCATTCTCACACCTCTCAGGGAATTCTGGGTGTAGCTGAATAGCTTTTAATGATGATGATGATGATGATGATTATGGCACTGATGGTTATAATTGAAGACGATAAGTAAAAAATCATTATTGCTTGACAATATAAATAATCAAAAAGTGCTTTTGGTTCCGCCCACCCCCGCGCATCGTCTCGATCAGACCGCAGCGCTTCCAAGCCAAGGAAAGGAAAAGGAAGAGAAAGAAGTTCTCTGTGGATCATAACAAACCAAAGTGAGGACCACGCCACAGCTGTAAGTGAGGAGCACGCCACAGCTTTAAGTGAGGAGCACGCCACAGCTTTAAGTGAGGAGCACGCCACAGCTTTAAGTGAGGAGCACGCCACAGCTTTAAGTGAGGAGCACGCCACAGCTTTGATGTGGGCTGAAAGGGGATTTTCTCTGTTGATGTTTTTCCGCCAGCTGGGTATTTAATTAGTTCTCAACACAGCGTCAGAATCAGCTATTTTGACAGGACGCAGTATTCTGGCACTGAGTTTGGATCACTGAGCTATGCCCTGCCTCAGGGGTTCTGCTTTACAGTGAGATGAGGGATGGCGCACTGCCATTGGCTTGCAATGTGTGATATATTTAATATTGCATCGTGGGAGTTTTCCTCTGGGGTGGGATGTAAACGGGATGACAAATAAATTTGATTTCTTTCAAATATGTTAATGCATTTAGATCAACCTCATGTCAGGTCCCAAAAGTGACCCGCAGATTGGAGCCTAAGACACAGATTTTTTTTTTTTTTTTTTTTTTTTTTTTTTTTATACTTCTTACATCATTTTATTTGACATCTCAAACAATAGGCTACACTGAACATATTATGATACAGTCATTACAAGTAGTAGCTAATTGTTATTTAATGAGTTGACAGTGATAATCAAACTTCTAACACCCACAAATTATCAATTAGGACCCACAGGGAAAAATAAGCTTGATAACAAAGTAAACTTTACTTTGACTCAACAACCCTGAAATCTTACTGCTGGTAAACAAAGAATTACTAAAAACAAAGAATTACTAAAAACAATCAAATGAAATGATAATTGCTAGTATCGCGAGTAGTAATTCCAAAATCAACTGGTCAACGAAATCAGTCCTTGCCCCTGGGGGGGCTGGGAGGTGGATCCTAGCCCCTGGGGGGGCTGGGAGGTGGAAACTGTTGGAGGTACAGCCTATAAATTTCTAAAACGAGTTTGCTAATCTCGAGAAGGACACAGCAAGTATTATAGATGTACAATACCACATTTTGAACGTTCTGGATTATTTCTTGGTGCTGGTGGTCACGGGAAGCACTGATGCCTGAGGGGGGCAGCTGGGCCAGGTCACGGGAAGCACTGATGCCTGAGGGGGGCATCTGGGCCAGGTCACGGGAAGCACTGATGCAGGAGGCACAGCAGCTGCCCAGGCTTCTGATTCTCCAGCAGACTAAGACACAGATATTAACGTGGATATTACTTCATCATATTGTACAAAGCTAAATGTATTTTATATACACCTGCGCATGTATTAAATGATTGGCAGTAAATCAGTGTAATACATTTGTGTTTGCTTGTGTTGGCCAGTGGCCCTGTTTTCTTGAATAAGGCAGTGTTTCTTTGTTGGGCCGTTTTGCTGTTGGAGAGCTCAGGGTTAAAACGTTACTCTTGTCTCAACTAGAATGCTAGAATGAGGTAATGCAATGGCTTAGACAAATTCACATTACATGTGATATTGCTCACAGGATAAATCAATAAATTATGGTGTAGGGTGAACCACTGCTTAACAATTGCATTTATGGGTTTATGTGTGTGTGTGTGTGTGTGTGTGTGTGTGTGTGTGTGCAGGCCCGCCGCACCCCATTACGCAGAGTACGCAGACTGCGTACGGCATCATGTGACTGAGGGCACAATTTATTTTTTTTATTTATTTTTTGGTGCCCTCAGTCAGGCCACTCACTGAACAGCAGGCCAGGCACCGCCTATTGGTTTACTAGTGGTTTTATTACTTTATTCAGGGTTAAAGTGGGTGCATCTCATTGTAAAATTGGACTCGGCCCAAATTGGGCTTCAAACGGCCCAAATTGGGCTTCAAACGGCCCAAATCTGGCTTCAACCGGCCCAAATCTGGCTTCAAACGACCCAAATCGGGCTTCAAATGGCCCAAATCGGGCTTCAAACGGCCCAAATTGGGCTTCAAACAGCCCAAATTTTTTGCCGCCGCCCTTCGGACGCCTGGCCTGCTTGGTATCTAATGCCTGGCCTGAATTATGATCCCAGTCTGCCCCTGCTTGCATGTACAGTTTAACAATCGCTTGTTTGCTGACATGTACAGTAATTCTAACAGTTGTTTGTTTGCCACATGTAATGTAATGTGAGATACACTAGTATCGTTCATAATGAATGATTATGCAGTCTTTCGTTTGACAGTTATTGAAAGTTTTGCGGGGGGGGGGGGGGGGGGGGGCACCACAAAACAATTACGCTTAGGGCACCCAAATGGCCAGCAGCGGCCCTGTGTGTGTGTGTGTGAGTGTGTGAGAGAGTACAGTAAAGATGACATGCAATGCAAAACAAAGAAACGTAACAATAAAGTCAAATCGAATCTAACGAATCGGATACGTGTTTCTCGACCACAACTGACCTATCGGCGTGCACTTTGAGGTACTGATGCTCCTCAAACTTGTTCTCCAGGCCCATCAGCTGCACCTCGGTGAAGTAGTGCCGGCGTGGGACGGGGGACGAGGGCTGGGCCAGGTGGTGGGGCAGGGGGTAGGCACTCCGCGAGGAGGAGCCTGGGAGAGAGGAGACGGTGCGTCAGAGGGGACAATTTTTGTCATTAAGCGCTTTTGAACTAACCATATTTGGCCAAATCTCAAAAAGCATCTCACAAAATTGGGAGAGGAATGCATTTAGAATAATCAGAAAACCATTCGCACAGTAAGGTCCAACAACAACAACGAGGTTCCCAGGGCTCAACCCGGTGACCGAGACCCAAAATAACCTACATCTCAGGCTGAAACAGGAGCACTGGGTCTCCCAGCGAGCAAGATGAAGTGAGTTTTCACACTGGCACTCATACATAGTAATAGAAAAACATGCTGAAAATAAATCTGTAATATTATATATATATATATATATATATATATATATATATATATATATATATATATATATATATATATATATATATATATATATATAGAAAAATATAATATGCAATTTTAGAACAATGATTCTGAATTTCAAGATCAATATATTGGTATAACTATGACTATTGCTTAGTCTTCCTAGGCTCACAGATCTTGGGTGTCCAAGGTAGGCAACATGAAAGATGAACCTCTCCTGCAGACTAGTAAACAGCCACACTAAAAATAGAGTTGAGAAACAGCTAACAGGACAGCTCTGCATGAGAGGCAAACACCAATGGGCTTGGCTTGAATACTAAAAAACACAGAGGCAGCCAGGCCACTAAAGCAGTATCACTACCAATATCAATGGTGGGGGAAGAAAGGTAACAGACCTGCACAGAAAACCACAGTGTTCTTCCTGCATCCTGACAGCAGCTGAAGGTTTCGGAGTAAACCCTTGGCTGTCAGACGCACGTGGATGTTGGACAGGGAGAGCTTCGGAGACCATAACATCTCTCAAAAAACACGTTTTCAGCCAACAATTACTCGAAAAACACAAAACCAATATCCACATGCCAGTGTGGTCCTCAGTGCATCATGCCTCAGGTGACGGAAGCACAGAGGGAGGAAGGGGGGGAAAAGCAGTAGGCTAGTAACCGTTACACCAAAGTTAATGAGCAGTGTTGGGCAAGTTACTCTGGAAAAGTAATTAGTTATTGATTACTGATTACTCCTTAAAAAAGTAATAAAAGTTACTTTACTGATTACTTTTTCAAAAAGTAACTAGGTACGTTACTAGTTACGTTACTAGTTACTTTTTTACCCCAAATACCTTACACTTAAGTTGTTACATGTCTAGCATGTCACTGTATTCATTATTTTCGCTTTGGTATTATATAGGCAATGTTAAAAGAACCGCCAAAGGCATTTTACTTTGAAATTTGGTTAGAAAGAACAGGAAGTGGTGTGTTAAGACTGGCTAGCTTCAGAGGTGGACCGTACCATTAGGCAAGTAAGGCGGTTGCCTTAGGCCCCGACCTACCAAGGGCCCCATAAAACTATGGTAAAAAAATGTTTTTCGATATTATTATTTTCCTTTTACTTTGCACCATGTCTTTCTAAAAACCCATATGCTAAAATTGCATCAGAACGACAAATTCATGAATCATGGCTGTCTCGGGCCGGGCCCCCCCCCCTCAGTCCCCACTAGTTGGACTATTCCATGAATTTACTGCCGGATTGGCTGGTGTGACGGGGAAGGAGGGCCCCCGGCACGTACCAAGCAATGATCACTTCACTCCGGCTCCATGTGTTACACATGGAGGAAGTAAACAGGAACAGAACAGAATTCAAATGAATACATGAAGACAACACCAGTAGACAACAGTAAACATGAAAAGAACCTACCTCAGCGGTGATTCCAAAAGGAAAAAGAAGGAGGTGAAGGAAAGCTTCATCGCAAAACTGCCAAAGCTAACAGCTTATTTCAAGGCTGCCGCTGCGCCTTGTGATAAGCGGGAGCAAGACGCTGCCAATGCTGCTGCTAACGTTAACGAAATTAGCGAGGACGGAGCTGCTAACGTTAGCGTTAGTGAAGAGGAGCTGGAGGATCTTCTACCGGCGGTAGAAGGTCCAAGTCACGCACAAGGAGCTGCAGCAACTTGTAGTGTTAGTGTTAGTACTGCTGCTAGTGCTAGCGAAGAGGAAGAGGAGGCTGGACTGGCAACTGACACTGAGGAAGTGGCTGAGTATGACAGTGACGTCGGCGATACGGATCAACAGACTGACACTTTACTTTACTTTACTTTACTTTATTGGTATTTAGCAGACGCCTTTATCCAAAGCAACTTACATCATGATCATATACAGCACACAATAACATGAATAGATCAAATAGAAAAACAGTAGTAAAAATATGAGAAGCCAATATAAAAGGGGAGATTAAAGGTGAGAGCAGTTAAAGGAGCAATCATATAAGAAACAGAAAATTCAATTAAAAACACATGTAAAGCAGGCAGAGGGAAGGGAGGGAATTCAGGAAGAGTCAATATAAAGTCTGAAGAGATGAGTTTTAAGTTTCCTGCGGAAAATGGGGAGTGATGCAGCAGTCCTGATGTCCGGGGGAAGTTCATTCCACCATTTTGGGGCCAGGTAGGAGAAAAGTCTCGACCGAGAGTGGCTTCTGAGCCCACGTAGCAGGGGAGGGGCGAGACGTCCTGCACTAGTGGAGGGGCGGAGTGGGCGGTGAGAGGTTTGAAAAGTGACCATAGACTGTAAGTATGAGGGGGCTGTTTGGTGAACGGCCTTGAAAGCTAGTGCCAGAGTTTTGAATTTGATGCGTGCTAGGATGGGAAGCCAGTGAAGTTCTCGGAAAAGGGGGGTGACATGGGAAAATCTAGGTAAATTGTAGACCAGACGGGCTGCTGTGTTCTGAATGAGCTGAAGAGGAAGTATTTCAGAGGCAGGGAGGCCTGCCAAAAGGACGTTGCAGTAGTCAATGCGTGACAGTACCAGTGCCTGTACCAGAATTTGTGTAGCTTCTCTGGTGAGAAATGGGCGGATCTTGCGAATATTGAAGAGGGAGAACCGGCAGGAGCGTGCTGTTGCGGCAATGTAGGCAGAGAAGGTGAGTTGGTGGTCAAGGATCACTCCCAGGTTTTTAGCTGTTTGAGATGGAGTTACGGTGTGGTTGTCAATGGATATGGAGAGGTCAGTCAGGGGGGATTCTTTGGCAGGGAGGAAGATGATCTCGGTTTTTCCAGGGTTGAGTTTGAGGTGGTGATCCGCCATCCAGACACCAACGTCTTTCAGGCAGGCAGAGATCCGTGACCCAATTGAAGTATCAGAGGGGGGGAAGGAAAGGAAAAGCTGTGTGTCGTCGGCATAGGATTGATAGGAAAAACCATGAGATGAAATGACGTGACCAAGTGAACCCATGTAGAGGAGGAACAGGAAAGGACCTAGAACAGAACCCTGAGGAACACCAGTGGAAAGGGTGCAAGGAGTAGAAAGGGAGCCTCTCCAAGAAACCCTGTAGGAGCGATCGGAAAGATAGGAGGAGAACCAGGAGAGTGCAGACCCAGTGACACCCAAGTCGGAAAGGGTGGAAAGAAGGATTTGGTGGTTAACAGTGTCGAAAGCAGCAGATAGATCCAGGAGTATGAGAACAGAGGAAAGGGATGAAGCCATGGCGGAGTGAAGTGCCTCAGTGACAGCGAGAAGAGCAGTTTCGGTTGAGTGAGCGGGTTTGAAACCAGATTGGAGAGGGTCAGACAGATTGTGATGGGAGAGATAAGTGGAAAGTTGACTGGAGACGGCACGTTCGATGGTTTTGGAGAGGAAAGAGAGGAGAGAGACAGGACGGTAGTTGTAGATGGCAGTAGGGTCGAGGGATGGTTTTTTAAGTAGAGGTTTTACAATGGCAGTCTTTAAGATGGTTGGGAATCGACCAGAGGAAAGAGAGGAGTTAATGAATGTGGTGAGGAATGGGGATAGGTCAGGGGAGATGGACTGTAGGAGGGCGGAAGGGATCGGGTCCAGGGGGCAGGAGGTGGCGCGGTTGGAAGTGATGAGTTGAAGTACATCTTCAGGGGAAAGGGGGGAGAAGGTGGACAGACCGGGAGTAGGGGGTGGATGAACTGGATTGGAGATAGGAGAGATGAGTGAGGGGAAGGAGGAACTGATGTCGTAAACCTTCTTGGTGAAGTGAGATAGAAAGTCATCGGCAGAAATGGCAGAGGGAGGGGGAGGGGGTGGGGGGTTAAGGAGGGAAGAGAAGGTGGAGAATAGTTTGCTGGGGTTGGAGGCGGAGGATTGGATTAAAGAAGTGAAAAGGGAGGTTTTTGAAGTGGAAACAGCAGAGGTGAAATTGGAGAGGATATGTTCAAGAAAACTGTCTTGTAATAATGACACACACACACGCACGCACACAGAGACACACACACACACACACACGAGTAGCACTTTAAAGTGAACAAATCAAATTGGCTCGCCGACAGAACCCAATCAACATTTTTAATTGCTTTAGTGTCTCTGCTCCGTACAATTCTAAGTGAGCTGTAAACACAAAACAAGCATCACAAACTGTTATCTGCTGCCTTGGCAGTGGCTTCCATGCTGCCTCCTCTTCATCAGCCAGTCACAACTAAACCTGCGAACGAAACTATGAAGCTAACCCTTACGTTTCAGTGAAAATGGACCTGAACACTGTGGGAGGTGCCGCGCTCGGTCTGCAGCTGAAGGGTCTGCAGCTGAAGGGTCTGCAGCTCCACCTGCAGAGGGGAAGGGGGGGGGGGCAAAGGGAGGTGTGAGGGTAGATGTCAATATTCAGTCAGTTATGTTTTGCACTTGTGCTTTGGATGATCTTCGTGTGCCAATGAACTTCTTGAATTGAAGGTAATGTATACGCATTTGTGTTCAATAATTGCTGTTGCTTTAAAGGTGCGGATAAGTCAAACACTGATCAATATTCTCGTTGAGACCTTTGCACTTTGTCAAGTAAAATCAAATTTATTTATATACTGTAACTTAATTGCAGTTACAGTCTCAAAGGGCTTCTCAACGACGCCCATATTTTGCAGAAACAAATGACCCCCCCCCCACACACACACTCACACACACACACACACACACACACACACACACACACACACACACACACTCTTGGTAGACTTTGTGAAACCTGACAGCTCTCAAGCCGCTGCTCCAGTCTCATTACCTGCTGTGTGCTGTTCATCAGCTCCTCCTCTAGCTGGGAGATTTTAGCATCTGCCTGCTTCCTCCCCCTCTCAGCGGCAGCCAGTTCCTAAGAACAGATTAGATTTGTTATCTCAGGCTTGTACTTTAAAATAGTCTGCCTTTTCTTTCTTTTTACAGTGATCAACAGTTACCTCCTGTAGCTGCATCACCTTCCTCTCACTCTCCTCCCTGGCAGCGTGGGCATCTTCCATCTGCCTCTTCATCTGGGCCTGGTGAGAGAGCGAGACAGAGACAGACAGAGAGAGAGAGAGAGAGAGAGAGAGAGAGAGAGAGAAACAGACAGAAGCAGAGAATCACAATCAAATTTATTTTTTACTTATGACAGAAACTTGACCTGATCGATAGTGCAGTATGTCATTCCATGAATATGAAAAAGAACAAAATTCAAAAGTAAAGATGTTCATCTAAAACTAACTACAATACAAATAGAGAAAAAGTTAGACTGTACAATATTTAGCTGAATAAAATAGTAAAGGCACATGATCAAATTAGTCATAAGGAATCTACAATTAAGCATATGGTGAACTGAATACCAAAGTATTCTTTTGTTTTTTAGTGTTATCTTTGTGCTGCAACTGCCACTGTATTCCTACCAGTTCACTACAGTTCAGTCCCTCTCACCTGGAGCTTGCGGAGCTGCTTGATTCATCTCGTACCTTATTTGCTGTCTCAATCTCGGCCTGCAGATCTTTTATTTCTGTCTCCAACTTTTTCTTTGCATCCCCATTTTTGGCCAGCTCGTCCTCCAGCTCCTCCAGCTGGGCCTTCATCTCCTCCACCTGCGCATCCAGGCCTCGTTTAATTAATGATTAATGGTTAATGACATTTCTGTTGCACTTGACAAGAAGCAACATTGTGCTTCACTTTTTATTGATCTGTCTAAAGCCTTCGACACAGTTGACCATGATATTTTAAAAGTTAGACTTCTTAACTCGCGACTCTCGGTCTATGCTCTGATATTGTATCTGTCCACAAGGGGGTGCCAAGGCTCCACAAGGCTCTGTATTAGGTCCACTTTTATTCATTATTTATATAAATAATCTGGGTCAAAATGGGTCAGATGGTAATTTTCATTTTGATGCTGATGACACAGTTATATACTGCTGTGCGTCAACTCTTGTACAGGCCATTGAACACCTCCAAAATGCTTTTATTGTTGTCCAACACACCTTAGTTCAGCTGAAACTTGTTTTAAATGCAGGTAAAACCAAATTAATGCTGTTCACTAACTCCAGAAACAGACCAGAAAAAAACAGACAAAATATTCATTCGGTGGTCACTCTTGAGGGAAGTGAAATAGAAGTTGTAAACTCTTATAAATACCTGGGTATTTGGATTGATGACTCTCTCACTTTTAAGTCACATGTGCAGTACCTGGTGAAAAAGCTGAGGCTAAAACCGCCACTTTTTTACCTGTGTTGGATTATGACAGGGCCGGTCAGACCGGCCTGGTCGGAATTGACCAAATTATATTTCAAATGGCTGACATGTGTTGTAGAATACTTAGATTTGTTTCAAATGGGCTTACTTTTGGGGCTTTAACACAGCTTTTGTTGCACAGAAATTAACCACCTTTAAATGAAAATTAAGCTACTTTTGCAATGTAGTGAAATAAAAGTTTTGAAAATATGGTGGCGCGTTGTGTCAAGTGTACATATAATGGGATTAATAGCTCGGGGAATGGTCCGGCCCCCGGCCCCTTAGGTTTCTGACAATGTGGCCCCCTGAACAATTTAGTTGAATAGCCCTGGATTATGGTGATCTTTTATATATGCACACCTCTGCTCAATGTTTTTGTATGGTTGACACAGCTTACAATGCTTCCTTGAGATTCATTACAAATTTACAAAAAGGGGAGATAATATATTTTCACTATAATTCCATGCCATCCATAAGTAACACAATCTAAGCTAGTGTAGAAGTGAGTAACTAGGCTAATAATAACCATAACAGCACAAATTATTGACAAAAATCTCGAAATAAATATACAGTATTTACTCTGAGAAATGAAATAATGAGAAACGGAACAATTATTGATGGTTAAAACTGAATAATGACATCACAACAGTCTAATCCTAATGCAAAATTAAAATGAGATATTCCTCTAAATCTGTCTTCAAACTGCAAAAGGAAAAAAGAAAACGCAAAATTATTTTTCCTCCCTTGCTTTCTAGCTCACCAGCCGCCACTGAGATATATATATTAGGGGTGGGGGAAAAAATCGATTCACTTAAGTATCGCGATTTTTAATGTCACGATTTTTTGAATCGATCTTTTATTCCAGAATCGATAATCGCGTCATTTTTTTCCGATTGTTTATGTATGAAATGTTACCACTTTCATCCAGTACATTATAGAGCGCTTCCCTCTGCTCCATGGCTCATACAGCCAATCATGTACCTTGTTAGTACAAGTGACACGGAAACAGCCAATCATTTAACAGACAAACTCTGAGTGCACCCGCCCCATGACCCGCCCCCACTCGCACACAGCTAATCATATCCCTTGACAATGGTGGAATTGCTAGTGACGCGATGGTTTGATCCAGAGCTGAGAGTCCCGACATCTCCTGGATAAGCAGCACTGTCGAGTTGCAGCAAAATAGACAGTTTGTGTTGTACTCTGAAAGTGTTTCCCCCCCCCTTGAATCAAATTGTACATTATCAGCTTTATTTTAGCATGCGAAAGTAGCGCGAGACCCATTCCTGGCTAATGAGTCTCGCATTTTGGTCCTCCGCTGACGCCTCTCGTTTGATCTCACCCGGCGTTACAAATAATTCGATGTGGGTGAGTTTCAGAGTTTCAATTTGTGTTAACGTAACGTGTTAACATGTGTTCTATTAATAAGAGCCTGGGAAATTAACATTAATGTTAAGACACCAATTTCACAAATACGGACGTCTGCAATGTTACTTTACGGAATGCGGGGCATCCGCAGCTCAATTCACTTCTGTGAGCAGAGACAAAGTTGAAGTGTTGGAAAGGTTTTACTTGTACTTTGGGACAGGAATAACTCATTGTGTCATCTATTGAGCACACAGCTTATATGACTTTATGTCTTCTGCTTGGGCGGAGTCTTGATGCGTATATAAAACTGTACTGGAGAAATGTACCGCATTTTCAGCGGTGCCATGGCACGAGTCCGATACCTCACGAGTCCGACACCTCACGAGTCCGAAAAAAGAGGCTAACTTCCCCCAGACCCTAACCCAAAACCTAACCTCTCCCACCCCCACACCTAAACCTAACCTCCCCCAGACCCTAACCCAAAACCTAACCTCTCCCACCCCCACGCCTAAACCTAACCTCCCCCAGACCCTAACCCAAAACCATGAGGTGTCGGACTCGTGAGGTATCGGACTCGTGAGGTATCGGACTAGGGGGCAGTCCCCTTTTCAGCGAGGCAAGGCTTTTTCTCGCCCAACAAACGGCGCGCGGTCGCCCTCCAGCCCTACATAAGCCTAGGCAGCGACAACATGGAGAAAAATAATTTGCAGTGGTCTGCTGAGCAAACCAAATGTTTAGTGGCGATTTGGGCATCTACCGAATTTCAAGAAAAGCTAGAAAGCAGTACAAGAAAGTTGTATGCCGAACTTGCGGAAGAGATGGCCAAGGCTGGGTTCACTCAAACGCCAGACCAAATAATTAATCAACTAAAAAAACTGAAGAATGACTACCGAATAACTTCCCACTTTGGTTCCGCTTAAACTGGTGTGAACGCGTGCTGATTCGCCAGAAAGTACCAAGGTTCTGAGACTCCAGAACGGAGCCAGAGCCAGAACCAGAACCGTGTCTGTCTGAAAGCGGTATTATAGAAGCACCGCTTAAAATAATCTAACCAAATGTTCTCCCTACTCACACTTTCCTCTATGGCTTTCATCATGGCCGCCTCCTCCTTCTGCCGTATGTCTGCATCGTTGCTGGCTTCCTGTTCGCTCAGATGCAGAGCCAAGGCCATCATCTCCTCCTCTGTCTTTCCTGAAAACAACAGAGGGTCACCACTGGACACAACATATTTAAATTTAAGTCTCAGTGGCTGACACACATGCTGCAATTTCATCTGTAGCTGCCTAATGTCCTTCATAATCATCAATTCAAGTATTAATTAGCAAATCTTTTTATGTTAACTTATACAGGTGGGATTAATAAAAACACTATCTCGAGGAATTTCACTGGCAGGACATAGCGCGTGGGAGGATCACACTATTCCCCCAGTTCCCCTCCCCTCGAACAGGCTCCCTGACTGCCCAGAGGCACAGTGCAGCGACCAGGACACATACCCTTAATCCGTCTTCCTACCTGCAGACATGGACAATTATGCCTGTATGGATGCCCAACCAAGCCAGGTAACACAGAGGCTCGAACCTGCAACCCTCTTTGTTGGTAAGCAGGGAATCTACCACTGCACTGCCCGGACGTGAGGTGAAAAGGCACAAGTTCCTTCTACTTATTCCCTAGTTTAAACACTGGCCTAACAGATATGTTCAATCTACAGTTGAAGAGATGAAATGCCAATATTTCTTAATTTTATTTTGATGACATTCAGGCTCAGGGGCTGTGTACCTTCTGGTTGTGCCACTGTCCTGCGTGTGTCTCTGGATGATTCAGATGGCTGTGAGCAGAGCACTTCTTCCTGAAACAACAGAGGACAGTGTGAGTGCTGACGCCGGCCAGTTTGTCCCCTCACCTGGGATTATAGTGGGGCAGATTAAATGCACTTTTTTTTTTCCAACATTGTCTTTATTGTTTTTCATTTATCACATTTATACAAATTACAATACAAACATCCCATACATATCCCACCTCCCTCCCCTCCCCCCGATAGCACAACAGAAAGATAAACAAACATACAAAACAAAAACAAAAACACACCGACATACAGACCATGATTCTTCTGGGGGCTGACTAATTTAGCTTACATTTTTCAGTTACATCTTGACTCATGTACAGGTATTTAGAATGGAATACAGAGAGCCAATGGAATAAATAAGCAAAAAACAAAATTCAAATGAAAACAGAAACAGTCAATCAAACAGTCCCAGGCGCTTCCATCATGCCGGCCACATCTGTCCTCTCTAGATAACAAATAAAGAGCCCCAAATGCTGTCAAACAGTTCCTGTTTACCCCTGATGATATATGTGATTTTTTCTAAGGGCAGCGTTGTCGTTAATTCAGAAATCCATCTCCCGATCCCCGGCCTACCAACCTGTTTCCAAGTTACGGCAATAACTCTTTTGGCCAAAAGTAAACCTATATCCAGAAACCTTTTCTGTCTCCTTCTGATGTTAAAATTAAGTGGGTATAATCCTAAAATAAAAAGCTTTGGATCTAAAGGTATTTGTATGGACAAAATATCTTGAATACATTTTCTTACTGCATCCCAAAATGTTTTGATTTGGTTGCACTGCCATAGACAGTGGAAAAGTGTACCTTTTTCTTTTTGGCACTTGAAGCATAAATCAGGAATGGCACCATTGTATTTATTGATCTTTTCTGGCGTTACATAGACTCTCATCAACCAGTTATACTGCAGCAATTTAAGACGTGAGTTAAACGTTTGGGATTGTGCTTTATCACATGCCTCCTCCCAGTCCCCTTCAGTAATGTCTTCATCATCTAAGTCCTCTCTCCATGCCTCCAGTCTCTCCATGGAAGACTCTGCAGACTGTCCTACCAGATGATTATATATCCTAGAAATGATGCCTCTGCCTAAACAGTTCCTCAACATTACCTCTTCTATTGCAGACATAGTGGGAATAGTTAAAGATTGATTTTGCTGTTTTCTGATGAAATCTCTCACTTGTAAATAGCCAAAGAATTGTTTGCGATTTATGTTGTATTTATCTATTATTTCCTCAAATGACATCATCTGATCCCCATCTGGTTCATATAAATCTCCTATTTTTTGTAAGCCTTTTTCAGCCCCGTCTTTAAACCACCCAGACCTCCCTATGGGGAAAAGATCGTTCCTCCATATTGGACTAAAAAGTGAAAGAGACTCTGTTTCTCCCAAGAATTGTTTGACTTGCCGCAACACCTCAATCATGTTTTTAACTATAGGATTTTCAGTGCTTTTCTTGAGTTTTTTAACTTTAGCCGAGTATAGGTAGCTTGGTAGAGGTAGACTCAACCGATGGCCCTCCATCTCCCTCCATAAGGGAGCCTCTGTTTCTGTAAAATAAAACATAATCGTTCTCAGCTGAGCTGCCCAGTAATACCAGAGTGGGTTGGGACACTTAAGCCCTCCTCTATCATAGGGCAAATACAGTAACGACAGTCGCAACCTGGAGCGTCTATTATTCCATAAAAATCTGATAAACAGTTTCTTTAGCTGAGAGAACAAATTGCTCGGAGGTGGCAATGGTAAATTTTGAAACAAATACAACAGCTTGGGAAGCACATTCATCTTGAGGACATTTATTCTCCCTATTAATGACATTGGAATCGAAGACCACCTATCTACTGATTTTGAAATATCCGACAGCAATGGTCTGTAGTTCACATCTACAATTTTCCCCAGAGATGGAACTATTTGAATGCCTAAATAAGTGAAACATTCCACCACTTTGAACTGAGCGGCTTCTTCTGGCGGATTTCTCATTTCCGCCTGGTTTAGTAGCATAATTGCAGTTTTAGTTGTGTTTATCTTATAGCCTGAGATCTTTCCAAATGCTTTAATTAAATCCATCAAGGCCGGGATAGATTTTCTTATATCCTTGAGGAAAATAATGACATCATCTGCATATAAGGCCAGACGATGCTCCTGTTGTCCCATAGTTATTCCTGAGATGTTCCTATGAATGCTTACTGCCAGCGCTAGTGGTTCAATTGCGAAAATAAATAATAATGGAGAGACCGGATCCCCTTGCCTACAGCCGCGTTTTATCTTGATAGTATTTGAGATGGTTCCATTGGTCAATATTTCAGCATATGGCTCCGTATAAAGTAATTTTATCCATTTGCAAAATTTATCCCCTAGGCCAAAACGGTTCAGAATTTCAAAAAGATATGGCCATTCTACCCTGTCAAAGGCCTTTTCGGCGTCCAATGACAATAAAGCAGTGTCTGGCTCCCCCTTGTGGTAATGGAGAATATTCAGAATTCTTCTGACATTATGAAAGCCTTGCCTGCCACGAATAAAACCGTTCTGATCTTTTCCTATTATTTTTGGTATTATCCCTTCAATCCTTCTAGCTAAAATTTTACATAACACTTTCAGATCCGCATTTAAAAGACTAATGCCTCAGGTTCTCACATTTGTTGTTTGGTTTACCCGGTTTTGGCAATAACGTGATCAATGCTCCTCTTAAGGAGCGTGGCAGGATTCCATTTTCAAAGGATTCAATAAACATTTCTAAAAGGGGTGTCTGTAATCTAATTTTGAACTTCTTATAGATTTCAATTGGTAATCCGTCGGGCCCCGTTTGTTTTTCCTGATTGTATACTATCAATTGTTATAGCTATTTCCTCTAACGTTATGTCTTTATCTATATCTGCTCTAAACTCTTCTGGTACTGAGTGTATATCGGTTCCCTCTAAGAAGGTGTTCAATTCCGATTCGTCGTAGCTTATTTCTGAGCTATAAAGCTCTTCATAATATTTTCTGAAAGCTTCATTTATTCCAATTGGATCTACAATAGTCTCTCCTAGGTTATTTTGTAAAGAAATGATGGCCCTCTCGTTCTCTAACTGTTTGATGCGCCGCGCCAGCACCTTCCCAGACGCCTCTCCCTGCTCATAAAATGTTTGTCTAAGTCTTAAAAGACTGGCCATTGCTTTTGATGCCGATTGTTCATTATATTGTGACCGTATCAGGAGCAATCTTTGGTGAACTCCAGGGGAACCTGATTGAAAGTATTCTTTTTCCAATGTCTTAATTTCTATTTCCAATGCCTTTGTCTTCTGATACGTCTGCTTAGCTTTAGAACTAGTTATGTTGATTATTTGGCCCCTAATAAAAGCTTTAAAAGCCTCCCATCTATAACTTGCCGATGTTTCTGTTGTATTTGTTTCAAAATAAAATTGTATTTGTTCCTCCAAAAATGTGACGAAGCCAGGATCCGCCAACCATTTTTGCTTAAAGCGCCACCTAGGGACATCTCTCACTAAATTGGGGTCTTGATACACTAATGAATTTGGTGCATGATCCGATATTAGTATGGCGTCATATAAGCAATCTTTGATTCTATGTTTTAAACCTGCTGATATCAGGAAAAAATCAATACGTGAGTAAGACTGATGTGTACCAGAGTAACACGAAAAAGTTTTGTCATTTGGATTATTTTCCCTCCAAATATCTATCAGGTTCATTTCTTTCATGAAGTGGTGAATTACCTCCCTAGATAGAGTATGAGATTGATCAACTCCCGAGCTCCTGTCCATCTCTGGCTTCAAGGTGCAATTGAAGTCACCTGCAATCACACAACTACCAGGAATAGTAGATAGAGTAAGAAACAGGTTTTGGAAAAACATCGGATCATCATTGTTTGGTCCATAAATATTTGCCAAAATCAATTGCTCATTCAGAATCATCCCCTGTATAATAAGATATCGTCCCCTCTTATCCTTAATTATCTTATTCACCTGTAGTGGAATTGACTCATGAATCAAAATCATTACACCTCTTGCCTGTGAAGTAAACGGAGCTGAGAAGACTTTGCCTCTCCACCTTCTCTTCACCTTCAACTCATCTTTATGCATCAAATGCGTTTCTTGAAGAAACACGATACTAGATTGCATTGCCTTAATCCTATTCATAACCCGTTTAACCTTCTTGATTTTTTGTAGCCCTCTACAATTCCACGATGTAATTTTAGTTTTTACTGTACTAGACATTTTTTAGAAAACCGATGATAAACTTCCCCAGCCTGTCATAGCCATTACAATCAAGACACACACAAATAAAACTGACATGGACACATTGTGAACTCTTAACCCCTGACCCCATACAAATCTACCTTTAAAGGTAACCCCCCCTCCTCCTGTTGAGACTTCCCTTTACAGCAACAGACCACTCCGAGTGAGTCAGCCCGACTATGCTTCTCTCTAACTAACTGACTTTTACTCTCCGCCAATGTTATAGGAAAAGAAAAAACAAACCCCACATTTTACGTATACATATGTACACTAAGCCCTGGAAAAGCCAACATATTTTACGTAGACCCAGGCTATCATCCATAACAACAATAGTATATATAAATAAACATCCACCTGTCTAAAGGCTGTAAACAAAAATAAATCAGGTGTCCTCCTCTTTGCCTTGCTTACCACTCCAGTGTCTATGCATAGGCTACTAGTTTACGAAAGTGTAAAAGTGCAAGTGTAAATCCGTAACTCACTTCCCATACGGTTTCAAAATAAAAGTACGCCATCAGATTACCAGCCGAACCCAGTGTCATTGTTCAGGAAATGGAGGCAAACATTTCGGGCAGCTTGACTCCAAAACGTTTCTCCAAGTCGAATCCTCAAAAAGTGTAGCCAAGTCCGTAAAAAATCAAATAATAATATTCCAAGTCACAGCTAGTTATGACCAGTCCGACCAACCACACTCTGTGTTCTCAGCTTACAATAAAATCGCCACTTCTGGGTTTAAACAAGTTTACCTTGTCACTTTCAAATGTTATGCTGGTGTTGCGTTTTCAAAAAGCAAAAACAAAAAACAGACCCAACTATTAAATAATCATCAGGTCCAATTACTTGAAGAAAATAAGAACAGCCTTCAGTCACTGAGTGCATTTAGTTTCGAACGTGATAAGACCCAAAAATAAACATGGCTCCTGTGCCGCCATTTAACGTTACCACCAGTAGCTTCCCTCAGCCTGCCGCATTCTCTCTTTCCACCTGCTCGATGAATGCTTCCCCGTCGGATGGGCTCTCGAATATGCGTGTCACCTCCTTGTATGTCACCCGTAGACGAGCCGGTACCATCATGCCATATCTGATTCCCATGCCCCGTAGCTTCTGCCTGACCGCGTCGAACATCTTCTGCTGTTTGTGCACTCCCGTAGCCAAGTCTTGGTAGAATCGCACCTGTTGGTTCTTGTACAGGATTCGCCTCTTTGCTCTGGCTGCCGTCACCACATTCATCTTGTCCTTGTAGTTCAGAAACTTCATGATAAGAGTTCTCGGGGGTGCATTGGCGTCCCTCTTTGGTCCGATTCTGTGAGCCCTCTCCAGCACCATCCCATTCCGTAGCGGCGCCAATTCCAATACTTCAGGCATCCAAGCCTCCAGAAACGCACAAGCATCCCCTCCCTCCGCGTCCTCGGGCAGATTTACCAGCCTCAGATTAGATTGCCTGGATCTCGTCTCCAGATCTCCAAGCTGATTTTCCAGGCTCTTGTTTTTAGCTTCTAGGGCTAGCACTTTAGCTTGCATGACGTTCACGTTATCCTCAGTAGATGAGATTCTTGTTTCTGCCTGTGTTACCCGTTCTGAGCATTCGCGCACATCCTTCCTCACTCCCTCTATTGCGGCTAAAATGCCGTCAAATCTCGTGGTGAAGTCCGTCTTCAGCGTGCTTATGGCAGCCAGGATTTTCTCCGAGCTATCGTTAGCCCCCTCGTGTTGGGTCTCACTGCTAGGCGGAGGAGCTATTTTTCCAGCTAGGCTACCAGATTCTTTAGCCTTTCCCGCAACGAAGTCCAATTTGGATTGCAACGTCTTCGTCCGTGTTTGCGGTGTATTCTCGTTTGTATTTGGCATTTCAATGTCTTAATTCAAAAACGGCACTGCCTCCTGTTTTAGAAAAGTGGGTTTTGTCAGGAATAAAGCCAGAAAGTGGCGGAGCGTTAAAGGCTGCGTCTTCCTAGCAAGCCGCCATAACCGGAAGTCGATTAAATGCACTTTTAATGTAAAATCGTTCACTTCCGGAAAGAAGCACCACAATTGGCTAAGGTAAGTAATTGGGTAAGTATTTGGAAATATTGTTATTATTGCTACTAGTTACTGGGAATACACATTCCACTCTCAGGCTGCACTGTGTGCTATCCTCTACATCTCTCAAGCCACAGACAGGAGCAGCAGCGTGCAAGCTCTCTCCCCCTCTCTTTCTCTCTTTCTCTGTCGGTCTCTCTCTCTCCTGCTCTCCGTCGGTGTCTCTCTCTGGTCTGATCGCCCTCCCTCTCTTTCTCACTGCCTGTCTGTCTGTCTGTCTGTCTGTCTGTCTCGCTCGCTTTCTCTGCCTCTCTCTCTCTGCCCCCCCCCCCATTCTCCGTCTGTCTCTCACTCTCTGCCACGGTGAGAGACAAGACAAACGGGGAGAGCTGTTGTAACTTGCCATTACCTTGGCTCCCCCTCGTCAAGCTGGGGAGCAGGGGAGTCCCCAGCAAAATGAGTAAATAGTGTTATTTCACTAGGATTTCAATGACTAGAAGTTCTAAGTTAGTCCAAGGAGAGAGTGTAGTGCATATACTTAATAGCTTTCATTCTCTCCTGTTATCTCCCCATCTACATTATAATATACTTGCGCTGTTCGCGTCAGCTGCGTCGAGTCACAGTTTCGAGGAGCTGCACACCAGCTGCGCCGACAGGTTCACCAGCCGCAGCACACCCCTCGGCGCATTCGTCGAGGGCTTTGACGCACAAGTATGTAAAGGCTTTAAAAGCTGCGCGGCTCACAGACAACTCTCAGCATGTTTCTTCACCTGGGTGTCTTCGTCCTCCTGGATCTCCTCTCCGCTCCGTCCGTCTCCGGGCGGGACGCCAGGAGCATCCTTCATGTTGGGCTTTCTGCGAGGCATGCTGATGGACTTGACCTGACAGAGACAGGAAACACATGCAAGGACAAGTTCTTCACGACATTTCAAAAGCCTTTAATCCAGTGCTTCTCAAGATTCTTTAGATTCTGAGGTTAGGGCGTGTGTCGACATAGCTTCTGTCAGCGTCTTCCTGGTGTGGAAAGACCTGCCTGGAGTGTTTGTTTTTGTCAGGAGAAACGGATGATAACGCCTGCTGCTAGCTTACCAGCCGCACTAACCACCTGGCTAACGTAATAATAGCACACGGCACCTTGGTGCGCTTTGGAGAAGTAACATTTTTACGCCGGTGAATAGTGATATTTCTCCACGCACCGTTCAGCTGCAATCGGCGGGGTCAAACGAAACGAACTTGGGAGCAAATAAAAATGAAATATAAAAACATAGGGCCTATTCCAAAGTGGTAAGTAGGCTTAATTTAATTATATACAAGAAGTGCAACGCTTCAGTCCTCACGTAATTCAACAGGAGCCATTAATGTTTTTTTCATATGGGGATCCTATATGAATGGCGACTCCAGGGATGCAAACTCATGGAGAGTGAAAAAGGTGACAGATACCAGGGCTGATACAAAACCACTCAAAATCATTCAGTTAAGTGCCCAATTTTGGGATCAAAAAGGTGACTGTCACCTAAAGGTGACTAGTTTGCATCTCTGGACTCGCTGTTCCCAGAGAGCTGATTGGTCAGAAGGTGGGTCTGATCCTATCCTCTGAACTTGCAGCATGAGATGCCATGGAGATCTATCTCGAAGTGAACTAGCGTCGTAGCAAGGTCGGCAAACCAAGATTTAAACCTGAAGTTCCCTAGCCCTTTTCAGAACGCTGGTATATTCAGATCATACGACATGAATCCAGCATCCTTTCCCAGAAAAGCAGCCGGGGTTCACAATTAACTCTCAAGTCACAAAGAGTTCGTCCAAGATGGACTTTACAAGCGTCGCACCGAAATTTCAAACTCTTGCGCTAGGATAGTGGAGCGACCAGTTAGTCACACCGGAAAAGGAAAGAGCAAGTCACAGTAATGTTATCTGTATGGACAAGAAGCGATTCCTGGCATTCATCGCCATGGTGTTAAACTGTGCTGCTAGTATGACTGTGAAGACGGAGAGGACTGAAATGGTGGTTGACGCTGCAATTTT
This sequence comes from Poromitra crassiceps, assembly GCF_964638095.1. Classification (NCBI taxonomy): domain Eukaryota; kingdom Metazoa; phylum Chordata; class Actinopteri; order Beryciformes; family Melamphaidae; genus Poromitra; species Poromitra crassiceps. Next base: position 120,332,691 of record NC_139624.1, read on the forward strand.
TTTTTTTTACAGTGCACCTGAACGCAACATGCAAGATACCGGCTGAATAAGTGTCCAAATGTTCATGTCATTCTGGCCATACTCCAATACTCCACTTCTGTTATAACATTTCAGTCTGGAATATGGAATATCTTTCAATAATCGTTATGACTAAAAGGCTAAAAGTAATCTCATGTGTAAGAAATGACTGTTCTACATTGAAGTAAAAATGTAAATAATTAACTTGTTGGTTTTGGATTTTTTTTAGCTTCAAGAGTGCATTTTTGTTCGTATGACCCTCAACACAGGCTTTGAGAATCCCGTGCCACTTACTGATACGTATGCTTAAATTAACACTCATATTGCAAAATGAATTTAGGCCCTCACTGTAATACTTCAGAAGTTGAAGTTCAGCATTAATACATTTGTCATTTTTTGTCTTAGATTGATTGATTGATTGATTGATTTTTATTAAATGTGTCATGCACTTGACAGTGCCCAGCCCTCATGGGCTTACAAGACACACATATGATATATTATGCAGTACAACATACGCCAACGCCGCAGTAATAAAACTAAATCACAGCATAACATAACATACACCATATCTTAGATTTACCTTTGTGTGTTATTGCAATATAAAACTACATAATTGAGAATCGATTCTAGATTCTGGAATCAAGAATCGTTGGAATCGAGAATCGATTCTGGAATCGGATCGTGACCCCAGGAATCGGAATCGGATCGGATCGTGGCTTAGCCGGATCGCAGCACCCCTACCCATTAATATTTTTGTTTATAGCATTTTTTTATTTATCGCAGGTCATATCGTCATCGCAATATTGAACAGTGTTATCGCACATCGCAGCTTTTCCTCATATCGTGCAGCCCTAGTGTAAATCACTTTCTGATTAATGTTAGCTGTTAGACTGAGGCGCTTTCTCAATACCAAGAATGCATTCTTGTTCTTGTGTTCTTGGGGAGAACGTTCTTGCTAGTCGCTCTTGGAAGAATGAACTCGCTAGGTCACAAGCACACATAACGCTGTTGGCAGTTTGATATGCGTTCTTGAGGGTATTGCGCAATACCAGCGCAGAGGCCACTTGCAGTACTACAGTACACAAATAAAAAGCTCAGTAGATGTAGGGCTGTGCAATAAAATCGATACGGCAATATATCGCGATATTTTGCCTGACGATTTTGTATTTATATTTGGATGCCAAGTATCGATATTTTTTTATTTTTTTTGCAGGCCATGCCATGCCAGGTCACCGGGCATCTGCATCTGGTGATTGATTCCACCCCTAATCGATACTGTATCAATATTTCCCATATCAATGTTTTTGCACAGCCGTGTGGTGGTCAGTGACACAATAAGAATACTTTTTATATCAGTGCGTTCAGTAACACACTCAACACTCAGTAGTTTTGACTAAATTTGTCCACTAAGTTATCAGTATAAAGTGATGTACATATTATTACACTACCTGGGTGGTACACAGTGTGTTGTATCTTTAGCTCTATTATTTAATTTTGAGTAAATTGTCTAGAATATTGCAATATATCGCAATATGTATTGTATCGCAATGTATCGTGATACAATCGTATCGCGACCCATGTATCGTGATACGCATCGTAAGGTCCTTGCCAATACCCACCCCTATGTAGATGCAACCAATTGTGCTCTGGACGTTTTTTGTTGCTCCATTTTTTACCATGAATGTTCGTAAAGTGGCAATGAGTAGCGCCGCGAGGGCTGTGCGTAGTGTGCGACCGCTGGATTTGCGTTGATCACTGACAGCTGCCGTCTCCGTGTGACTGCATGTGTTGTTTGCTCGCCGCGTGCAAGCGGTGCACCATGATAGTGAGATCAAACACACCCTGCTGTAAATTCAGCGCAGGCTGTGGAAAGACTGCTTCTAAACGGTTGTTTCACGCAAGCAGTATCATTTTAACAGCGCCGGTTAAGTTACTGGCTTCACTAGGCGGACTATCATATCTTCGGATCTGCAATCAGAGGTCGGATACCGGTAGGAGAGCTTTTTTAACTGCCTGGTTGGATGTGCGTTTTGTGAATAGTGAGTTGACTGAGGGGAGGTCACGCCCGATGATGTTGGAGGTTTTGGTGACGATACGGTCCATTTTACAATATAGTGCTACCAGCCGCATAAGGTGCTTATCTGCTTATAAGAGATGCTGTGCATGGGATCCCACGCAAGGGGTCCACGAGAAACCAGCCGGGCGCAGCGTTCGAATCCTCAATACGTGGAAAACGCTGTGTGACGATGACTGCTGTATGAGAATATCATCGGAGTACAGTAGCAGCGTCACGTTATGGGGCTAGGTTGATCCCAAACACAATGTTTTCTCTTGTGAGAGGAGCAAGTCAACTGGATTTTGGTCGACACGACAGGTAGCCCCACCAGTGCCACCACATCCTGGAGCTTCACTCCTACTACACATGGGAGTGGAGGACGTACACACTTTTTTTAAAGGCGGAGGAGACCCTCTCATCATCACACACACACACACAGTTTGGACACTTTGTTGCTCTCATGCACACACACACTCAGTATGAGTGCAGCGTCTGAGCCTTTGGTGGCCAGCAGCAGATCTCTGTCTGCAGCCAAGAGACACAAGAGTGTGAGGAAGAACTCCCGGAGGATCTATTCCGCCTACCAGAACCACCAGCAGGGGTGAGTACTGTCTGCATTTTAAGGTAGCTTTCCTTCATTTGAACTTCTAGGACGTTTGATCTCCTATTTGCTTTCTTTGCACTCAGTTTAGTTTATGTTAACATGACACTACACAGTATAAGAGTGAAGTTATTTAATGATTTCTCCAATACAAATTCACCAAAATTATAAAAAATCATATTTTTCCAAAGTTATTGCTGTAGTATTACCAGCAGGAGCCCATTGATGTGTGACATGGTTTTGGTGAGACTACATTGTATGAGAGTGAAGTTATTGAATGATTTCTCCAATAAAAATTCACCAAAATTATTCAAAATCATATTTTTCCAAGCTTATTGCTGTGGTATAACCAGCAGGAGCCCATTGATGTGTGACATGGTTTTGGTGAGACTACATTGTATGAGAGTGAAGTTATTGAATGATTTCTCCAATAAAAATTCACCAAAATTATTCAAAATCATATTTTTCCCAACTTATTGCTGTAGTATAACAAGCTGGAGGCTATTGATGTCTGACATGGTTTTGGTGACACTACACAGTATGAGAGTGAAGTTATTGAATGATTTCTCCAATAACAATTCACCAAAATTATTCAAAATCATATTTTTCCCAACTTATTGCTGTAGTATAACAAGCTGGAGGCTATTGATGTCTGACATGGTTTTGGTGACACTACACAGTATGAGAGTGAAGTTATTGAATGATTTCTCCAATAGAAATTCACCAAAATTATTCAAAATCATATTTTTCCCAACTTATTGCTGTAGTATAACAAGCTGGAGGCTATTGATGTCTGACATGGTTTTGGTGACACTACACAGTATGAGAGTGAAGTTATTGAATGATTTCTCCAATAGAAATTCACCCAAATTATTCAAAATCATATTTTTCCAAACTTATTGCTGTAGTATAACCAGCAGGAGCCCATTGATGTGTGACATGGTTTTGGTGAGACTATATTGTAAAACAGTGAATTTATTGAATATTCCGCGAGGGCTACACAACGGTAGCCCACAGTGGAAGGTAGATGTAAACACAGAGGGTCCAGGTTAGATGTAAACACACAGAGGGTCCTGGTTAGAGCGAGACTTACCGGCACAGGCCCAAAGACTGGGCCTGCTGCGGTGGAACAACCTCCCGGTAAGCAGATTTGGTGGGCACTCTTCTGTAGAAGATGGTGTTTAGCTCGTTAGCTAGGTGTGTAGCTGGGGGTCCAAACAGGCTAGCTCCCGTAGCCGAACCCAGGTCGAGTGGTGGGTTAAAAAGCACAAAGCTTGAGGCCAGATCATCCGATCGTTAAAAACGTTTGCAAGATTGGAGTAGACAAATAAAACAACTCGGATCGATCATATGTAAAGTAAAAGGCGACTTGGAAATCGGTAAAATAGATAAAAGTCTGGGGAGCAGCAGAGAGGTAAAATCAAAAACTGACAACGAAGATGAAGATGAAGATAATTTAGTTTTAGAACCTGAACCAGTGAGTAACACTTCAACTAGTATTATTGAAAATGATCCAGGACTCTGGCCTAAACAGCTGTCAGATAAAGAGCGCTGCTCAATAGTGCAGAGAGGACCAGTTCAAGTTAAAGACAGAATATTTCCCCAAAATCAAGAAGGGCGCAGATTTACAAGCAATCACTATTATATCAACATGAAAAATGGAGAAAAGATAAACAGGTCCTGGCTTGTGTATAGTGAGAAGAAGGACAGTGCTCTCTGCTTTTGTTGCCGCCTGTTTGGAAACAGAGAAAAGATAACTCAGCTAAGTGGGGATGGATTCAGTGCATGGAAAAATCTTTCAGCCGCCTTGAACATGCATGAGAAGTCTGCTGAACACATCACAAACATGGATACCTGGCGCAATCTATTCCAGAAACTACAAACAAACACAGCTATAGATCAGCAGAACCAAGATCTAATTGCTCTTGAAGCAAAGCGCTGGAGAGAGATTTTAAGAAGATTACTTGCAATTGTGAACCATCTGGCAGAGCGTAATCTTGCATTTCGTGGCCACTCGGACAAGTTGTTTGAGTCTGGCAATGGAAATTTCCTTGGGCAAGTTCAACTGATGGCTGAGTTTGACCCCGTCATGTGAGCGCATTTGAGGAGAATTCAGGCACAACAGAACCTCAGTGAGACTTATTTAAGCAAGAGTATTCAGAATGAGCTCATTTGCCTTGTGGCAAAGTGTACAACTGATGCAATTGTAGAGCGAGTAAAGAAAGCCAAATATTATGCAGTAATCATGGACTGCACTCCAGACCTCAGTCACAATGAGCAGCTATCAATGGTGCTACGAATTGTAAATTGTGAGCCCTCAAAAGGTGTCTCCATTCACAAGCACTTCCTTGGTTTTATTCTGGCACATGACACAACAGGAAAAGGCTTATGCGAGTTATTTTTACAGCACCTAGAAACCCTAGGGTTGGATCTTTCCAACTGTCGAGGCCAATCGTATGATAATGGCAGTAATATGATGGGTAAAAATCAGGGGGTCCAAAAGAGAGTGCTGGAGCTAAACGAGAAGGCGTTATGTGTTCCTTGTGGAAGTCACACGCTTAACCTTGTTGTTGGTGATGCAGCCAAGTCATCTGTGACATCCATCAGCTTTTTTGGTCTGTTACAGCGACTTTACACTCTGTTCAGCTCCTCAGTTCAGCGTTGGGCCATTCTCAAAGAACACATGAAGAACTTTACAGTGAAAGCACTATCAACAACCAGATGGGAGTGTCGGGTTCAAGCTGTTAAAGCTGTTCGCTACCAACTGCCTGAAATGGTGAAGGCCTTGACTGCTCTAAAGGAGTATGCCACAGAGAAACGGGATGCAGATGTTGTCTCAACAGCAGGAAGCATCTGTCAGGAGATACAGAGATGGCCTTTTCTGGTAAGTAACATTGTGTGGTACAACGTGTTATACCAGATAAATAAAGTGAGCAAGATCCTGCAGAGCCCAAAAGTTTCAGTTGAGACAGTGAGGCAAGAAATCACGGCGGTGACAGAATTCCTTCAGGAATTCAGAGAAGCTGGATTCAATGCTGCCAAAACAGATGCAAGGGAGATAGCAGAGAAGCTGGAGGTGGAGATGAGCTGGCCAGAGGTGCGTCAGAAAAGAACAAAAAGACAGTTTGACTATGAAGGAAGAGAGCAAACTCAGTCAACTGCAGAAGAGCGCTTCAAAAGAGACTTTTTCATGCATCTGGTGGATACAGCCCTTGTCAAATTAAGGGAGAGATTTTCACACATGGAAACCTTCTATGAGCTGTATGGATTTCTCTACACCACGGACAGCATGAGAAGGACTGAACAAGGAGGAAAGCTGGATGAATGCTGCCACAGATTGGAGCAAAGGATGGATGATATTGATGCAGAGGACCTGAAGCTGGAGATAAAGGGTGCAGTTAGATCCTTTCCATCACATGTCTCATCACCATCTGAAATGCTTGATTATATATATAAGGAGAATATCCTTGACATTTATCCAAATTTGAGTGTAGCTCTCAGACTTCTTCTCACTCTCCCTGTAACAGTAGCTTCAGGTGAGAGAAGTTTCTCATCACTGAAACTATTTAAAACATATCTCAGGTCAACTATGTCACAGGACAGACTGTCTGCACTTGGTGTTCTCTCCATCGAGCATGAAGTCAGGAAGTCACTGGACATGGAATCAGTGATAGCCAGATTTGCTGATGCCAAGGCTCGCAAAGTCAGATTCTAGTGAAGAATGAATGAAGATTTTTTTTTGTTTTTGTTTTGTTTAACCTTTATTTTTGGAGAATGAACAAAGATAATATGAAGATTACAAGTGATAAAGATATGATTATGAGAGAGGATGAGCCAAAGCCAAAGATAAAGATAAAAGGTAAACATTTTTAACAGTATTTTGTTTGTTTTTGTGTCTCCACACAATTGACCTCTTATTGTCTTGTGTGTCACTTTAGTAACACAAGATAGAAGACATGACCATGCTCAATTCAACTATCAGAGAACCTGCTTGAAATCCAAGGTAAATGATGACAACCAATAATCTTCCAAATGAATGGACAATAAAGTACAATCTTACCCTACAGAGATCATATTGTTTATGAAAATAAGATTTCACAGTGGGTGCATTTGTTGAACAGAATATGTTTTGTTGTGTTGTTTTTACAGGACATCATGGTGTGGTGAAGACTGTACTGGTGAAGAGAGGAGAAGAAGAAGTTACAGGTAGGTCTTTCTTAGATAAATAAGGATTTAAAAAGGGGGAGAACAATGGATGCAGAGGGTCATGCCCATTGAATCTGAGGGGGGATGTAACTTCAAACAGCCTCTAAATATGGCAAAAATCCGTCAAAAAAAGGTCAAATTTTCGGGGCGCCACCGGAAGGGACCCCCTTCGGGGCTCCGCCTTAGGCCCCCAAATGCCTAGATCCGCCACTGGCTAGCTTCACACTGGAAAAGACGGGAAATGACAGTCAGACAGATAGATAACATGAGTGGTTGCTGTTACTGTCGGAGACGAGTGGTAATAAAACAACAGCCTCAATGCAAACGTTTCAAGCTTCGTTGCTGAAAGAAAAGTCATGATGATCTGTCAACATTCCCTGGGCCGTCTGACTAGGTCAGAAGACTTTGACGAGAAGGTTAGGAAGTAACAAAGTGTACAACACTTACCCAAAGTGTATCTGTTAATCCAGTGAACTGTTACACCCAAGTCTACCTCACCCAGCGTCGCCTTCAATTTAACCTCCATCCCCGCATATTCTCTCTCGAGGCAGCCAGCAAACGTCTTTCTCTGTGTGGCAGCTTGATATTGTTCTTCGTGGCTATTTTCTCTATGATGCATCGATATGAGGGCGAGTCAACAGTGCAAATAGGTAGCATCTGCCAAGCTGCTCGCACACAGTTTACAAAGGACAATAATGGTCCAGCTTTTGAACGCATATTTCTCCTTCTTCTGACTCCATCATGCTTCGGTTTGTTTTGAAAGCCGGCGTGCATGCTCTGACGCTGTCGCGCGCACATACACGTCATAGATGACGTATATGTGTGCGCGACAGGTCTACCTGAGTCCGTGAGGATAAAATGTTTTCTTTTCTTCTTTTACATAGAAAACACTGCATTCTGGCAGGCAATGATGTAACGCAGTAACGCATGCGTTACTTGGATTAGTAACTGTAATCTAATTACTGTTTTGGAAATTGTAACGCCTTATATTACTTAGTTACTAAAAAAGTAACTAATTACAGTAACGCGTTACTAAGTAACGCTTTACTAAGTAACGCGTTACTGCCCACCACTGTTAATGAGTTATTAATTTGAGTTAGTGTGGACCAGTGATGTCACTGGTCCACACTTTAACACTCAATAACTGTCAAATTAAATGACAGACTTAAAAACAGTTTACAGTTTTCTGATATACTACTGATGTTCTAATGATACAAAGCTGGTTGAAAATGGGCAGAGTGTTCATTTAAGAAAGAGCTGAGAGAGAATGCTGTTTCAGTCCTTCTTTACTGGTATTTGCAACAACATATATAGGTGGTGAGTCAGGGATATCTTCGAACAGTTGTGAATGTTACGAGCTAAAGATAATACACTTATGGCTACTACAAGTGTACACAGTAAATTCATGGTCCAATAATATTTAAAATTGATCATTGGATTAAAAGATACGAAATAGCTCATAAAATGTGTTTTAAGAGAGTAAGAACTCATTGTGCTAAAAAGGGCTAAAATGTTAAAAGATAATTTTATTCATTCATCTGTTATTTAATTCTTTATGGTTAAAAACTAATCTACAACAGTATTATTTGTGGTCTGTAAAGTGATCTAGATCGGCTGGTCTTGGATTGATTGCTTTTGGGTTCATCTGAGATCGATTGCTTTTGTCTTCATGCACGTACCAGGGGAAGTCGCGCTGTTTCTCTCATTCCAGTAAATACGCTGATGAAGAAACACCACATATCACTGTGTTGTGACTTTTCTCCCCATTCTCAGGTATGTCTGTCAGTAATTCACGGAGGAAACAAGTTGTAATCATTTCCTACTTTGTTTAGAGTGTCTAGAGCTGTGCATGTAACGTTTGTAGCCAGTTAAAAGACAAGTTTTACCGAGTTTGGTAACATGTGGTTCCAGTGCTTGTTAATTCAGCTCGTCATGACTGCACCAAGTGCGTTCGCCATTTTGTGTTTACAAGTGAAGAGATTGTCATGTATTTTGCACTGAGTTGTCTATACTTTGAGTATTGTTATTATATGTGAGTTGTTTTGCGTGTTTACTGAGGTACATATTATTTAACAGTAAATATAACAATAGGCTATTATTTAATGGGAATTGTCTCAGATAATACTGTATAAAAAGAATGCTGTGAATAATTAATGTTGAAGTTATATGGTCATATGTCATACTCTACCGAAATGTAATTCTTTTGTATGATTGTAAGCTGTATATATATTTGATTCATTCCAGTAAATACGCTGATGAAGAAACACCACATATCACTGTGTTGTGACTTTTCTCCCCATTCTCAGGGGTACAACATTTGGAGGCACCGCGCTGGGATTGTTGCCAGGAGGATCATCCCCAAGACAGAGGGACCCCCTCGCCAGCATCCCATTACAAACAACCCAGGCATCAGAGGACAGAGGCGGTCAAGGTGGTCTTCAGACCAACATTGGCAAACGTGTATCCTGAAGTGAGCAAAAGTGACCACTAGGGGGCAACAAAACGCCAATGAGTCAGAAAATCCCTTGTTTCACTGCTTGATCCCTCTGATAAAATGGAGTCTGAATCGGATAAGCTGCAGCTGGAAAATAAAGGAACATTGTACACATTGACGGGCGAACAACTGATTGAAATATGCCATGAACTAAAGATTGCAGGACCTATAAAAGAACATGTACTGGGCAGAACTCGCAGTCAATTAGTTTCTCATCTCATAAAGCATCTTGAACGAGAAGATTTCACCCAGCTAGAAGATGAGGGCATGTCGTATCTCCTCAATATGCAGGAAATAATATACAAAGTCCAAGTGCCAACAGACAATGAAGTTGAAATAACAAAACAAACCAATGAACAGGAAATCCTCCAGAAAGAGGTAGAGGCACTCAAACTGTCATTACAAGAAAAGGAGACTGCAATGCAAGACCTGATGAATAAAAGCATAAACCCCCCTGCAAGTCTCAGCCCCCCAGTAAGAAGTATGGCCCCAGCACCCACTAATGGCTCCATGTGGCGCAAAGATTTTAAGATATCAGGCCAAATAGGTGAGCCAGGGCAAAAAGATCGGCTAACCTTCTCTAGTCTGGCCAGACAAATTGAAAGTGGGCTTAGCAAAAGCTATCCAGAATCAGAGATCACCGACGCTGTAATCCGTGCCATCATACCAGGTCTGCAGCTACGGAGCTACCTTGAAGGGAAAGCTAAACTCACGCTGCCTGCCCTTCGGAGGATTCTCAGGTCTCACTACCAAGAGAGAAGTGCCACAGAGTTATATAAACAACTCACCTCTGAGGTCCAGAGCAGCAAAGAGACACCTCAAAATTTCCTGATTAGAACGATGGACCTGAGACAGAAAATCCTGTTTGCATCTCAGGAAGCAGAGTCAAGCTTAAACTATGATCCAGCACTAGCCCAGAGTTTATTCATGCACACTGTACTGACTGGCCTACAGAATGACAATATTAAAAGTGACCTGCAGCCTTACCTCCTGCAGACAAACACGTCAGATGAGCTGCTGCTGGAGAAATTGAACATTGCGTGCACCAATGAAAAGGAGAGACAGGACAAAAAGAAGCATTCTGCTCCACCACGAGTGACCAATGTAAACACTGTCCAGTCCGGCGAAGCCCCAGCAGAAAGGAAGGGCACCACCCAGCAAAACACAGCTACTCTGCCCCCGGATCTGCTATCTGAAATCAAAGAAATGCGCTCTGACATGGTGCAGTTGAAAGACAATTTGAGAGCCGAGGTCTCCGAAATCAGAGAAACCATTCAAAGGTCCACCCCTGCACCCCCACAGCATCTCCCACCAAGCAGAGAACCAGCAAATGTGCCTGCCCCGTATCCAGTGTTTTCAACCCCACAACCCTCACCTTATAAGACTGAACCCAATGCCGTGCCACACTACTACCAGCAGCCCACAACAGCAGTGAGGGAGTACCGACCAGCATTCAGCCCGAGTGAGATGAGGGAAACGGCTCAGTTCCAACAGAGGTTTGCACCACAGCGATACTACTCAGTACCCCGCCCACGCCCCAGGTGTTATGCTTGTATTCAAGCAGGTGAAGAGTATTGTCAGCATTGTTTTAGGTGCGGGAGCAGCGAACATTTCAGAGCAGGTTGTAAAGCGCAGAGGGCAGCAGAACCAGCTAGGAGGCACTCTTTAAACGAATAGGGGTTGCTTCCACGGGACATGGAGCAACCGGCAACATAGACAGGTCCCAAATTTGTGCCAGTTGTAAAAAAGAAAAAGGCAATGGGGAACTAAAATGCTGTGCAGCTTGTAAAACCACACTATACTGCTCAACAGAATGTCAGGGAACCCATTGGCCTACACACAAAATACACTGTAAACCATACAAATGTGCAGGTATTAAGAAAAAACAGGTGACACATTCAAGTGAGAAACACAAACGTAAAGAAAAAATTGCTCCAAAGCAGACATCTACTGTAAGGGACTTGGTAGGGAATAAGAGCATTATCAATTGTTTCTTGCATAAACAGAGGATTCAGGCACTTTGGGATACAGGGTCACAAATCTGTGCTATAGATGAGGTATGGAAACAAAGTCACTTACCTGATGTGCTGCTAAGAGATGTAGCAGAGCTAGTTGACCCGCTTGACCCTTTACAAATTGAAGCGGCCAATGGAACACAAATGCCATACATTGGTTGGCTCGAAGTGTCCTTTAAGCTTACTGCTAGTGATGATGAGTTGCTAATACCCATGCTAGTGCTAAAAGGCAACCAACAAGAATGTCCTATTATTGGCTTTAATGTCATTGAACGGCTTGTGCTGGACAGTTTACAAGATGAGGAAAAACATGGAGACAAACAGAAACTTGTGAAGGCAGTAAAATTGGCATTTCCTCACCTTAGGAAAAATAAAGCAAAAACCTTTATTAATGCAGTGAGCATCGGACAGATGTGTGAACATAATGTGAGGACAGTGAACGAGAGGGTCAGTGTGCCTAAACATACCTCCATTCACGTTGAGTGTAGAGTACAGGCCCGCCCTTTCAGAGAGAATAAGACTCTGATTTTCGAGCCTTATGAGGACCCCCAGTGGCCAGAAGGGCTAGAGTTTTGCGATACTCTTGTGTCAGTGAAAGCAGGTATGGCCCCTAAAATTATTATTAGTGTGCAAAATCCCACTAACCACGAGATTACACTGTCAGGAAGAACTGTTATTGGAAGTGTGCAGGCAGTCCAATCAGTATACCCGGCCAACATATTTAAAACAGACCACGTACCAACTGCATCCATCAACCATGTCCAGGCCCAGAGCTCCAGTGAAAGCGCCCTTGCCCACGAACAATGGGATCCTCCTGTTGATTTGGCTCACCTTGATGAAAAACAGAGACAACTAGCTAGCCAAATGCTCAGAGAAGAGTCAGAGTCATTCTCCAGGTCTGATGATGACATAGGCTGTGTGGAAAGCTTACAAATGAACATTTCACTAAAGGATACTGAGCCAGTGTCAAGGGCATATCTCTCTGTACCGAAGCCCTTATACACAGAGATGAAAGACTACTTGCAGGACTTGATAATGCAAGGATGGGTTGAAAAGTCCACCTCTTCCTACTCTTCCCCAGTAGTCTGTGTGAGAAAAAAGGATGGAACACTGCGCTTATGTATAGATTACAGAGAGCTCAACAAGAAAACTCACCCAGACCGTCACCCAATCCCCCGAGTACAGGACATTATGGACAACCTGGGAGGAAACACTCTTTTTTCACTACTGGACCAGGGTAAGGCATACCACCAGGGGTTCATGGCCAAGGACAGTAGACATTTAACAGCTTTTGTCACCCCCTGGGGCCTATATGAGTGGACCAGAATCCCGTTTGGTCTCATGAATGCGCCTGCAGCATTCCAGCGCTGCATGGAAGGATGTTTGGAGGGGTTACGGGATGACATCTGTGTACCGTACCTCGATGATGTCCTTGGGCCCTATTCTCCCACAGGCCTTCGGCGCTAAAACGGGCCTTAAACGCAAAAAAACGTGCCTTGCGCCTGTTTTGGGACGATATCAATATGGCTTTACGCTGCCAAATGCGCTTTAGGCCGAATGGGCGTGGCGCAGTCCCAGAATGGGCCAAAGTGGGCGTGTCGGCCTTAAATACCGGCGTACTGCTATCTTCGCACCTGCCGTAAATTTAGCGCTTTGCGCCTTTGAAAACCAGGCCTATTCAGTGCGCCAGTGCACTTGTGCCTCTCCCCTGTCACCCTTCTCTGTCTCTCTCTGAAACCAGGCCTATTCAGTGCGCCAGTGCTCTTCTGCCTCTGAGTCACCCTTCTCTCTCTCTCTCTGACTCCCTCGCTCAAACAGACACAACACATAGCAGCACCCAGCTTCCCATAGGAAATAGCAGTTGTAAGTTTACTGCCTGTGAATGTCCACTCCCAGCATGCAATTGGGTCCTCCATTTCGCTACTAAATAGCAACCAAATGAGCCGAAATAGATATAAAAGGTAGATCTAAAATAATGTGTAATGGTAAGACAACCTGCAATTGTAGAACATTTCAATATTGGACCAAATAAAACATCGAAATGAAACACCACCCTATGTGAAACATATATGTCCTCTTGAGCCTATATATACCCCTTGTGGGTTTAACGTGATTTAGATAAGTGACAGCGGAACGCGCTTCTGTGATGTGCTATACTGTGATGTCCGCTCCAATAACTTGGCCCTACTTGACATTTAGTTTTACAATAAAAACACATTTATGCAATGACTTTACATAATGTAGGGTATATTTATGTGCATCATTCTACCTGCAGCAGGGGAGAGAAAACGATATCTTTCTGGACAAACTTTCACCAATCTAATAGGCTATATTTTTCTAGCTGATGCGTTTAGTACATTATTTTCACTTTGATCTTGCTATAGTGTAGCGTATTTACATGCTTGCAGTATTGAAACTGCAGTTAGATTGGTTTGAGAAGCATAATAATATGGAATAATAGCCTATAATGCAGACAGACAGACTGGATGAAGGGAGGGGGGGGGGGGGGGGGGCAGAGCGTTTGGCTTTCGTCTGGTTTTGCGGGATCACTGGAATTGGAGCTAAGAAGGCAAGCGTGCAATTCGTTTATTGCAGTTATCCAATGAGCATGACGGTGCATAATTTTACGCTTAAAAGGCGTGGTTGTAATGGTTGAGGCTGCGTCTAGCGCCAGCACGACGATATCAAGTGCGCTTGTCCACGCCCACTGATTTGAGCTGCGCCAGGCGTTCGGCCTAGAAACAGCGCCGATGCAACGATAGGGACCCTTGTCTTCAGCAGAACATTTGAGGACCATGTAAACGATCTCCGGAGAGTGCTGCAACGGCTGAGAGAGCATGGGATAAAACTGAAACCAAGAAAATGTGACGTGTTTAAAGCAGAAGTACGATATCTTGGCAGAATCGTGTCTGCAGAGGGAAACAGGATGGACCCTGCCGATACTGCTGCAGTAAGGGCCCTGAAAGAGAAACAGCCAGGTACTGTTGGTGAGTTGAGATCAATCATGGGTCTGTTGAGTTATTACCGACAGTATATCAAAGATTTCTCGCGTATAGCCTGCCCACTATATGACCTGTGTAAAGCCCCAGTAGAAACTGAGACCATGCAAAACAAAAAGAAAAGAAAGTGTCAAACAAAACACAATCTTAGAGGAGTCCCATCTAACACTCCCATTAAGTGGAGTGACACGCATCAGTCAATCTTAGAATAGCTGATAGACTGTCTTATTCAGCCCCGTGTTTTAGGTTTCCCAGAGTTTTCACAGCCCTTTATTTTACATACTGATGCTTCGCACCAGGGACTGGGTGCAGTATTATACCAAAAGCAGATGGGAAAACTCCGCGTAATTGCTTATGGCTCCCGTACTTTAACTGTAGCAGAGAATAATTACCATCTACATTCAGGAAAATTAGAATTTCTAGCCCTCAAATGGGCAATCACAGAGAAATTTCGCGATTATCTATATTATGCCCCATTCTTTACGGTTTATAGTGATAACAACCCACTTACCTATGTACTGTCCACTGCCAAATTAAATGCAACAGGGTGTAGATGGGTAGCAGAACTGGCCGACTTCAATTTCACAATTAAATACCGCCCTGGCAAGGAAAATGGCGATGCAGACGGTCTGTCCAGAATGCCCCTAGATGTGGAAACATTTATGAAAGCGTGTTCTGAAGAAATGTCATATGATGTTATTGGAGCAACCACACAGGTAGTGGAGAATCAGGATGAGTCCAGTGCGTCATGGTCCATGGGCGTTTCAGTCAAATGTGCGGCTATAACTTCAGATACGTCCCTTATTCCGCTAACAACAAAACAAATTGAACATGACCAAATCAATGATCCTACAATCGGGCCAGTGATCCAATACAAGCTGGCCGGAGAAAGACCATCCGGTCCAGAACTAAAAGAGCTCAGTTCGCAGGTCACATGTCTCCTAAGAGAGTGGGAGAAACTCGAGGTTGATGAGAGTGGAGTGTTGTACAGAAACACTGTCAACAGAAAACAGCTGGTGCTTCCTGAAAAACATAAAAGTACAGTGTTAAGAGAACTCCACAATGAAATGGGCCATCAAGGTGTAGACAGGACTACATCCTTGATACGGGATCGATTTTATTGGCCCTATATGCAACGAGAGATAGAGGACTATGTCATGAGAAAATGTGTATGCCTCAAACACAAAAAGCCAAGCCGTGAGACAAGAGCACCAATGACGAGCATTGTCACCACTCAACCGTTTGAGCTCGTGTCAGTTGATTTCTTACACCTTGACAAATGCAAGGGTGGTTATGAATATATTCTTGTAATCGTTGACCATTTTACACGTTTTGCCCAGGCATACGCTACGACTTCTAAATCAGGCAAAACAGCTGCAGACAAAATCTTTAATGATTATGCACTGAAATTTGGCTTCCCAACAAGAATACACCATGACCAGGGTGGTGAATTTGAGAACCAACTGTTCGCACAATTGAAAAAGTACTGTGGGGTTGCTGGGTCGAGAACTACTCCCTACCATCCCCAAGGGAACGGACAAGTCGAGAGATTTAACAGAACTCTACTTCAGTTGATGAAATCGCTTACAGACACACAAAAGAGCAACTGGAAAGACTCACTAAACAAACTGACATATGCGTACAACTGTACTCGCAGTGAGGTGACTGGCTTCTCCCCCTTCCACTTGTTGTATGGTCGCTCCCCACGGTTGCCAGTGGACATGTTGTTCAATTTGGCCCCAGAGCAAGGAGACAGCAACCATCACAGCTACATGGAAAAGTGGAAGCAGGGTATGGAAGAGGCGTACAAGATCACAAGGGAAAATGCTCACAAAGCTGCCATGAGGAGCAAGAGACATTATGACAGTAAGGTGAAAAGCTCGGTGTTACAGCCTGGTGATCGCGTCTTAGTCAGAAACATGACTCCTCGTGGTGGTCCAGGCAAATTGAGAAACCACTGGGAGGATGCTATCCACACAGTCGTGCGTCAAGTGAGTAAAGATATCCCTGTTTATGAACTCAGACCTGAGAAAGGAAAAGGGATATCAAGGACTTTACATCGTAATCTTCTCCTGCCTTGTGACCATCTGCCACTGGAAACACCAGCACAGCCACGAGCAAAGAAAAAACAAGTGGAGCACAATGATGGAGTAGAGCAGTCGGAGGACGACGGCGACGATGATGAGTATTATCTAGTGCCACTGCAGCAACAACCCGGACCCTACTCACCTGAGACCGTGGAACCTGTGTGCACACTTGTGGAGCCTGAAAGCATGTCACCTGGGCCGGAGAAAGACGGAGCGGCAGCAACTCAAACAGAGCACGTACCTGTGGAGAGAGAAGAGAGGTATGTTGAGGATGTACCTGTGGAGAGAGAAGAGAGGTATGTTGAGGATGTACCTGTGGAGAGAGAAGAGAGTTATGTGGAGGACTTACCTGAGGGGAGCGCTGTCTCCTCACCTGTGCCATGTCATCCCAGCGGCGAGGAGCATCATCGAACCAGACGACAGCACAGACGGCCCAAGCGCTTCACGTATGATAGGCTTGGCACACCGGCCTGTTACAACCTGAGGACACTGCCACCGCATGCAGAGTTTCAGGTACCGTGGACATACACTGTGCAGCCATATCGCTTCCAAAACTTCCGGGATTAGAGACATGGAAGTAAACACTTTGCACATCACTGAACTGAGTAAATGCATATACATTACACTCACAACACCGAATTCACACATTCAAATGGACTGTTCAACACAGAATTCATATTCACATGGACTGTTGAACGTGAGATACATTGATGGACTGTGGTGACGCTTGGAATATACATTCACATGAGACTTTCAGCCGATCACACCACACACAGGGATCTGTAATAGCAGAGAATATAGTTCCTTGGACATTCTGCTTAAACAGAGTTGTTGACGAGGCAGCGAAGGACTGTGTTAACAAATGTGTAATAACGAAGTGTACAGTATGGGTCGAAGAGGACCATAGTATAAGAAAAGAATTCCAGTCTGTAACATTGCACTGTATGAGGATGTTGAAACATTGCACTGTATTGTTGTTGATGGTATGTGGTTTAACCCCTTGTTTGAGAAGAGAAACCCCTTATTTGCACTAAAGGTCAAAGGTTGGAATGTTGAGGACAACATTTAATTCGAGGGGGAGTGTGTTACGAGCTAAAGATAATACACTTATGGCTACTACAAGTATACACAGTAAATTAATGGTCCAATAATATTTAAAATTGATCATTGGATTAAAAGATACGAAATAGCTCATAAAATGTGTTTTAAGAGAGTAAGAACTCATTGTGCTAAAAAGGGCTAAAATGTTAAAAGATAATTTTATTCATTCATCTGTTATTTAATTCTTTATGGTTAAAAACTAATCTACAACAGTATTATTTGTGGTCTGTAAAGTGATCTAGATCGGCTGGTCTTGGATTGATTGCTTTTGGGTTCATCTGAGATCGATTGCTTTTGTCTTCATGCACGTACCAGGGGAAGTCGCGCTGTTTCTCTCATTCCAGTAAATACGCTGATGAAGAAACACCACATATCACTGTGTTGTGACTTTTCTCCCCATTCTCAGGTATGTCTGTCAGTAATTCACGGAGGAAACAAGTTGTAATCATTTCCTACTTTGTTTAGAGTGTCTAGAGCTGTGCATGTAACGTTTGTAGCCAGTTAAAAGACAAGTTTTACCGAGTTTGGTAACATGTGGTTCCAGTGCTTGTTAACTCAGCTCGTCATGACTGCACCAAGTGCGTTCGCCATTTTGTGTTTACAAGTGAAGAGATTGTCATGTATTTTGCACTGAGTTGTCTATACTTTGAGTATTGTTATTATATGTGAGTTGTTTTGCGTGTTTACTGAGGTACATATTATTTAACAGTAAATATAACAGTAGGCTATTATTTAATGGGAATTGTCTCAGATAATACTGTATAAAAAGAATGCTGTGAATAATTAATGTTGAAGTTATATGGTCATATGTCATACTCTACCGAAATGTAATTCTTTTGTATGATTGTAAGCTGTATATATATTTGATTCATTCCAGTAAATACGCTGATGAAGAAACACCACATATCACTGTGTTGTGACTTTTCTCCCCATTCTCAGGGGTACAACATGAACAGTTGTGAACAGTTGTGGTTTCTCTATAAAGAAAGAACAAAAAATACGAGCGATACCAAATATAAATAAATCCCATTAATATCCCCATCTGCATAAAATCCTATTACTCCCCTTATTATTACAAAGCCAGAAGTAAACGACATTGACTTATTAATAGGTTTCCACAACATATTAGCTACTGGTCCTTATATCTCCCGTTTTACTGGTGAGAGCTTTATTCTGAAAATCCACACATCCTGTTGCAGTTAACTATTCGAGCTTAACCTCGATATAACGCAGGCATCAATAATAACCTCGGGAGGCTCGCTCCATCACAGAACATCACTCCACACAATAGCAACAACAGGCAATGAACAATACAACATAAGAACATGCCGAGGACTCGACACGACACACTCAACCGACGTGCTGCGTCGGGGACTGTCAGGCGAGAGGACGGGAGGACCGCCAATTAGTGTGCACCAACCGGTGTCATGCCGAGTTTTGCACCCCCGCCGAGAATTGCATCCCCACCACATTTTGGGGCTGTTTTAACTTAAAAACAGGGATGCAAATCTCGGCAGGTACAAACCGTCTCCCCCTCCATAGCTAGGAGAGACCCCAGGCCTCGAGGTCACCTGTAGCCGGATTTTAAGCACCAAAGTCGGCCTCCGTGAGCCAGAAGAGAGACCCAAGCATGGAAGTCACCTCGATGCGGATTTTATGCATCAAAGTCGGTCTCCATGAGCCAGGACAGACCCCCTGGCCTGGAGATCACGTCTACCCAGACAATTATATCATTTGTAAACAGTTAAGTTTCCGTATAAATCATTACAATACGCTCCCGTGAGGTGGGGATGCATTTGGCGGCGGGGGTGCAAAACTCGGCATGACATGATCAGCGCTGACCGGTGGTCCGATGACGCGCACCAAAACTCCTACTTTCCCCTCATATCAAACACATAACAGCATCAACACAACGAAAAAGCAACACCACGGGCAAGTACTCACTTTTCATGCACGCACAACTTGACTTGTGATGAAAATACCGACGAAATGACATGCCCAACTTTGACAACTGACACCCAAATTGACTGCGCTTCACTGACACGCTCACACTACTGTAATTTGTACACAACTCGTGATGTCAATTAAGCAAGATCAAAAGTCCGTCACGTGGGTCGGCTCAGCCTATCAAATTATAAAAGCAATAACAGATTAGACATAATCAGACATACGATATAAACCACCTGGCAATAATATTTACACTCCAGCTTTGGAGCCTTTTCTACAAGTAGGCTAATAAACATCACTACAAACAAACATTACAATCATGACATCATAACCAAACAAAACTGTATCAGAATTATATTCACAACTTCAATGGATGGAGCACATGGCCAACTGTCAATTATTCAATTAAGGTGCCATGATGGTGAAATATCGACATGTGGAAAACTACTAACTCAGGATATCTACAAAACAGAAAGAATGACTCAAGTCAAAAACAACAATTAACACAATGTGAAATCACTTACATTTCCTTTCATGAATCCTTTTTAAAGGCAAGTCAATCAAGGTGAAACAGCGAGCCTTCAATCGCGCACCTCTGGAAGTCCGTGGCTTCACATAAGACAAGGCACGCAGATGAAGCCTTTATACAGAAGCTGCAGTACCGGGTTGCGCCAGTAGAGTTCGCCATGGGGGCTTTGCTATTAAAATGATAAAGTAGCCTACACAATAACTGAACTAAAATAACTAAACATTACAGGGCCTTTTGTACGCAGGGAGTAGTGAGTAAAATCCTTTCCTACTGGATTGACACTATGGAAGAACACATGCGGATCTACATTCCCTGGCTGCCAAGGGAGACAATCCGGGCCACAATGCCTCAGTGTTTTAAGGAGAAGTACCCCAACACCACCGCCAGCGGCCAGCCGCGTATTGTTGTAGCAGATTGACAGCCAATGAAATGGCCAGGATTTTCACGTGACATAGGCTACAGTGTTAGAACGCTGAGTATGTAATCTTCCAACTCTTGGCAGGAGAGACACGGGTTCGAATCTCACCTGGGGGCACACCTTTTTATGATGTAAAGGTTTATTTACCCCACCTCAAACAATTGTCATGCAACATTGCTGATAACTAAAACATGTTTTTAGCATTAACATTAACAACAGTTGATTTAATTTTAATACAGAAATATCAACTATTACATGATTCACACTGCAGTTTGCTGGAAGAGGATGCAGATGACAGGTGCAAATGAAGTCAGGCACTTTTCTGCTCCCAGTTGAAGTTTTCAATAAAATGTCACATGAGGCAGCTTAGCCTAATATCTACATCAGTTCAGTAGTTTAGTTTGAAATGTGTAGTGGCTATAGCATTTTTTGTACAGATAATTGTAGAGGAAGGCCCAAAGTATAGCATGTAATAGCATAATTATTACACTGCATAAATCATATTGATACTGTACTCAAAACTGTTGCATTCAAAATTTGATAAACAACCTATTTGACCTATTATTCTTGAAAACAAGTTGAGCAATGCCCTTGAAGATGAAATCAAGTGAAACAAATTATTTCCTTAAAATCAATGTTTTATTAAATCCACCCACATACATACACACATACCATATATACAAGCAAATAAAGTGAATTGGATTAATCACCACACAATATACACACAGTAGCAATTTACCGGGCTCCATTTAGATCCCATGTGATAAGATGGACATTTTGGCATATCAAGGACCCCTAATTCATTCACATTAGAGCCACAGACCCCCATTTGATGAGATTCTGTCTCTCGGGCCCAAATCTGAGAATATGTTTTACTGTCAGATATGATTTTGTCAATCTGTAGTACTGTTGGTAGAGAGATAACAGTGAAACTATGATCAACACAATCATTCTTCTACATTCTCTCATTGTATCAACTTCTTGTAAATTAAATAATGCAGAAATTTATAACAAATGATCATTTTGCTAGAGACCCACTGAAACCCTTTCAAGACCCGCTCGTGGTCCCATGTCAATTCAAGCACTTTCAGGGCAATGAGAGCAGATGGTTGCCCTCATGAGGCGGCTCCACCCGCTATGCCGACCACCCGCAATGCCGACATTAGGTTTAGGCGTGGGGGCTGGGAGAGGTTAGCTCCAGCCGGTCCACCGACACACCTCGCTCAGCTGGTTCTGCTTGTGGGCTATCGGCATTGCAGGCTGTCGGTACTGCGGGCTGTCGGCACATAGACGGGGCACCCATGATGCGGAGTGGAGCAGAGCTGAACAGAAAAACGTCTCTTTTAGGGATGCACACAATTAATCGAAGCTCGATTACTCGCTCGCTCGCATTTACTCAAGCATGTGAAAATGTACTTGATCAAAACAACAACAAAAGCAACGTGCATTTGTGCATTCTGCCAGTAGAACGGTGTTTTCAAATCATTTTTCAATGATCCTCCAGAGGGCGCAATGATATCACTGTAACAGACTGCGTGGCTCTGTGTTTGTCACCTCAAGAGTTGAACAGGATGTGTATGGGGAATGAGAGTGAAGCTTCCGTTGTTGACGAGCGTACTAGTTGTCTGAGAATAAATGTGGAAGCGTGTTATAACGTTACAGCCTGACTCTCTCGTTAATTTTTTTATTAACAAAGTGTAAGTAATAGGCGGACCCGAACACTCGTCTACATCACTATAGCCCTTTTCAGACAAGCCATAAGATGCTCTGTCACTTGAACAGCGTTCATTCGGATTAATTGGCTGGCTCCTCTTCCTCAAACCTGGAGCAACCCACCATCAACTCAAAGAGGAAGAGTTGCGACGCGCGGCCAGCAGAAAAAATAACCCAATCGATCTGCGGTGTTATAGAAAAAGACATGATGCCTATCTGTGATTGGGTGTACACCTACAACAACTGGATCTTAGTCTCACCTGGACTCGAGCTGAGCAACTCAGCATCAGCGTTTAAGCGACGCACGGCGAGCAGAAAAAAAAAAATCTGCGGTCAGCGAGCCCCTGTTGGACCTAGGCAGCGGCCGTGGCGCGGATTCTGGGCAAATGTTGACATGTCTAAAAGTTATGCCTCTACATTTTTATATGTTTCATAGCATAGGCTATGCTATGCAATGCTGTGAGAAACATACAATATGTTGCTGCTGTATAAAAAAAGGTTTTATTGATGAAAAAACGCATTTGGTATTGTTTCGACAATTTTGTGTTTTTAATTACAATTAATCGATTGATTGATCCTTAACGTTATCAATGATCGATTCCGGAATTTGTGGAAAATGTGCATCCCTAGTCCCTTTTCATTTCGGGGCCCATGTCAGTCAATCCAGCTCCGGTCCACTCCGCCATCCACTCTGTGTCTTGTGTGAGATATCAGGAGACAATGAATATCACAACAGCATCATCTCATTTCAGGTATTAAAAGATTTTTGGTTTACATGAGTGATTGTAATGTGTAGATGAAACAAATCCGACAGCTCGTTATCGAAAATAATGCGCTCTGACAGCAGCGCAAGTCACTGTTCTCATTCAGTGTAGACTGAAGCCTATGCTATAGCCTGATGACACGGATGTCTAATTTATGATCCTGTCATGCCCACTGCCTCCTAGTCTCTCTCTCTCTTTCTTTCTGTATGTGTGTGTGTGGTGTGTGTGATCGCAGGATTGGAGCCACTTGCATCCAGTTAGTCGCTCCAGTCTAAAAACTGTCTTTTAAGATTCTACAAATCCTGTTCAGTTCTGCCTACCTGTTCTAACCTGTTCCTGTCTCTGCTCAGATCACCATCGGACTTGACTCCTGCTCCTCTGCCAGCCAGCCTACCTGCCAGCCAGCTCCATCTGGCACATGCCACTCCTGAACATTTATTAAAACACCCTGTTACCTTGCAATTGCCTCAGCCTCTGCTTCGGCATTTGTCCGCTCACCTTGGCTTAACAGATCCGACATGCGTTATTATTCATATCCCACTATGGAAACGCACTCCAGTTAGAACAGGCTCGAAGGAAAAGGGCGTTACGTCGTCAGCCTGCACTTCATATCATCCTCACAACCAATCTATTATCCATCTGACTGGTCATGATCTTCAATAACAGTCATAACAATTGATCAGAGTTCATTATCAGAGAGTCATGTTACTCTCACAGGCGGCGCTAATAATGTTCCGTAAATGATCAATGAAAAAAATCCTGTATTCTTGATGATTTCACTGTAGAAACTTGGAAACTGCATGCTGGTGGATGCGTGCATGGAGAGACAGGGCGGTGAGGGGCGCACAGCACAGACCCTGATAGAAAAAGTGAATCACCTTCGTAGCGAGACTTGGGTTGGCCACAGGAGAGGCATGTCTGAGGTGGCTGTTGCAGCTGCTGCTTCTCCAAGCTGGTGTGGACCATCTTCTCAACAGCAGGAGCAGCCTGTGCTTGGGGATTGGTGATGCAGGGGGCAGAAGTGTGACTGGGACACATGCAGCTTTAGTAGTGACAGTCATCTGTGGTGGAGGCAGGCCAGGCTGTAATAGAAGTAGGGATGAAATTATTACCGGTTTACTGATAAACCATGGTCAAATTCCTGATGATAGTATTACTGTTTCAAATTTTAATGATCAATAAAACCAAAGTTTGATTACAGCGCTTTGAAAAAGACTGTAAATACTGTGTCACTGGCTCCCCTGGCCAGTGACACTTAAGAATCGACTAGGTGACAACCAAGTATAGTTTGGTGACAAGCTGGAGAGACAGTTGACGGTCGGAGAGACAACATCCGGTACGGGATGGGATTAGCACCCGATCCTGGCTCTCTCGTGAGGGAGAAATCCACAAACGCTACGGATTAGCCTCCTGAAAATCTGTGCAAAGATCGGTGCGGCCTGGGGTACTTCAGGCTAGAGTGAGGTGCTCGCCGCAGGTGAATGACGTGCAGCGCACAGGCCTGCCTTCTCTCTGCCCTCTCAGGGTGACAACAACCTTGTCACCCTGATGAAGGCCTGTGTGCCGCAACGCGTCGGTCATGTCATGGTGTCTTTGGGTCATTTATAAACAAAATTAATTCTGTTCTTTTTCTATTGATTTTTTTTGTACTGTTATTTTTACATTGAAGTCAACGGCGAGTGGCTTGTGTTTTCCCCCTAAAAGGGGCGCAGCGCCTTGACGTTTTGCAAAGTACCCAGATTTGCTGGTCTGGTCTATCCAGACGCAGGTTGCACGTCTGAGTTTTCTAAATAAAACTTGGTGAAATTATTACAGTGAATGCATTTCATCATTATCATTTTATTTTGGCCACTATAATCGTGATATGAAATGTTATCTCTTACCCTTTCATCTCTAGGGGGAAGCAAAGCAGGCTCTTGTGGAGGCAGGGCATAGCTGTAGTGGAGGCAGGCCAGGCTGTGGTGGAGGCTTTTGGTCCATAAAGATGACTTCTGCACATAAAACAAAATACATTGTATACTGTGTTTTGCATTCTAATGAAAGCCTATGTTCCACATTGTGTTTTTGTTGAACACAGGGTTTCTTCACATTTTCAAATAAAAAAATTCCATGTTCTCCAGACCTTTATTTTGCCCCTGCTACCAAGGTTATATCAGTATAGATGAAGATTGTTCTTCACAGGCAGATATATCAGAATGTGTGTGTGTGTGTCTCAGTAGATAATTACAACCCGTACAGTCTGCTATACTGTACAGTTTGTATACTGTAAACAACCTAGGGGTTATGCTAATCAGATGATACTCTTTTTAGTTACACAGAAAGGCAGACAAGCTAGCACTACAAACTGTACAGTCTGCTATACTGTACAGTTTGTATACTGTAAACAACCTAGGGGTTATGCTAATCAGATGATACTCTTTTTAGTTACACAGAAAGGCAGACAAGCTAGCACTACAAACTGTACAGTCTGCTACACTGTACAGTTTGTATACTGTAAACAACCTAGGGGTTATGCTAATCAGATGATACTCTTTTTAGTTACACAGAAAGGCAGACAAGCTAGCACTACAAACTGTACAGTCTGCTACACTGTACAGTTTGTATACTGTAAACAACCTAGGGGTTATGCTAATCAGATGATACTCTTTTTAGTTACACAGAAAGGCAGACAAGCTAGCACTACAAACTGTACAGTCTGCTACACTGTACAGTTTGTATACTGTAAACAACCTAGGGGTTATGCTAATCAGATGATACTCTTTTTAGTTACACAGAAAGGCAGACAAGCTAGCACTACAAACTGTACAGTCTGCTACACTGTACAGTTTGTATACTGTAAACAACCTAGGGGTTATGCTAATCAGATGATACTCTTTTTAGTTACACAGAAAGGCAGACAAGCTAGCACTACAAACTGTACAGTCTGCTATACTGTACAGTTTGTATACTGTAAACAACCTAGGGGTTATGCTAATCAGATGATACTCTTTTTAGTTACACAGAAAGGCAGACAAGCTAGCACTACAAACTGTACAGTCTGCTACACTGTACAGTTTGTATACTGTAAACAACCTAGGGGTTATGCTAATCAGATGATACTCTTTTTAGTTACACAGAAAGGCAGACAAGCTAGCACTACAAACTGTACAGTCTGCTACACTGTACAGTTTGTATACTGTAAACAACCTAGGGGTTATGCTAATCAGATGATACTCTTTTTAGTTACACAGAAAGGCAGACAAGCTAGCACTACAAACTGTACAGTCTGCTACACTGTACAGTTTGTATACTGTAAACAACCTAGGGGTTATGCTAATCAGATGATACTCTTTTTAGTTACACAGAAAGGCAGACAAGCTAGCACTACAAACTGTACAGTCTGCTACACTGTACAGTTTGTATACTGTAAACAACCTAGGGGTTATGCTAATCAGATGATACTCTTTTTAGTTACACAGAAAGGCAGACAAGCTAGCACTACAAACTGTACAGTCTGCTATACTGTACAGTTTGTATACTGTAAACAACCTAGGGGTTATGCTAATCAGATGATACTCTTTTTAGTTACACAGAAAGGCAGACAAGCTAGCACTACAAACTGTACAGTCTGCTATACTGTACAGTTTGTATACTGTAAACAACCTAGGGGTTATGCTAATCAGATGATACTCTTTTTAGTTACACAGAAAGACATGACTGTAATCCAACCACAAGCTATTGAGAAAGAAACGCACCTCAACACTGCCCATAATGATCCAGCTGCTACATACTACATGCCAATAACGTTTCAGATGATCTGAAAGCATTAATGTTATCTACTACCCTTAACTACACTACTGTGTGAAACGATAGCATTACCAATAAATATTTTCGCCCCCCCCTCCTAACTAACGCGACGTTAACTAATGCCAATGCACAGCGCGATGCTGTCTAGGTCAAAACAACATGAGTCTAATCAATAAAATGTTATATCATTACAAATTGAATCATAAATTACTTACTTAACGTAGTTATTCCCTAAATGAGTTTCTCTGCCAACCTCCGCCATCTTGACCACAGCTGAGATGCAACGAAAAGCAAAACTACCGTGGCCTGCGTGCTCATGCGCGCACGGAGTTTGAGCCCAATACACAATGAATGGAAAATGGATCAGCTGCCGTTTAGCAGAATTATTCTCGGCGGCCGGAGGCATGGACTGCTAGAGTGCGCTTGGGCATTATAGATGAAAAACAATATCATGACAGACAAGATGATTTGACAGGCAAGACAAGAGAAAATGAAGATGATGTTTTATCAAAAGACAGCATTTCTCAAGTTGCCTTAAGAAGTAAAACTGGCTCTAAACACAGCTCAAGGTATTCATCTGCAACCTCAGGGTCTTCAGCGCGCATGAAAGAAGAAGCAGAGCGTGCTGCGCTGTTTGCACGTGCTGCAGCTTTGAAAAAGAAACAAGCCCTTGAACGTGAAGAGGTAGAGCTGAAAGCCAAAAAGGAGCAACTGGAAATTGAGACGGCAATTGAAGAATCCAGTGCAAAGCTAAAAGTGTTTGAAGAATATGACAATACACAAGATAGCAAATACAGTCGTCACAGGTCAAAGAAGATGTCCAAAATTGGTGTAAAAGATGATGTAAATGAGCCACTCTTTCATCAGTCAACGGGACAAGCCGCACAAGTTCCAGCTGTATACGCCTCAAGAACACAAGACACACAGCAGGATCAACCACGCCACAGCAGTCACCAGCAACCTGTAATAAAGGACAATGAGCTCTATCAAGTTATGCACAGACAAAATATGATCACTGAAATGCTAGTCACGCAGCAAAATATGTCACATCTTCCACATAAGGATATTCCTGTGTTTAAAGGTGACCCACTGACCTACAGATCTTTTGTCAGAGCATTTGATCACGCAGTGGATAGTAAGACTGAAAGCGACCAGGACAAGTTATACTACTTGGAGCAGTATACCAGTGGACAGCCACAAGAGCTTGTCCGCAGCTTTGAGCACATGGCAGCAGACAGAGGCTACAGAGAGGCCAGAAAGTTACTGCACAAGCAATATGGAAATGAGCTGAAGATAGCCAGCGCATATATGGACAAGGCACTAAAATGGCCTCTGATCAAGCCGGAGGATTGTCAGGCTTTGAATAACTATGTTATATTCCTAATTGGCTGTAGGAATAGCATGGATGATATTTCGTTTATGGAGGAAATGGACAATCCAACCAACATGCGAGTTGTTATCTCAAAACTTCCCTACAAAATGCGTGAGAAATGGAGAATGAGAGCCTTTGAGATTCAAGAGAGAGGAAGAGGACATGCAAGGTTCTCGGATCTAGTTGACTTCATAGACCGCCAGGCAAAGATAGCCATGGATCCTCTGTTTGGAGACATACTGGAGAGTCGACCATCTGCAGATGGAAAAGTTAAAGATAAATTCCCCAAGTATACAACTATCAAGAGGAGTGATCAGAGAGGAAGCAGTTTTGCTACAGGCGTCACCATGGCAGCAGCAGGAAGATATCAAGGTGCAGGAGCACAGAAGAGCAGCTCAGCTAAGGTTGTTGCCAATGCATTCCAGAAACCCTGTGCATTTTGCTACAAGAATCACACTCTCACTCAGTGCAGTGAAATCAAAGAGCTATCAAGTGGAGAGAGAATAAGCTTTTTAAAGTCTAAAGGGCTATGTTTTGGATGCCTTACACAGGGGCACCTTAGTAGAGACTGTAAGAAGCGAATGGAGTGTCAGACATGCTTACAACGTCACCCAGACATATTACATGTCACTAAAGAGGACAGTGTCGCAAATGCAAATAATGAAGGAAATAGCACTGAAAACAAAGAGATCGCCAGTGCTTGCATATCAGTAAACCAAGAAGTATGTGGATACACTGGGGCTGGAGAGGAGGTGTGTGTACTAGCTGTGGTGCCAGTGAAGATCAAGTCAAAGAAGAGCGAGAGATATGTTGAGACATACGCTTTTATGGATCCTGGGAGCACAGCAACTTTTTGCACTGAAGATCTCCAAAGACAATTAAATCTTAAAGGAAAGAGGACCAACATCCTTCTCAGCACAATGGGCCGGGACAAAGCTGATAGTCAAAAGGTGATAAAGAGTTGTGTTCTGTCAGATCTAGAAGTGTGTGGAATTGAAGAAAACACATATGTTGAACTGCCAAAGGTTTTCACACAAAGTCATATTCCAGTGAAAAAAGAAAACATCCCACGGCAAGAAGACATCACAAGATGGTCTTATTTGAAAGAAGTGTATTTACCGCACATTGAAGCAGAGGTTGGTCTACTCATAGGCACTGACATACCTAAAGCACTGGAGCCATGGCAAGTGATAAATAGTAAAGAGGAAGGACCCTATGCAGTGAAGACTGCCCTCGGCTGGGTAGTTAACGGACCTATAAGAGGAGGACATCACCTTAAGACAGATAAGATGCAGAGCTGCACAGTTAATCGCATCTCAGTCACAGAGATAGAAGAGCTTTTAATCCAGCAGTATAACACAGACTTCCCAGAGCGCAGCTGTGAGGAGAAGGAAGAGCTGTCATGTGAGGATCACCAGTTCATGCGTTCAGTGAACAAGTCAGCAGAACATGTTGATGGTCATTACTCTATACGTCTGCCTTTGAGAAATGAGAACGTCCAAATGCCAAACAATCGTTGCATAGCAGAGCAGCGTGCCATCAGTCTTAAGAAAAAACTGAAGAGGGACCTGGAGTTTCATGAGGACTATAAAGCATTCATGAAAGGCATACTTGAAAAAGGCTACGCTGTCAAAGTCCCCAAGCAGCAACTGAGTAGAACAGATGGCAGAGTGTGGTATATTCCTCACCATGGAGTATACCACCCAAAGAAACATAAAATCCGTGTTGTCTTTGATTGTACTGCAACGTATCAGGGAACCTCTTTTAACGAGCAGTTACTCCAAGGGCCAGACCTCACCAACACGCTTGTTGGCGTTCTTATGAGATTCAGGGAGGAGCCAGTAGCACAGATGGCGGATATTGAATCCATGTTTTATCAGGTCAGAGTACCGGATGAAGATGCAGACCTTCTTCGATTCCTTTGGTGGCCAGAGGGTGATCTGAGTGGAGAGATAGAGGAGTACAGGATGACAGTGCACCTGTTCGGAGCCACATCTTCACCCAGTTGTGCTTCCTACGCCCTGAGAAGAACAGCAGAAGATGGAAGAGAGACAACAACGCCAGAGGCAGTTGATACAGTGCTCAGAAATTTTTATGTCGATGACTGCTTAAAGTCAGTGGCATCAGAAAAACAAGCGGTTGATCTGACAAGGGAGCTACGAGCTCTGTGTGCCAAAGGTGGTTTCCGTCTGACCAAGTGGGTTTGCAACAGCAGGACTGTCTTGTTGTCTATCCCAGAAGAGGAAAGGGCTAATGAAGTGAAAAACCTGGACTTAAACCACAACACACTTCCTATGGAGCGAGCCCTAGTTATCCAATGGTGCACAGAGACTGACAGTTTCAAGTTCCAGATGAACATGCAGGACAAGCCTATTACAAGACGTGGAATATTGTCCATTGTCAGCTCAATTTACGATCCCCTTGGATTCTTGGCACCGATCATATTGCCAATGAAACTCATCCTAAGAGACCTATGTAAGGAGAAACATAGCTGGGATGAACAGATAGGAGATAAGCATGCTCAGAAATGGCACAAGTGGCGAGCAAACCTGGAGCTACTTGCTGGATTTAGTGTAAATAGATGCATCAAGCCAGTGGGGTTTGGACCTTTACAGACGGCACAGTTACATCATTTTGCCGATGCCAGTGAGGACGGCTACGGCACTGCCACGTACCTGCTCCTGACCAACAACGACGGCAGGAAGCACTGTTCGTTCCTAATGGGGAAGGCGAGGGTAGCGCCATTGAAGCATGTCACCATACCGAGACTGGAGTTGACAGCAGCTGTTGTCGCAGTAAAGGTTGACAAGATGCTCAAACATGAACTTGAAGTCCCTCTCCAGGAATCTGTCTTCTGGTCTGATAGCACTACGGTGCTCAAGTACATCTCAAATGAGAGCACTCGCTTCAAGACCTTTGTAGCTAACAGAACCACAATGATAAGAGAGCATTCTCAGCCTTCGCAATGGCAATACATCAACTCTACCCTAAACCCAGCTGACCAGGCGTCGAGAGGAATGAAAATTGAAAGCTTCCTACACAGTGAGACTTGGATTAAAGGCCCACGTTTCCTGCTGAAACCAGAAAGTGAATGGCCAAAACGACCTGATCAAATAAGTCTACTTCCTGGAGATGACCCTGAAGTCAAGAAATGTGCTACAGTCAACTTAACAAATGCAGAGGAGCAAACTGACTCAATGAACAAGCTTGTCACTCATTACTCAGAATGGCTGCGGCTGAAGAAAGCAGTTGCATGGCTTCTCAGGCTCAGAGAAATGCTACTGCACTTGAGTAAGAAGAGAAAAGAACTTCAAGCGGTAATCAGTCAGTCTGAGAACAATCCAGACAAACAGAAAATGCTTGTCGCACAGCACATAGTAGAGTACAAATCAAAAATGGAGCCAAGCCTGCTCTCTCTGGAAGACTTGGATAAAGCTGAGACAGATCTCATACGCTTCAGCCAGCTACAGGAATATGCAGAGGAAATAATTGCCCTGCAGAAAGGCACGCACGTGAAGAAGAACAGCCAGATCAACAAGTTAGATCCAACTCTGCAGGATGGATTACTGAGAGTCGGTGGCAGGCTGAATAAGTCTGCTATGCCGGAAGAGGCTAAACACCCGGTGATTCTTTCTAAAGACTCACATGTTGCCATTCTCATCCTGCAACACATCCATAAAGAAGGTGGACACTCTGGGCGTAACTACATGCTTGCAGTGTTGCGTCAGAAGTACTGGGTTCCCCAAGCTAACGCAGCTATCCGGAAACTCATCTCAAGCTGCACAGTGTGCAGACGATTCAACACCAAGCCTGGAGAACAAAAAATGGCAGACCTGCCAGAAGACCGCTTGTTACCCAACAAACCACCTTTTACCAATGTCGGAGTTGACTTTTTTGGACCGTTCGAAGTCAAGCGGGGAAGGAGCCTTGTTAAAAGATACGGTGTGATTTTCACCTGTCTCACAATAAGAGCGGTGCACATT
Organism: Poromitra crassiceps; assembly: GCF_964638095.1. Taxonomy (NCBI): domain Eukaryota; kingdom Metazoa; phylum Chordata; class Actinopteri; order Beryciformes; family Melamphaidae; genus Poromitra; species Poromitra crassiceps. Next base: position 120,364,780 of record NC_139624.1, read on the forward strand.
GAAGTTGCCCACAGTCTGGATACAGATTCATGTATAAATGCCCTACGTCGTTTCATATGCAGACGGGGACAAGTTACAGTTATGCGTTCGGACAATGGGACAAACTTTGTTGGTGCCGAAAGAGAGCTACGCGAGGCAATACAAAATCTGAATCAGGAGAAAATACAGAATACCATGATCCAGAAAGGAATCAAATGGATTTTCAACACACCAGCAGCCTCCCATCACGGCGGTGTATGGGAAAGGCAGATCCGCACTGTGAGAAAGATTCTCAACTCTGTTGTAAAGCAACAGCCGATAAGTGATGAGGGCCTCCAGACCATCATGTGTGAGGTTGAAGCTATCATCAATAACAGACCTATCACAAAAGCATCAGATGACCCCAATGACTTGGAGGCATTAACGCCCAATCATCTGTTGTTACTAAAAACGCAACCCAACATGCCCCCTGGAATTTTCACCAAAGATTATCACTATGCCAGACGACGTTGGAAGCAGATCCAATATATGGCCGACCTGTTCTGGACTAGGTGGACCCAAGAATACCTGCCACTGCTTCAGGAACGCCAGAAGTGGTGCAGACCAAAGAGGAACTTCCTGCCAGGGGATATCGTCTTAACTCATTGAGTGCCAGCCACTTTTGGAGGACGGATGCTCCCAGTGCCAGAGTTTCAGAGCGTTTTCAGTGATTTCTCGAGGCCCACAGAATATTGTGTGATATTACTATGTAAACACTGAACACGCACAAAGAACGATGAGACTCTATTCTATCATCTGCAAAAAAAAGTTTATTGATCCCATTTTCCGTTCTTTAGTTATGAGCCGGAGAAGATAGCTTGATTCATCCAGAAACAGCAATTTTTTTCTAGAAGCTGAGATAATTGGCCTTTTGTGAAATTAAACATTTCAAGCACATCACTGACTCTGAAGCTAATCTTTTCTAATGTAGTCACACCTCAAAAATAATTTCCTTCAATAAAACAGTGAAGGCCAGGGAATTCTGTTTGGCAGAATAATATTTTTTAGCTACAACCAGCAGCGCTGGCCCCTGCGTGCGCTGCTGGTTGCAGCTTCTTGCTGGTCTTCATTTGCTGCTGGTGGGCATCGGATATTCTGGCTTGCGTTTGTCAATCCTGTCCTGCTGCCTGGGTCTGTCTGGGTGTTGTGTGTGTGCTGCTCTGCGTGCCCCCTCCCCCCCCCCCCCCCCCCCCCCCCCCCCGCCCCGCCTCGCCTCGCCTCAACTGCACACTCCTCCTCCTGTCTGTGGTGGCTCTCTGCTGAGTTTGCTGTGCGCACAGTGAAGGGTGCTAGACATCCTGCTTTTTTACAGCGTTCCGCGTGTGTTTGTCACCGGCAACGATGCTTCCAGCTGAGAATAATAACAACTCCACGGTGTGGATGTGCGGATTTGCTGTCGCAACCGACACGGAGCGGCTCAATTGTGGGAGCAGATTGGCTGCTGCAGGCACAGCTGCAGTAACGTGCTTCAGCATATCGATGCATACGGATGCGATGCGATTTCCGTTTCCATAACGACTTCTTCTTTGTTTTTTCCTTGCCTTTCTGTTATGTGGAGAGCACTGTCGCCACCTAAGGGTTCTGTAAAATAGGTTAGACACATCCAATAGCTATAATATTTGTACATCAGAGGCAGAAGGCTTTGATCGACGCCCCACCGTCAAAAAACGCAATTGACGAACATGTCCGTCCTTGGCACTCTACGTTACTAATTGAAATGACGAACATGTCCGTCCTTGGCACTCAATGAGTTAATAGTGGATCAATCTGCCCCTCGCAATTCGTGGATAATGGGACGAGTAATAAAGACATTACCGGACTCCAGAGGTGCAGTGCGTCGAGTTAGTGTGCAGACCAAGACCAGCATACTGGACAGACCTATAAATAAACTTTGTCTGCTACAAGAGACGGTGTGAACAGTAGAAGACCAAAATACTAAGCATGCAAGACTTTCTTATAACCTTAATGGACACTAATTGAAGAATTTATGGCTCTTATTTTGAGTGATGTTTAGTAATTGTTTTGCTTCCCGCATAGCCAATTAGGGGCTGGAAATGTAAGACCCATTCTAGGAGAAAATATATTTTGATGTTTGTAATTTGTTTATTTGAAATGTTAATGGATAATAATACTATAATACTATATGGCTATAATAATACTATACTAATAATAATAATATTTGGTGATTAATATGGAACTTTGGATTTGTTATAATTTATGTAGAATGAACCAATTAATAAGTGGTGAAATGCTCCTTTAAGTGACGTCACGTCATTAGAATAGTCTTTAGATTCAGTTGGATTCAGAAAGTCCACGGAGCAACACAGTTTTTGACCGCACACAAATGATAGATGGATCTCAGCCTGTAACTGTTTTTTGTGCTTTTTCACTAAACGTTCTAAATGGAGTTATGTGGCCCTATTCTCCCACAAGCCTTCGGCGCTAAAACGGGCCTTAAACGCAAAAAAACGTGCCTTGCGCCTGTTTTGGGACGATATCAATATGGCTTTACGCTGCCAAATGCGTTTTAGGACGAATGGGCGTGGCGCAGTCCCAGAATGGGCCAAAGTGGGCGTGTCGGCGCTAAATACCGGCGTACTGCTATCTTCCGACCTGGCGTACATTTAGCGCTTTGCGCTTTTGAAAACCAGGCCTATTCAGAGTGCGCCAGTTGCGCGGAGCGCTCCCCTCTGGCTCTCTCCCTCCCCTCTGGCTCTCTCCTCTGTCACCCTTCTCTGTGTCACTCTCTCCCTCTCTCCTCAGTCTGCCAGGCACAATACCGACTGTCTCTGACTCCCTCGCTCAGAGTCCCATAGAAAAAATAAGCTGTAAATTCACTGCAATGTGAATGTCCCAACATGCATTGTGCTTCTCCATTTCGCTACTAAATAGCAACCAAATGAGCCGAAAACCTATATTAAGGGAGGATCTAAATAATGTGTAATGGTAAGACAACCTCCAATTGTAGAACATTTCAATATTGGACCAAATAAAACATCCAAATGAAAACACCACCCTATGTGAAACATATATGTCCTACTGGGGCTATAAATATCCCTTGTCGATTTAACGTGATTTAGATAAGTGACAGCGGAACGCGCTTCGGAAGCTTCTACTGTCATCTGCTATACTGTGATGTCCGCTCCAATAACTTGGCCCTACTCCACATTTAGTTTTACAATAAAAACACATTTATGCAATGACTTTACATAATGTAGGCTATATTTATGTGCATCATCCTTCCTGCAGCAGGCGAGAGAAAATGATATCTTTCTGGACAAACTTTCACCAATCTAATAGGCTATATTTTTCTAGCTGATGCATTTAGAACATTATTTTCACTTTGATCTTGCTAATAGTGTAGCGTATTTACATGCTTGCAGTATTTAAACTGCAGTTAGATTGGTTTGAGAAGCATAATAATATGGAATAATAGCCTATAATGGAGACAGACAAGACTGGATGAAGGGAGGGGGGGGGGGGGCAGAGCGCTTGGCTTTCGTCTGGTTTTGCGGGACCAGTGGAATTGGAGCTAAAAAGGCAAGCGTGCGATTGGTTTATTGCAGTTATCCAATGAGCATGACGGTGCATAATTGTACGCTTAAAAGGCGTGGTTGTAATGCTTTAGGCTGCGTGTAGCGCCAGCACGACGATATCAAGTGCGCTGGTCCACGCCCACTGATTTGCGCTGCGCCAGGCGGCCGGCCTAGAAACAGCGCCGATGCAACGATAGGGGGCATGGTCTCTGGAGATTCATTTGTGTCAGACTCATTGCTTAAGACGTGGATTTTACCAGGGTTTTGCACATATTGAACACCTGAAGGAGTGCAGCCACACTGAAGTATTACATTCAGGGCCTAAAATTAATTTTGCAAACTAGGCGGGAATTCGCCCTTATGTTCTTCAGATAGGGGGGATTTATAGGGCCCTATTCTCCCACAGGCCTTAGGCGCAAAAACTGGCCTTAAACGCAAAAAAACGTGCCTTGCGCCTGCCTCGGGAAGATAGCAACATGGCTTTACGCCCCGAAATGCGCTTTACGCGAAATAGGCTTGGCGGCTGGCAAAATAGGTCAGAATGGGCATTTCGCCCTTAAATACCGGCCTAATGATATCTTCCCTCGTGGCGTTAATTTAGCGCTTTGCACTTTTGAAAACCAGGCCTTATTCATAGCGCCGCGGATATTCCAGGCACTTTTGCTCTGCTGATCTCAGTTTGTCCCCCTCTCTCTCTCTCTCTCTCTCACTCCCTTGCTCAGACAGGCACAACAAGTCCGATAGAAAAAATAAGTTGTTATACCGTACATAGTATAACAACGTGACAGTTTTTTCTAACATGACAGTTTTGAGCCCGTGACATTCAGAGGCTGTTGCTACCTGTGCAGTGAAGGCGAGAGAAAACGAGATCATTCTGGCCAAACAAATATTCACTGTCTGGCTTCCCTGCCACAGCCACACATGTGAAATCTCCCAGCATGCATTGGGCTAATACATTTCGATAATAAATAGCATCCAAATTAGCCTAAATAGATAGAAAGGTAGATAGAAATAGATAGAAATAATGTGTAATGTTACCACAACATGCAATTGTAGAACATTTCAATATTGGACAAAATATAATCGCGAACTCAAAACACAACCCTATGTGAAACATATATGTCATCCTGGGTCTATATATATCCCTCATAGATTTAAAGTGATTTAGATAAGTGACAGCGTAACGCGGTTCTACTGTCATGTGCTATACTGTGATGTCTGCTCCAATAAATTGGCCCTACTTCACATTTAGTTTTACAATAAAAACACATTTCTGCAATGACTTTACATAATGTAGGCTATATTTATGTGCATCATCCTACCTGCAGCAGGGGAGAGAAAACGATATAATTGTGGACAAACTTTCACCAATCTAATCTCATCATAGGGATACGCAATTTTTTTCTAGCCGATGCATTTAGAACATTCTTTTCACTTTGATCTTGCTATAGTGTAGCGTATTTACATGCCTGCAGTATTTAAACTGCAGTTAGATTGGTTTGAGAAGCATAATAATATGGAATAATAGCCTATATATGGAGACAGACAGAGGGGGATGAAAGGGAGAGGGGGAGCAGAGCGCTTGGGAATGAAAGGGAGGGGGGAGCAGAGGGCTTGGCTTTCTGACCGGACTGGATCGCTCCGTGGAATTGGAGCTTAAAAGGCAAGCTTGTGACTTGCTTGTGACTTGTTACTGTACTTCTCCGAAGAGCAGACTGTGCATAATTTTACGCTTAAAAGGCGTGGTTGTAATGCTTAAGGCTGCGTGTAGCGCCGATACCAAAATATGGAGTGGGCTGGTCCACGCCCATTAATCTGCGCTGCGCCTGGCACTAAGCGCAGTTTATAGGCTGATGCAACGATAGGGGCCATAGACTTTGAGGGAATCTGTAGACTTTGGGAGGGATTTATAGACTTTGGTGGGGAGACACTAACCTGAGTATAACTACACATCTTGGCCCCTATTCTCCCACAGGCCTTCGGCACTAAAACGGGCCTTAAACACAAAAAAACGTGCCTTGTGCCTGCCTCGGGAAGATATAAACAGGGCTTTAGGCTGCCAAATGCGCTTTAGGCGGAATGGGCGTGGCGCACTCCCTGAATGGGCGTTTCGGCCTTAAATATCGGCCTAATGATATCTTCCGACCTGGCGTTAATTTAGCGCTTTGCGCTTTTGAAAACCAGGCCTATTCAGTGCGCTGGTTGCACAGAGCGCTCCTCTGGCTCTCCTCTGTCACCCTTCTTTGTGTCACTCTCGCTCTCTTGATCAGTCTGACAGGCACAATATGACTATCTCTCTCTGACTCCCTCGCTCAGACAGACACAACACACGTCCCATAGAAAAAAGAAGTTGTAAGTTCACTGCCTGGCTTGTTAAATCTCCCACCATGCAATGGGCTAATCCATTTCGCTACTAAATAGCAACCAAATGAGCCGAAATAGATATAAAGGTATATCTAAATAATGTGTAATGGTAACACAACCTGCAATTATAGAACATTTCAATATTGGACCAAATAAAACATCGAAATGAAAACACCACCCTATGTGAAACATATGTCATATTGGGGCTATATATATCCCTCGTCGATTTAACGTGATTTAGATAAGTGACAGCGTAACGCGCTTATACTGTCATGTGCTATACTGTGATGTCTGCTCCAATAACTTGGCCCTACTTCACATTTAGTTTGACAATAAAAACACATTTCTGCAATGACTTTACATAATGTAGGCTATATTTATGTGCATCATCCTACCTGCAGCAGGGGAGAGAAAACGATATCTTTCTGGACAAACTTTCACCAATCTAATTAATCTCATCATATAGGGATAGGCTATATTTTTCTAGCTGATGCGTTTAGAACATTATTTTCACTTTGATCTTGCTATAGTATTTACATGCTTGCAGTATTTAAACTGCAGTTAGATTGGTTTTGAGAAGCATAATAATATGGAATAATAGCCTATATATGGAGACAGACAGACGGGATGAAGGGAGGGGGGGGGAGCAGAGCGCTTGGCTTTGTCTGGTTTTACTGGATTTCTCCTGGAATTGGAGCTTAAAAGGCTCCATCTGCACTTCTCCAATGGGCAGATGGTGCATAATTTTACGCTTAAAAGGCGTGGTTATAATGGTTGAGGCCGCGTGTAGCGCCGACACCAAGATATCGAGTGCGCTGGTCCACACCCACTAATCTGCGCTGTGCCAGGCCTTAAACGCAGTTTCTACGCCGATTGCAATGATAGGGCCCCTTATGTCCAAGAGGTGGTGGCACTGTGGCAGTACACAAATTCCAAGTAAAAGTGCAAATACTCAACTACTAACTGCCCCAGCAACTGCTCACCCTGCCATTATTAGTGCCATGCTTTATCGACAGAACCACACAGGAGAACCAGGAGAAATGAAGGAAGATAAAGGAGTTCTCTCATCTATAATGTGTGATTGATTTTACATTTATTTTTTAATTATTCTGTGCTTGTTTATAATTGTTTTGCCTTATTATAGATGTGGTCTTTTGTGTGCTTATTCTAGTGTACAAGCACTTTGTAACCTTGTTAAGAAAGGTGCTATACAAATAGTTTATTTTATTATATTATCATATCGATGTGGTGGACATATCCCACAGTGTAACATCATAAGGCAGGTTGATGCCAGTGGGCAGACACGATTCAAGATTCAAGATTTTTATTGTCACTCCGTGGTACAAGTATCACATGTGAAATTCTTGTGCTGTGGACTCCGTTTACAACATAGTACAAATATAACAGGGCATATGAGTGCAAAAACAACAAGAGACACAACAAGCAATAAGGCAGTAGAGTGATAAGACAGGTCAGAGACAGTGGCATATTCACTGCACATAGGTACACATGTCATGTGCATACTTTAGACGTGCTTAAACATTTTAAATTTGACGTATTTGACGTACAGGTGCAAATAGCATATAGCTAATTAAACATACAATTAAACATTAGACATACCGTAAATTCCGGACTATAAGACGCACCGGTCTATAAGCCGCACCTTCAAAGGTGACTATTTTTTTCTTCTATAAGCCGCACCGGACTATAAGCCGCGGGTGTTTTGATGTTTAATTACCATATGAAAGGCTTCGTGCACAGAGGGGATTGTCGGGAAATAGATGGCTGTTTGGGGAAGCTCCCATTTATTAACATTTCAACAAAACAAAAGTCAGGTCACTAATCCCCAGACAAAATCACACATTGTGGTATTTTTTGTTTTTTTTACAGTGCACACAGTGTCCGCGGTGTGGTGAAAAGAGGGCAAGAGAGGAAATTAAAACAGAAGTGGATTTATAGTTAGAAAGAGTGCTAAAGAAGAGAGAATTCCGTTTTTTATTTTTTTATTTTAGTTACTCACAGTACTATTGACCAGTCCAACTCAAAAGATATTCGGCAGTTTCACTTTGAGCTCTTGTTCCGCCGCTGTCCATCAATGGTTATGACGAGTCTCGCTGGGTACAGTACGCCAAAGCGATATCCATTGACTCGATGATGCTGTTGTATGTTGCGCGTTTCTGTTGCACCAACGCGGACGGTGAGGGGCTTCTTCCCCGCAGCCTGGAGGATGAGTTGACGGTCGGGCCAGCGGAGTAGGCAGATGAAGATGGCCCTCGGTGGCAGGCCGGGGTCTGGACGTGGCCGAGGCGCCCGGTGTGCGGGAGAAAGGAGGAGGAGGAGAAACCGCCACCTCCACAGCCAGCCACCTCACACACCCCAACTGTTTAATAGTGCCCGGCTCGCATGCCTCTCGGTCGGCTGGCCGGACAATATGCACCCCGCTGCAGCAGGCAGCAGCAGCTTCGGGAGGTTTTCTCACTGTGTTCGGGACTTCGGCTCTAACTCGGCCAGATGGCTGGACACGAGTGAAACTCTTCACGGTTGCATTATTTTCTTTAGTGAGTGAGTGGATGGACTTCTGCACGTTTTCAAACTTGTTTTCAAGCTGCTCAAAACCTCTGAGCGATGTCGGACTTAATCGATAGTGTTTCACGGAGTAAAAGTTTAGCCCAAGCGGTGTATCTCCAGCCTCCAGCAGGTGAGTCATTTCCTCATTCATGGCGTGATTGCTTCGTCTTTTTCTTTCTGCTTACCTGTGTTGTGTTATGTTATGTTATGTTATGTTGTTAAAAGAGGGCAAGAGAGGAAATTAAAACAGAAGTGGATTTATAGTTAGAAAGAGTGCTAAAAAAGAGAGATTTTTTTTTTTTTTTGGAAAAAATCCATAGATAAGACGCACCGTTATATAAGCCGCAGGGGGCAAAAAAGGCCAAAAAACGGGGAAAAAGCCGCGGCTTATAGTCCGGAATTTACGGTACATAATGGTAGCAGCTACAGTACGGTATAGTACAGCTACTACACTATTTGTGTATGTTAAGGAGTCTCGTGGCCTGCGGGAAGAAACTGTCCCTCAAGCGATTTGTGCGTGCTTTTGGGACCTCGACCCTGTATCTCCTCCCTGAGGGTAACAGGGAGAACAGGCTGTTGTGGGGATGACACTGACACTGTTCTGAACACCTGCACCTGACTACTAACGTTAGACACACTGGATGTTGTTGAGCAGCTAACGTTAGCTCTAGTCTGATGAAGGAAGCACAGATAGTTGAAACCATAGCCGCATATTCAGATAGCTGATAAATTATAAATGGTCTACCAGACAACATGCATAACGATAGCCAGATAGTCAATGGACTTTTTGAAGATTGCGAGCGGCTCGCCACTTTCACGACTCTTGTATATATACAGTATACACGGTAACGTTGATGTTAATGCTAACATCGCTACCGCTAGCCATCGACAGTAAAATGCTAACTAGCCATCTCATTCATGCCAGCCAGCTAGCTAGCACTATTGTCTCCTGCAACTGTAGCCCTGTCTCCCATGTACAAAACCATCGTCTGACACATTTTATTTCCATCTGTTTATGTGACCGTTCATAGCAGGTTGGCTTGTGGCTCTGAGCCAAGCCCGTCTGAGCCGAGAACCCTTCCGCTCTTCCTATGACGAGTAGATCACATGCTTTTTTCAAAGGACACCATTGGTTCCGCGGTGCAGTGATGCCTTCACGTGCAGCTCAAAAAGACATCCACAGCATTAAAAATTAGACATTGAAGAATCGATTCTTGGGAGTTTGGAATCGATCCAGGAATCGTGGCATTAAGAATCGCTATCCTTTCAAGAATCAACTTTTTTGGAGCACCCCTAGTTATGACTGATGCTGTATGGAAACTTCATATTGAAGGTTATTAAATATCCATGTTTCGCATCACAACAAGGAATCTGCTGATCTGACTTTGTTTATTCCTCCAGTGTGGACCATTGTGGAGTGGAGAGGCTGAAACCAGGTCTGAGGAAATGTAAGTGTGCATTTAGTTTGATTCATGAACACAAAGCAGCAGCATGTGACATCCATTCATTCAACACCCTGTGAAGGAAGGTGATGACATGATGTGAGACTTTATAAACGTTTATTTGAAAGCTGCTTAACAAGGCAAAACTTTATTAATTGTGCACTTTTAAAGCAGTTGTGATGTTTCCTCCTGACAGACACTCCCGGAGCTCCGTATAAACTGGAGGCATCAAATGTGGCCGAGGACTCTCTGACTCTGACCTGGACCGAGCCCGATGAGGACGGAGAAAGACCTATCACCGGCTACTGGGTGGAGAGATATGAGCCCGACCACGACAGGTGGATGAGATGCAACAAGCTGCCCATCAAAGACACCAACTACAGGTCAGTCTGATGTCCAGACAGCTTGTGTTGTACGATGCTGCTGATGCTAAAAGTTGATTCGAGAAGCCAAATAAGAGCTTCAGTATTCACCCTTGTTCACACAGGACGCCGAACGTGAGTAGAACTCAAGCTTGAAGCAGGCACAAGCTGAACTGACGCCTCACCGTTCACACAAGAAGCCTTCTCTTTTCCTCTCAGCGCCTCCTCGGCACACCTTGAACCCGCCCACAACTCCCATTGACTTCATGCATGGCAGCTTCAAGCTTCACGCGTCACGCTTGGAAAATAGGCGTGAATCCTGAACAATCACTTGAGCAAGGCGTGAGCGTGGCTTCAGCGTGGCTTCAGCATGACACGTGTGCGGGTGGTGTGAATGGCTTCGCCTGTTAACAAGGACACCTAAATGAAACGTGTGGGTTCAGCGTATGTAGAGTTTAGTTTGAGCTTTGCTTCAGCGTCCTGTGTGAACAGGGGCTTACTTTATTATTTGACTGGAAATCAAGTGGCTGTTTGTTATTATTATCTCTGCCAGGAGATCATGTTCATGATCATGTGAATTCCATGCAATTTGTACGACGGAGGATTTAGGCCATGCATGATGAAAAATAAAAATTACAGGAGGATTTTTTTGTTTTTTTGTTTCCAATGACAGGAGGGAATTTTTTTTGTTTCCATTTCATGAATGCGTTTGTAACCCTTTTATCAATATGTAATATTTATTACTATTTATTATGTGACTCCGGTTACACTAGGAGTGTGAAATAAATCTGGACCAGTCAGAAGAACTAGGACGGAAGGAGCCTGAGTTTGAATACCAATAATGATTTGATCAAAAAATAAGATATGGCAATTTAATACAAAACAGATATAAAATACATTGTATGAAAAATAACAAACTATAAATAATAAGGGTGTGCACACAAAATAAATGTCGGGCCCAATAAGGTGATGTGTGTGTGTGGGGGGTTGTCCCGGGCAAAGTCTCTTGAATGGACTGTGTGTGTGTGGGGGGTACTCGCGTATCTCCTACCGCACCAGATGTATGGGATTTTGTGTGTGTGAGTTCGTTCAGGTTCTCTGGGTATGGCTCGCCACCAGTCGACTGGAAGATCTGGTTGTCTCGTTCTGGAAGTGGATTGTCCTAAGGGCCAAAACCTGACCTATAAACAAGGCCACAGATTCCTAGGAATTACTTTTCAGTTCAGTTCAATTACTAGAATAAATAAATAAGCATAGTATCACAATACTACCTTAAATTCAAGTAAAGTTCAAAGTTCTCAGTTTAGTTGTACAACAAAATCTCAATTATCTTTTAGTTTTCCATTTCAAAGAACTAAGTTATATTAATAACCATCAGGAAACAAAGTACAATTGACAGCAAAATAACATAAGGCAAAAATAAATGTGTATAAAGTCTAAAGTGCAATTCAATTGAATCCCCACAGAAATGTGGCTACAGTAAATAACAAGAGGCATTAGGACATGTGCGTTTTCATTTCTCTTTGTACCAGAGGCCTACAGGCACAATGAAGAAATGCACTAAAAATTAGCCCCAGCTATCATCATAAACCAGTGACTTAGCACAAGCACAATAAACATGACATTCAGAATCATACTCACTGACAAAACAATGTCAGTAAGTCAGTAACTCCATATACAAAATCCTCCCTCCAAAACGAAATGCTAAAATCAATAAAAAGCTTCATAGTAGTCAAATAGATTCACTCTGTTAGCATTTTGGCCAGGCGGAGATCGCTTTTCCCATCCAACTCAATGCAATTGCCCCGTTAGCTTGGCGGCTAACTAACGTTAGCATTAACGTTAGCCTATATAGCTGCTAATAACTCACCGGAGTTCAAGTTGTTTTCATAGTTTCAAACGGGCTCATCAGCAACGCAGCGTCACCATTCAGCCTGTTTGATGTTACAACAAGTTAGGAATCATTGTTTATGATGGAATGACTTTGCATTAAGGTGAGATTGCTTAAGTTCGTTTTTCCTCTTACCAAGTGGGCGAAAGAGCTGCGACTGCCCTGAGTGTCAACAGCAAGCAAAGGGGAGATCGCAATGAGTGGGGAACAGATAAACCGCGAGGGACCAGGAAGTGTCTACCTCTGCTAATCGGTCATTGGTTGCTGCGGCCTATCTAAGAGTTCACTGATTGAACAAGTGAAATGCCAGTCAAACGAAAACAAATAAAATTAACCCCTTGTTTACTGACAGACAATAATGTGTTTGTATTATGTCAATCCATTTATGATGTAAATCTAGTGAAAGGGATTTCTATGTTAAGTCATTATTTATCCAAGCTGTTGTATTGATGGATTATATACCTGGGTTACACCCTCCCCCCTTGAACTCATGCACGTCCCGTCGCATGGGAGTGGCTGTGCGGTCACTATCGGAAGGGGTGATATAACGTGGAATTCAGTGTCTCGACTCTCACTTAAGGCATCAGCGAAAGCTGTAGTCAAACCATGAAACAAGGACTGCACAATAGCCATCAGTGGGCTTCCAGATTTTGCATACTTTTATTTTTATTTTTTTATTTTACCTTTATTTATACAGGGAGAGTCCCTTGAGAGCAAGCTCTCATTTACAAGGGAGCCCTGGTGTACAAAGAACATATACAGCAGTTACAAAATTACAGGTTAACACAGCAGACAATAACAAGCATCAAGAGCATAATTAAATAATTTCAAATAAAACATGAACACACCTTGCGAGGAATGCTTTCTAAAAGTGCTTTAAAAGAAGCAAGCGGGATCAAATTATCCATTTTTAAGTTTTCCTGGAGCACATTCCATCTGTTGGGGGCGAACCAAGAAAAAGCGGTCTTTCCTTGTTCGGTTCGCACCCGTGGGACAGACAGTCTGATATAGGACCGCGATCGTGTTTGATAACCTCCACTGTTACAAGAAAGGAGTGCGGATAAGTAAGGTGGAAGTTTCCCAATTAATGCTTTATAAATAAATATCAGACAGTGCTGATCTCTACGCTCCGACAGGGAGGACCAACCCACATTTTCGTACAGAATACAATGATGTGTACTGAAAGCATCACCTGTAACAAAACGCAGAGCGCTATGATATACAGCATCAAGAGGCTTTAAGACGGATGGAGAGGCATACATGTAAATCACATCACCATAATCAAAAACTGACATTATCAAAGATTGGACAACAGTTTTTCTGGCCAATAGTGAAAAACAAGACTTGTTTCTATACAAAAAGCCGATTTTTCTCCTCAAATTCTTTGTGAGATGTTCTACATGTACATGAAAAGAAAGTTTGGTGTCCAACCAAATACCAAGATACTTATAAGAATGGACTAATTGAATTTGGTCGCCTTGAAGCGTACGGATACACAAATTATCATTTCTGTTTAAAGATCTTGAGAACAACATCCACTTTGTCTTAGTGGAGTTCAAAACTAATTTAAGATCGAACAGGGACCGTTGCAACGAATCAAAAGCGGCCTGCAAAGATAAGACGGCCTGTGCCGGGGTGGGTCCAAAACAATATAAGATTGTGTCGTCCGCGTAATAATGGACATTGCAGAGATCAGAAGGAAGAAAAATGTTATTTATATAAAGAGTGAACAGGATAGGCCCGGAAATGGAACCTTGGGGCACGCCCTTCCCGACGTCCAATGAAATGGATTTGATATTTTCCGCCATTACAGACTGTTTCCTTCCAGTCAGATAGTTAGTAAACCATCTGACTGAGGGGTCGTCTAATCCGATGGCGGACAACTGAGCAATCAGGATGTTGTGATCTACTGTATCGAAGGCCTTGGAGAGGTCTACAAAGAGAGCCGCACAGTGCTGGCGGCTATCCAGGCCATTCAGAATGTTATTCAGAACAAGGGATGTGGCAGTGACCGTGCTATGGCCGGGTCTAAAACCAGATTGATGAGGCTGAAGAATGTTGTAAGTATCTAGAAATGCACGGAGCTGTACATTCGCCAAGGTTTCAAGCACCTTGGCAAGGCAGCACAATTTAGAAATGGGACGGTAATTATTTAGATCGCTCAAGTCACCACCTTTAAAGAGGGGTGTAACTTGAGCGGTTTTCCATATGGCCGGGATCTCGCCCGTGACAAATGTTAAATTAAATATATGGGCAATTGAGGGGGCGACCAGGTCAGCGCCAAGGCGTAAAAGGAATGGTGGAATGTCGTCCTCACCCTTGGATTTCCTGGTATTCAATTTGGAGAGAGCCTCATAAACTTCATGACTACTTACTGGTCTGAAGGAAAAACGGTCGTCTGAGGAGGCGGGAATCGCCATCGGAGGCGGGCGGTCGGCTACGAAGGCAGAAGTTGCCAACAGAGGCGGGCGGTCGCTGATGGAGGCGGGGGTCACCGGCGGAGGCGGAGAGTCGGAAACGGAGGCGAGGGTCGCCAACGGAGGCAGGCAATCGCCAGCAGGGGTCGCTAACGAGGGCGGACGGTCGCCAATGGAGGCGGGGGTTGCCAACGGAGGCGGTCGCTCGTTTACAGGGGCGGGGGTCGCCAGCGAGGGCGATCGGTCGCCAACTGGGGCGGGGATCGCCAGCGGGGGCGGGCGATATCCAGCAGGGGTCGCTAACGAGGGCGGACGGTCGCCAATGGAGGCGGGGGTTGCCAATGGAGGCGGTCGCTCGTTTACAGTGGTGGGGGTCGCCAGCGAGGGCGGACGGTCGCTAATGGAGGCGGGGGTTGCCAATGGAGGTGGTCGCTCGTTTACAGTGGTGGGGGTCGCCAGCGAGGGCGGTCGGTCGCCAACTGGGGCGGGGATCGCCAGCGGAGGCGGGCGATCACCAATGGGGGCGGGGGTCGAGGGGGCCGTGTTATCAGTGAGCCTCTCAAACAAATAGCTCGCGGATACAAAGTGCTGGTTAAAAGTATTGCACATATTAAGTTTGTCTGAGATTATTTTACCATCAACGTTTATCTTGGGGGGGGAGAGTAGAGTTAGGTGTGGCTTTGAGAGTTTGAACTGTTTTCCAGAAGTTGGAAGTGTTACAGCTAGCAGCTAGATAATAATCCGCTTTGGCTTTTCTGATTATACAAATGGATTTATTTCTCATTTTCCTAAAGTGAAGCCAATCTGCAGGATCACCAGTTGAGTTAGCATTTGCCCAAGCGGAGTCTTTAAGTCGCAATGCTGATTTTATGACCCCTGAGAACCAAGGACTGGAGCGATTTTTTACTCTCAGTTTTTTGTAGGGGGCGTGCTTATCTGCGAACAGATTGAAGACACAAGAGAAATAATCTAATGCTAACTCAGGGTCAGGAATCAGACACGATCTCTCCAGGTCAGAATAAAATAAATCATGTAAAAAGGCTTGATCTGAAAATTTTTTTAAATTACGTTTTCTTATAAACTTACCACTAGATTTAAAACTTTTGGTCAATCTGACACAAGCTATGGGGCAATGATCACTGATTCCCTGCGCAAAAACCCCTCTCAGAGGGTACTTAACTGGTCTATTTGTCAGGATGATGTCTATGAGAGTGGATTTAGATGGATTTTTTACATTCGGTCTAGTGGGATGTTGGATGAGCTGGGATAGATCTAATTCAAGGCACAGATGTTTCAGACTGGCAGATGTTTCAGATAACCAATCGGAATTTAGGTCACCCAACACTAACAGTTCACCAGCGGTGAAGTTGGATAATATTTTTCCGAGATCTTCAAAAGCTGATTTCGGTGCGGAGGGTGGGCGGTATACACCAGCTACTGAAAGGTGAATATCGCCCCCGACACAGACATCTAAAATAATACACTCAAAACATTTTGGGACAGAGGAGGCAGTTAGAACAGAAGCTGTTAAATGATCTTTTACAAAAATCACTACTCCTCCCCCTTTAGCCTTCCTGTCAATTCTAAAAAGGTTAAACCCATTTATGGAAATATCCGAATCCGGGGTTCTACTAGAGAGCCATGATTCTGAGATGACAAGGATATCAGGCAAAGTATCATTAATTAATACATTGATAAAATCCATTTTAGGCAGCAAGCTCCTAACATTGAGATGCAGGAATTTCAGCCCCGAAGTAGCATGAAACTCCTGAATGGACCATAAAGTGGGACTATTTGAGAGGACAGAAGGGGCAGGAGAGATGGGTATAATTTTCAGATTGCCCTTCGTGACTCCCCTTGGTCTTGAAGAGCGGCGAGACAGTCTTACCATACACGGGAATAGAACAGCAATATTAAATGATTCACACATAGTAATATTATACGAATCACACATAGCAATACTATATGAATCGCACATAGCATTCCAATCAGAACAGTCATTATTAATACAGCCATTTGTAATAGCAAAACAGCCATCAGCATTAGAAGATACATAGCTAGATAATGGGTCTAGATATGACTGTTCTGGGTTTAACAGTAACCCAAGCCGGAGCTGAGAGAGTGCGAGAGACTGATTGGTTAGGAGGCTTGGATGTGAGTCCCGTCATTTGGTGTCTGGCTCCCATCTAGAGGAGACCAGTGTAGATTTGATGTTGGCAGACAGCATTTTAGCACCTTTTCTATTTAAGTGGAGTCCATCCTTGATGAAAAGATCCTGCCTATTACAGAACAGTAGAAAGTTATCAATACTGGAGTCGGCTAGGCTGTTCTCTATTTCTGGTTGATCGTCTGACAGGACTAACATGTTCTTGGCTATAAGTTTGGGGCGTACTCGTCCCCTCAACATCACCAAACGTATTTAGAGTATCTGGGAGTGTCTCAGTTTGTGTTTCAGGTATGTAAATTTCAGGTAAGACATTTTCAGGTAAGTCATTTTCAGATAAGACATTTTCAGGTAAGTCATTTTCAGATAAGACATTTTCAGGTAAGACATTTTCAGGTAAGTCATTTTCAGATAAGACATTTTCAGGTAAGACAATTTCAGGTAAGTCATTTTCAGATAAGACATTTTCAGGTAAGACATTTTCAGGTAAGACATTTTCAGGTAAGACATTTTCAGGTAAGTCATTTTCAGTGGGTATTACTCTGTCGGTAAGTAAGGACTCAGTGTCACCCTGATAGCTGTCAGGCTCACGAAGTGTCAAGGGACTATCAGAAGTATCATCAAGCATGTCAGGTGGTTGGTCAGTTTCGGGAGTGCAATCAACATTTTGAGCATTTGCAGGACTCTCAACGGGGTTATTGCCTGGAGGTCCAGGATGCTGTGTATCCTGCACAGTAGACGTAGTTGGATCAGGTGGCTCTATACTCTCATGGACAGTTGGAACCTCAGCTGCTGGAGGTTCACTCCTCCAGTAAACTGAGATGATCTCATCCTCCTCTTCAGAGAAGTGATCTGCATCTGAAGCAGGATTTGCACGGGTTCCTGGCCGGCGCCTTGTGGGCTGTTGAACAGGCTCACTGCTTTCCTCCGCAGCTAAGTATCCACATGGAAGCAGTAAGTCCCTATGCAGTGTTCTTAGAGGACCGTCCTTGTTTTCCGGTTTGACGGTATAGACCGGAAGGGTCCCGGCTCTTTTCACCACTACATGGACAGTTGACTCCCATTTATCGGAAATCTTGTGCTTTCCCCGAATACGGACGTTCCTGACCAGTACTCGGTCACCAGCTTCCAAGTCCGAGGCAGTAACACGCCTGTCATATCTTGTTTTATTCTTGTGTGCTATTTTAGCAGCATTGTTGGTGGCTATCTTGTAGCTCTCTTCAAGACGTGACTTCAGGCCTAGCACATATTGGGAGTGTGAAGTGTGCTGACCCCCTTGTACTGGCAATCCAAATGCCAGGTCAACCGGCAGGCGAGGCTGACGCCCAAACATCAGTTCGTATGGCGTGAAACCTGTCACCTCATTCCTGGTACAATTGTAGGCGTGGACCAGGGGTTTCACGAAATCACGCCATCGAGACTTTTCTTGGCCTTGTAGTGTACCGAGCATGTCTAGCAGGGTGCGATTAAATCGCTCAACAGGGTTGCCCCTAGGATGGTATGGGGTTGTTCTCCCTTTGCGTATACCAGCCACTTCACAGAGCTCCTTAATTGTGCGGGATTCGAAATCTGGCCCCTGATCACTATGTAGTCTTTCTGGGATGCCATAGTGCACAACAAAATTCTCCCACAGACACTTAGCAACTGTGCAGGCCTTCTGGTTAGGTGTTGGGATGGCAACAGCAAATTTTGTAAAGTGATCTGTGATCACAAGAATGTCTTTGGTCCCACTGGTGTCGGGTTCAAGGGAGAGGAAATCCATACATAGCAGCTCAAGAGGTCTTGTGGTGTTAATGTTGACCAGAGGTGCAGCTCTCTCAGGCAGTGCCTTCCTCCGTACACAATTGCCGCAGGTTTTCACCTTCCTCTCCACATCCAATGCCATCTTCGGCCAGTAGAACCTAGTCCTTACAAGATCCAATGTGCGGTCAATCCCCATGTGACCAACATGGTCATGCAGGCGGGTCAAGACTGTGTCACGAAGCTCAGCTGGCAGTATGAGCTGGTAGGATGTCTGAGACCCTATTTGACGTCGTCTGTACAAGATGCCGTTGAGGAGCTCAAGGCGATTTAACTCCCTCAGCAGAAGTGGAAGATCAGGGAGTTCGCTCCTCAAGGTGGGAGGTGGTTTGTCTCCACTCTCAATCTGAGAAATGACATGCTTTATACACTGATCAGCTCTTTGTTTGTCTGTCAACTCTGCCTCAGTTAGATGGGGAATAACAGGCAATCCTCCAAGCTTATCTTCCTGACCATAGCTGTCAGGCACAGCATCAGTGGAGAGGGCAAGGGTTTCAACTAAAGTAACACCACCATCACAACTCTGGTCACTTTGACAGACACTGTAGACGAGCTGCCTCTCACAGATTGCTTGTACAACAGCTTGATCTACTGCATCAATGTTTTCTGGGTCAGAGAGATGATCCTGAGTGAACTGACATATGCGTTCTCTCTCTTTTTGAGACTTAAGATCATCCGACAGTTCCCCGTGAGGCCTGCGGGACAATCCAACCGCATCAGCATTTTGTTTTCCAGGACGGTACAGGAGCTTGAATGAGAACGTGGATAATGCTGCCAGCCACCTGTAGCTTGTCGCATCTAGTTTTGCTGAGGTCAATATATATGTTAGCGGGTTGCTATCGGTAACAACAGTGAAATGGTTACCGTAAAGATAATCACTAAACTTTTCGGTCACTGACCACTTGAGCGCCAAGAATTCCAGTTTGTGTGCTGGGTAGCGGTTTTCACTGTGCGACAGGCCCCTGCTTGCATATGCTATGACGCGAAGCTGACCCTCCTGCTCCTGATACAAGACAGCCCCGAGCCCAGTGGTGCTAGCATCAGTGTGGAGCACGTAGGGCTTCTGAGAATCCGCAAAACCGAGCACTGGAGCAGTGGTTAGTTTTTGTACAACTAGTTCAAATGCCAGCTGGCAGGCTGGTGACCAGCGGCCTCCAAAGGGCTCTTTTGGGTTGTGGTATTGCTCTTTCTCTCTCGGGCTAAATCTCTTGTGGAGAGGTGGGTAACCGGACGTTAAATCATGGAGGGGCTTCACGATGCTAGAGTAGCCTTTAACGAACCTCCTATAATACCCAGCAAACCCGAGGAAAGATCTCAATTCGCGCAAGTTCTCAGGGACTGGCCAAGTCTCAAGGGCAGCGATTTTCTCCGGATCGGTTTCAACTCCATTTCTGGAAACCACATGCCCCAAATAGCGGACTGATGTCTGGAAGAACATGCACTTTTCAGGGGATAGCTTCAACCCGAACTCTTTAAGGCGAGTGAGCACGTTCATCAGTTTTCCTCGTGTTCCTCTAGAGTTTTTGAGAACACTATCAAATCGTCAAGAAAGACCAATACCTCCTTTAAGTGCATGTTCCCCACACATTTTTGCATTCATCTTTGGAACGTACCAGGCGCATTTGTCACACCTTGTGGCATTCGGTTAAATTCCCAGAAGCCGAGAGGACATACAAAAGCAGTTTTAGGTTTGTCTGCCTCCTCGACTTCAATCTGATAGTAACCAGATTTCAAATCAAGGACGGAAAACCACTGAACCCGAGAGTGCGGAGAACGTATCCTCTAACTTTGGGAGAGCATACGCATCTTTTTTTGTCTGTAGATTCAGCTTTCTGTAGTCTATGCACAACCGTACTTGGCCGTTCTTCTTTTTGACCACCACGATCGGTGACGAAAATGGTGACTCTGACTCTCTGATTATTCCTGTGTCAAGCAGCTCTCCAATGTGTTTGCGGACAGCCTCAATATCATGTGGATGAATTGGACGAGCACGCTGTTTGAAAGGTGTTTCATCAGAGAGGTTGATGTGATGCGTCACTTTGTCTGTGCGGCCAAAATCCAGGTCGTGCTGCGCAAACACTTCAGGTATGCTGTCCAGCTGCTGTTTGATGCGTTCTTTCCACTCGGATGGAATCGAGGTCTCTCCAAAGTTATACTCCAGGTTTGTCTTCTGGGATGGTGCAGTCTCTGGTGAGTTGACTACACTGTGTTCATGTGACAAAATGCTCTGGTATGCACTGATTTCTGCAATCTCACACTTTGCAGGAAGGACAATATCATGGTCAGATTCATTACTGATGACTACTGGTAACTTATAAGGCCGCCGCTGAGGAAAGTCGACTAAGCCAGTTTTCACCAGTAAGCCACCAGGTAAGGAAGAAGAAAATGGATGCTCAAGGACAACAGACTTCTCGTGCTGAAAACCATTGGTTACAATGACTCCCTCAACTACTACACTCTCACCCGCTGGTATGACTTCAGAATTCCTGCCTTGCATTTTTACCATGCCATGATGACTATTGCTAGTCTGTCTTTGTCGGAGCTGGAGCACTTTGACTACTGCTCGGTAACCATGTGGAATGGGCTGAGGGTGTGTCAATTGTGTGTCAGAGTAGATGTCATATAATACATCAAGTGTATTGGTGCCTATTAACACGAGAGACTGTGAGGTGGCTCGAAAGTCAGGGACAACTAAAGCAAGTGTATGCACATCTATAGATGCTCCTAGAAACTCCTTTGGGAAACTAAGTGTCATCTCTATGTAGCCCAAGTAGGGCACAGTTTGACCGTTAGCCCCTTCTACCTCTAAGAGATCATGCAACGGTTTAATCTCCTGCTCTGAAAAGTGTTGTTGATAAAATGACCGGGGAACTGTTGTGACTTGAGAACCTGTGTCAAGCAGGCAGTTAACCTGTTCACCTTTAATGATCACTTGAGATGTACTCTTTGTGCCAACCAACCCCCTTGGAAGCTTAAAAGGGTGGGTTCTATTAAAATGTTCAAAACTTGCACATATTTGAGCTTTGCTATGTACGTCTGAGGGACGTTGCCAACTCTCTTCAGCCCCCGTTTGTCCCACAACAGGAACTGAATCTAGTTTAAAGACGAGTCAGAATGGCTTTGTCTTTCCCACATGTGCTGTTTCTCCTCTAGATGTTTCCTCTTTTCAGCCACCAAAGCAGGGTTTGGAGCATCAGTGCAAGACAGGGCGATGTGCCCGTCCTCTCCGCAATTAAAGCAGTACCAGGGCCTGGGTTTGTACATCTGCTTCTTCTTCATTTGTCTTTGCATGTCTGTATTTACAAAGTCTGGTTTTGTTGCTCTGCGCTGAAATTTCCCACTAGCTCCCTTATTGTCAGACCCCTTTGTCTTTGTCTGAGCTATGAAAGAGGTTAACTGACTCTGTAGGCTAGCCACCTGCTTCCTAAGCTCATCTATGGCGTTGGGATTGGCCTCTGGCTTGTCCTTTGACTCCACACAGGCACATGCACTCTGGGACTGAAGTTGGACTCTTGGTCTTGTAGAACCAATGTGCTTCTTCATACGGCTAGCTTTTGCTGCTTGTCGGTCCTCTTCAGTGCGTAGCATCAGCAGGAGGTCTGCGAATGAAGGTGGGGCGCGTTTGTTTTGCTCGAGTTGCAGGCTAGAGAGTAAAGCATTGTCCCAGCACCCCCTACAGAACTGCTTAACAAGATGCCTGCTCACTTCTCCAGGTGCAACTCCTCCTCTTCTTGCGGCTAGGTTTAATGCTAGCTGCAGCCGATGAAGATATGTAGATGGTTTCTCACCCGGATCTTGGAGGGTGTTCATGAATTGAGCAAAAAGCTCCTCTCCATCCTCCACAGTGCCAAAAGCTGAGTCTAGCAGCTGCAGATAGGCTGCCGGAGGAGAGTCTGGACGTAGCCCCTTAACAACGTCAGCTGCAGGTGATAGCAAACTCTCAAGGATCCTTCTGGATATTTGAAGGTGAGACATGCTGGGATCATTTAGGAGCAGTTCAATGTGGGAACGCCAAGTGTCATAGTCAGTCTCATTATTAGGTCTGGGAGTCTTTCCAGAGAAAGAGCGGAGTCTTACTGGAGTTTGCATGTGTGAACCAATATCCTCCCTCCTTACAATATGCTCAACCACGACCTTCTGAATCTCTGGTGGATTCACATCTCTTAGTGAAAGAGATGGAGTACTCTTTACATTAGTATTCAACGCTGAGGAAGTGAGATCTAATGCGTTGTTGCTCTGAGGAGGAGCTGAGGATGAAATGCGGAGCTCTGGTTTCTCAACAGGGGTCTCAACCAGTAGAGGGGGGGTTCCCTCTTTTACTTGTTGTATAGTCTCAATATCATCGCTAATCTGCGCCATCATTTCTTTCAGCACCTCCTCATAGCTTTTACCACTTTGCTTTGCCAAGTCCTGTAACTCAGCTAAGTACGTCTTGGTACAACTACTGCCTTTCTTAGTAGTGTAAACACTGCTTAGAGTTCTAATAAAGTACACCATGTTGGGTTCATCTTGCTGTGTGTACTTATATGGCAGCAGTGGCTCTAATTGCTCTACTGATGAGCCGTGTGAATACTCAACGATCAGGTTTTGGTAAAAGTCAGAGGACGAATCATCAATCAGAACGCTTTTGTGGACTTCACCATACTTCTTGAGGAAATCTAACACCTCATCTGCATTTCCTACCTCGGATACCCCACTCACAATAACCGTATTTGGAATCTTAACACCCGACTGTTGTATAAAATACATATTGCGTATTCAGTACTGATATTCAATTAAACAGGCTCCTTGGCTGGCTCGCCAATTATGTAACCCTTTTATCAATATGTAATATTTATTACTATTTATTATGTGACTCCGGTTACACTAGGAGTGTGAAATAAATCTGGACCAGTCAGAAGAACTAGGATGGAAGGAGCCTGAGTTTGAATACCAATAATGATTTTATCAAAAAATAAGATATGGCAATTTAATACAAAACAGATATAAAATACATTGTATGAAAAATAACAAACTATAAATAATAAGGGTGTGCACACAAAATAAATGTCAGGCCCAATAAGGTGATGTGTGTGTGTGGGGGGTTGTCCCGGGCAAAGTCTCTTGAATGGACTGTGTGTGTGTGGGGGGTACTCGCGTATCTCCTACCGCACCAGATGTATGGGATTTTGTGTGTGTGAGTTCGTTCAGGTTCTCTGGGTATGGCTCGCCACCAGTCGACTGGAAGATCTGGGTGTCTCGTTCTGGAAGTGGATTGTCCTAAGGGCCAAAACCTGACCTATAAACAAGGCCACAGATTCCTAGGAATTACTTTTCAGTTCAGTTCAATTACTAGAATATATAAATAAGCATAGTATCACAATACTACCTTAAATTCAAGTAAAGTTCAAAGTTCTCAGTTTAGTTGTACAACAAAATCTCAATTATCTTTTAGTTTTCCATTTCAAAGAACTAAGTTATATTAATAACCATCAGGAAACAAAATACAATTGACAGCAAAATAAATGTGTATAAAGTCTAAAGTGCAATTCAATTGAATCCCCACAGAAATGTGGCTACAGTAAATAACAAGAGGCATTAGGACACGTGCGTTTTCATTTCTCTTTGTACCAGAGGCCTACAGGCACAATGAAGAAATGCACTAAAAATTAGCCCCAGCTATCATCATAAACCAGTGACTTAGCACAAGCACAATAAACATGACAGTCAGAATCATACTCACTGACAAAACAATGTCAGTAAGTCAGTAACTCCATATACAAAAGCCTCCCTCCAAAACGAAATGCTAAAATCAATAAAAAGCTTCATAGTAGTCAAATAGATTCACTCTGTTAGCATTTTGGCCAGGCGGAGATCGCTTTTCCCATCCAACTCAATGCAATTGCCCCGTTAGCTTGGCGGCTAACTAACGTTAGCATTAACGTTAGCCTATATAGCTGCTAATAACTCACCGGAGTTCAAGTTGTTTTCATAGTTTCAAACGGGCTCATCAGCAACGCAGCGTCACCATTCAGCCTGTTTGATGTTACAACAAGTTAGGAATCATTGTTTATGATGGAATGACTTTGCATTAAGGTGAGATTGCTTAAGTTCGTTTTTCCTCTTACCAAGTGGGCGAAAGAGCTGCGACTGCCCTGAGTGTCAACAGCAAGCAAAGGGGAGATCGCAATGAGTGGGGAACAGATAAACCGCGAGGGACCAGGAAGTGTCTACCTCTGCTAATCGGTCATTGGTTGCTGCGGCCTATCTAAGAGTTCACTGATTGAACAAGTGAAATGCCAGTCAAACGAAAACAAATAAAATTAACCCCTTGTTCACTGACAGACAATAATGTGTTTGTATTATGTCAATCAATTGGACGGCACGGTGGCTCAGTGGTTAACACTGTTGCCTCACAGCAAGAAGGTCCCGGGTTCGAACCCCGGTCCGTCCCAGGTCCTTTCTGTGTGGAGTTTGCATGTTCTCCCCGTGTCCGTGTGGGTTTTCTCCGGGTGCTCCGGTTTCCTCCCACCATCAAGAAAGACATGTATGTTAGGGTTAATACTCCTGTCGGTGCCCCTGACCAAGGTACTGGCAAAATAACTGGAGTTGGTCCCCGGGCGCTGCACAGTGGCTGCCCACTGCTCCTAGTTCTAGGAAGGTTCCTAGTAGAGGATGGGTCAAATGCAGAGGCTGAATTTCCCCAAGGGGATAAATAAAGGATAACTTAAACTTAAACTTAAAACTTAAACTTATCCATTTATGATGTAAATCTAGTGAAAGGGATTTCTATGTTAAGTCATTATTTATCCAAGCTGTTGTATTGATGGATTATATACCTGGGTTACACGTTCACACCGACCTATTAAAGTTTTTTGCTGGCATCGAGTTTACATACAAAGTCAATGCAAACGAGCGATTGAGCGTATATTCGCCCGGGAGAAAAATCACTGGGCGTCCGAGCGACAGAGACAGAGCGCTAGGGAGAAAATACGCTTGTCGCTCGAGATGAAATATCCCAACTCGAGCAAAATTAGGCTGGCATCAGTCGCTCGCTGTTCAACGCTGATTGGCTGCCGTGTGAGAGTTAGTCAAGGATCACACTGGCTTGGAACAAACCGCTGGTTTATTGTGTGGCAACAAACCGCATTGACAGGCTGACAGCTGACATTAAGCGAAGTCTGTACTACCGGTATGGAGCTCACGTTAGGAGCACGCTGATAGGCTTAGCTTGTAAACAACGACGGTGGCTCGTAGTGGATAAACATCATGACATTGCGTAACGTTATAACCCCCACATGTCCGTCAATTCGTGTGCCTGTTGATGAGCGATTTAAACAGAGCGACAGAGCGATTCCAAAGGGTTGAATCAAGCGACAGAGCGAAAAATAAATATCTCTGTGTGAACACTTTAGGAGAGCACCGCCTTAATGTACAGTGTGTAGCCTACATACTGTACATAGCTCAGTCTCTGACTCAGTCAGTGGTAGGCTATATCCTTGGAATGTGATTGAACGTGAGTTTCGGAAGTGTTGCAACTGTATTGATGCAATGCCATATCATAAGCCTTCAGTTTATCATACCCACCCATCCATATGCCAGAGAGCATTGGGACCCAACAGAGTTTAGGGAGCTGAATTCCATGCAATTTGGCATAGCGCCACCTACTGGCAACAAAAAATAATATGTCAACAACGGTTCGTCCAATCAACTTCAAACTCGGGGAGTGTGCTTAGGGGGACGCAACCGAGTGCAGGGAGCTGAATTCCATGCATTCTGCACCTACTGGCAACACAAAAAGTCGTTTATCTTGAGAACCGTTCATACGATTGACTTCAAACTTGGGGAGTGTGCTGCTGGGAACTCTACGTAGTGCAGTGCTGCTTTTGTTTTACGTTTTGCTCCCAGTGAAATGTTATGCGATCACTCCTGTTTCTAAATATATCTGTGCTGTTTGGTTTGAACAAGTAAAACTATTTTTATAAGCATTTTATGAAATGTCTATGGGAAAATAAATGGCGGATGAAAATGTCTGGTACAGTGCTGAAGCAGGAAGTAGGCGGTCACTTTGCAAAGGTCCCAATTCGCTCTGGCATATATGGATGGCAAACTGAAGTCATATGATATGGCATTGCCATCAATACAGTTGCAACACTTCAGAAACTCACATTCAATCACATTCCAAGGATATAGCATACCACTGACTGAGTCAGAGACTGAGCTATGTACAGTATGTAGGCTACACACCGTACAGTAGGCGGCAGAGATGGGCGAAAATACATCATAAAGTATTTTGATACAAATTACAAATACTTGCTCAAAAAATTTATCACAATACAAATACAAAATACCTGTCTGAAAATGTATTTGAGATACAAATACGTATTTTGTATTTTGAAAATACATGAAAATACATTTTATAAAAACTTATAAAGAGCTGCAACGATTAGTCAATTCATAGATGAATTGCCAAATATTAAATTAATTGCCTATTTTGATGATCTATTAATCATTTAGAGACATTTCTTTAAGGAAAATGTCCTAATTCTCTGATTTCAGCTATTCAAAAGTGAAATTTTCTGGTTTCCTTAGACAGTAAATCCTCTCTTTAGTCCTCTGTCACACTATGTGTACTCCCTAACACACTGCAGTTCTTCCATTTTAGTTTTAGTTGTTTTTCAGTAGAACTAATTTCTCCTTCAGCTCAGCTGTTAATCACCTTCTGTGAGGGCTTTTGACTTAAAGGCAGCATTTCTGCATGTTAACCTCAAGTTTTGGAACTTTGACTATGTTTAGCCATATATATCTGACATCATAACACAATATATAAATAACTGAAATAGGTAAAAGGCATAGTAGGTCCCCTTTAAACAACTTCACATTCACCACCATGTCAGTAACTTGTCGTCACAGTATTTATTTAACGTGCAAACATATTTATACAACTAGAAAAGGTTACATTTCAGGAATTGAATGCCCTGATGCACATCCTGTCTAAGGTTGTGAAATTGTGAATCGGTGAGAGGAACGATGAGAAACCGCATCTCCAACAAAAAAGGCCTTCCATGAAATTGGACTCTTATTCAAATCCTTACATCCTTAAAATGACTTCCCCTCCTTCTGCTTCATAAACAAAATCCAAAACAACCTGGCTATCTAGAACATAATTACTAAAGAACAATCACTCACTGAATACAACTTTCCACTATCAGCAGTGGTAACACCATTCTAGTGTCAAAATCTGCACAGCCATCATTATGCACAGTGAAGCTCAGACATCCTTGTAGCAACAGAAAGACATTTTTGATTTTCATTAGGGTACTTTGGTGTTCAGTTATAGTTTTTCAGTATAACTAATTTCTCCATCTATTCAAATCAGGTTTATGACAGTTAGGTGTTTTTCAGTACAACTAATTTCTCCTATTCAAATCAAGTTTCAGTTTAGTTCAGTTAGGTTTTTTTTCAGTACAACTTATTTCTCAATCTATTCATATCAGGTTTTAGTATAGTTCAGTTAGTTGTTTTTTTTCCAGTACAACTTATTTCTTCAGCTATTCACATCAGGTTTCAGTTTAGTTCAGTTAGTTAGTTTTTCAATACAACTTCTTTCTCAATCTATTCTGAATCATATCAGCTTTCAGTTTAGTTCAGTTAGTTGTTTTTCAGTACAACTTATTTCTCTATCTATTCTGAATCATATCAGGTTTCAGTTTAGTTCAGTTAGTTGTTTTTTCAACTTATTTCTCCATCTATTCATATCAGGTTTCAGTTTAGTTCACTTAGTTGTTTTTAGTACAACTAATTTCTTTCACATCAGGTTTCAGTTCAGTTAGTTGTTTTTCAATACACCTTATTTCTCCATCTTTTCATATCAGGTTTCAGTTCAGTTTAGTTCACTTAGTTGTTTTTAGTACAACTAATTTCTCCTATTCAAATCAGGTTTCAGTTCAGTCCAGTTAGTTGTTTTTTAGTACAAGTAATTTCTCTGTTTATTCATATCAGGTTTCAGTTTAGTTCACTTAGTTGTTTTTAGTACAACTAATTTCTCCATCTTTAGTTTAAACCTGTGTCAATGTTTACATGTGTCAATTTGAGAATAAAAAGAAAAGTGTATTTTATGTATTTGAAATACACAAAATACAAGATCTGAAAGTATCTTGATACAAATTACATCTCATTTTTCTCTGCCCAGCCAAATACAAATTACAAAATACAAAAAAGTAGTTGAAATACGTATTTCAAATACAAGTATTTCAAATACTGCCCATCTCTGGTAGGCGGTGCTCTTCTAACTTGTTTTGATGGAGTAGATTTTCAACTTTATTCACAAAATTTTGACTTTAATCTCAACATTTCAACATTTATTCTTGAAAAAAAAGACAAAAAAACTTGCTCCTGTGATTTTTTTTTCTTCTGCCTCGTGCATTTAGACTTTTTTCACGAAATTCCGACTTTTTTCTCGAAATGGGAAAATAATTCCCCTCCTGTCATTGGAAACAAAAAAAAATCCTCCTGTAATTTTTATTTTTCATCATCCATGGCCCTAATCCTATGTCGTAAATTTGGCATACCGCCACCTACTGGCAACAACAAAAGTGGTTTATCTTGAGAACCGTTCGTCCGATCAACTTCAAACTCCGGGAGTGCGCTTAGTGGGACCCATAGAGCTGAATTTCTTGCAATTCGGCATAGCGCCACCTACTGGCAACACAAAACGTTTATCTCGAGAAACATTCGTCCGATTGACTTCAACCTTGGGGAGTGCGCTGCTCGGACCCGGGTGGAGTGCAGTGCCGCATTTCATGCAATTTGGACTTATGCATAGTCATAGTGTCATCTACTGGCACCACAAAAAGTGATTTACTGTATCTCGAGAACCATTCATCCTATCGACTTCAAACTTGGCGGGTGCATTGCTGGGAACCCCAGACATTTCACTGGTAAACTTTGTGCAGTTCAACCTATAACATCACAGCTTTCACGTACCTCCAGGACTGTCTGTCCGATCGACTTCTGTATGTCTGTCCTTTGCGTATCTCGAGAACTGTTTGTTGGATCGACTTTAAACTTCGGTAGTGTGCTTAGGACGGAGTGCAGTGTGTGTGCGTGTGCGGGTGGGGTGGAGTGCCCACGCGGTTGTGCTTTGGGGGGAACGGGCACTGCACTAGTAATACATAAATACAGTTTACACTGGTTATTTGGCCCAGTGTTATGAAAACATTTACACAGGCATACACTCAGTCAGACTGCCCTTGAGAAAACCCCAATCCCACCCTTCAATGCATAACCGCATCCCTTACTCCAAAAAAATAAACAATTATTCTAAAACAAACGCACAATAAAAAACTTGACAGCAACACATAAATACGTGGGTTACAACACATACAATAAACCCATCATGAATACATAAACAAAACACAAAAATAAAAGCAGACAATAACAATAACAATATATGATTTACAATAGCATCTCAGTATGACAACACTCACTAACACATTGCATTCAGGCGATTTCTCGTCACACACATGGGTCAGCTTGGGGGAAAGCGCGGTCCTGGTGGAGATCTGCACTCCACCGAGTGTACTTTTCTTGTTGTAAATGTACTGATGTGTGTGTGTGTGTTCCCCTCTGCAGAGTGAAAGGTCTTCCCACTAGGAAGCATTACAAGTTCAGAGTTCTGGCTGAGAACCTGGCAGGAACCGGAACACCCAGCAAGTTGACCGAGCCCATCGGTAAGGTTACTTCTTCTGCAGTTGATCCAGTGAAAGTTATACTGAATTCAATATATCGTCGGTGTCGGGCCAGGACCTCGAATGTCACTTTTTTCACATTTTTACTTTTTGTCATGAATCAATGCCATTGGTCACCCTTCACGTCTCTGTGTGGTTTTTAACAAATGCAACCAATGGAAAAGCATTAAAACGAGCTTGTGAGTAAATCTCGTAACGCCATTCGCCCTCAATCTGTCAGTCAAACCTCGAAACCCCCCCCTACCTCCGTGTGTACCCCCCCACGCAGGACAATAAACCCGGAAAAGACACACGGCAGACGCGCTGTGTATTTCTCATATCGTTTTGACTAATCCTGGCTTCCTCTGACGTTAATATATCAATCAAATGTTTTCCAGTTATTCCTAGGCTGCAAACTTGTTTTAACATGCAAATCGGAGTGCTTTCTGACGAGAATAAAGTAACGTTAACTTACGTTATGTCAGACTATTTCTCACCCCATGCGAAAGCCCCCATTCGGCCATGAGAGGCGAGGGGCAATCCTGCTGCTCCTGCGCGCGCCCCGCGGCCTGGAGCTTGGGGGCTCGTGCATGAGGATGCGGCTGCCTCCCGCTTGACTGGCCATGAGAAAGCGCTTCCAAGTCGGACTGATAATATAAACAACATCATTTGAGCTTATCCAGGTAAGATATTTATAAAGTAATGACACATTCAGCGGGAAACTAACTATAATTAAGACATGTGCCAACTTTGACGACATTTGGTTCAGTAGTTTAAGAGCAAACAGTTTTTTTTTACTTCCTGAAAAGTTAATGTTTTAGAAATTCGAGGTCCTGGAACGACAGCGGCGATATGTTAATATTGAATATACCTTATATAATCTTACAGTCTGTACACTGTATAGCGTCTACACTATTTCAATCATGAGAGGCCACTTGGTAGGATTTAACAAACTTTATTTAGCAATCAGCATGCATGGCAAATACTTTGGCATATGACTCCATTGGATGGTGGCGCTCCTCTTGAGGTGAGAGGAGGGCATCTGCATAGGCTAGGATAGGGGATCCCCCAAAAGGAAGATCCAATTACTGGTGGTTAATTGAGATCGGTCCATCACTTGCCTTACTTTGACTAGGCGATGAGGAATAATTTTACGGTAAGATCTGGCCTTCGACTTGCCGTCTTACGGCAATTACTCGCTGCTGGAGCTTCCCAGCTTGGCCTGGCTTTTGACCTGCGGGCACCAATAATTTGACTGTACTTTTCTGGCCCTTGACCTTTAGCGACTTACAGCGAGTTGCGGCTGGCGCTTCCGAACTTGGCCTGGCCTTCGACCTTGGTACATTAACGACTTAACTCTGCGCTTCCCAACTTGGCCTCCTTGGCCCCCAACTTGGCGCCTTCCAACTTGACCCGATTGGGCTTCACCTTTTTCAACTTGGGCGGCACCCATCTTGGCCTCTTTGGCCTTCACCTTTTCGATCCCATTTGCTGGAGGGAGGCGGAGGACACCCCTTCCACGGCAGCCGAAGTGGCCGCTCCGATCCTGAAGGAGTGACTGGAGTAGTTCTTTGTCGGGAGGTAACATTTCTGGAGCGTCCGCTTGAGGTGCAGGATGAACCAGGATCTCGTCACGTGATGACGATGTGCGATGAGGAACAGGGGAGCCGAGAGGCCAGTCTGAGGCCTGAGCTTGATGTAGCGTACCATGGACGCGAAGGGGCAGAAGGGGGAATTGGTATGGGCGATGACTGTGGAGCAAGCTCTGCCTGCTTTGGCGTGCTTGAGGGCGATACTATAGTGGTCGGGGTAAAACTTTAAGTCAGCCAGAGTCACGCCCTGCACAGGGTCAAACGTTGTGAGGAAAGTGATCTCGCTGACTCGGAAGAACCCATAAAAGGCCAGGGAAAATACACATTTTGAGGGCAAGAGGGCATTTATCAGTGTTGAGGGCCTGCCCTTTCTCAAGCAGGTCAGCATCTGCCGCAACACGGGGAGGGTGATGGGACGCCTAGAGTCTGGGGCAGACGGGAAAGCCTTAGCGATCCCTTTTAGCAGGGACTTGATTATGGCGAAAGAGAACAGGCTGGGGAACGCGGGGTCATATCGCCTTGCGTGGAATTGGATCCCCGCCACCAGGCTGTGAATGTAACGGGGATGTAGGTGTCGGGTGGTTGCGCAAAATGTGATGAAAGCGCATACCGTGGGAAGCAGGACTGGGTAAATTGGAAGGTTCACTGAGACGCAGAATGAGGCGAACGACCGGCAGGCCGAATCGTAGGTTTTAACCGTGGAGCTGGCCAGTCCCTTCCTAATAAACAATTGGGCAGTGTGGAGTAGCATAAGCCACTTTCACACATGTCTGGAATTCAGGAGTTATCTAGAGGGCATCCGGATGGCAGTGTATGTGCAAACACGCTTTGGGGGGGTATGCGCGCTCCTGCGATCCTCCTCCTAGCCGTTGGGAAGTGTACCCCCAGCCCCAGTGGCAGGAGCGGATTGTCCCCCCCCCCAGAGCTCCGTGAAGTAGCCAGCTCAGTGAGTGCATGAGGACAGAGACAGAAAGCCAGCGTGACAGATTTTTATTATATAAATAGTCGATGTGAATGAGCGAGCAAAAAAAATATGCCGCTTCCAAATGAAGCTCAAACCTGCTCCGTGTGCGTCAGCCAACATGTTGCTGGATTGAAAGGCTCATGGCTCTGATCTGATTTCAACGTCTGCATAGCTTCGCACAGCACACACATTTAATAAGCATTTTTGGACGCGAGGGTCGTCCCGCTTCCCAGTATTGGACATCGCTAGGTAGGGTATCTGGATCTGGTTGCATTCATGCCTTTGATTTAACGTTTACACAGCGTTTGTGAAGATTCAAGGGCAGAACCGCAAATTCCAAGTAGCGTCAAGTCAGGCAGTATAAAACGAAAACTTCCGGGTATAACCTTCGCAATAATGGCAATTAAATAAAGTAAATGCACGTGTAATGTTTTTTTGTGTGTGTTTGGAAAGATACAGAACAGAGATAAACTGGAAGAATATCTGCTCCCTTCGAAAAGTCAATTTTAACCCGTAGTGAGTCGACCATTCTGATTTTTTGTTACGAAGTAATACAAAATTTATTTTATTTTGAAGATAAAAACGTCTAGCTTCCTGTATTCTGTATAATTCTAGTAGGTTTGATGCATTTTAGGACTGAACATAGCAAAGACCTGTTTTCTTTGTAGTGCTTGCGAAATTGATGCATCTGGGCGTGAGTTGTAGGGTTGTTTAAATAATTACTAACATTATGCGCAAACGATTATATGCCGTGAATGTTAGCCAGTTATCGCCCATTATGTATTTTTAGTTTTCACAACTTCCCATTGTGTGGTCATGCAAAAACTCTGATGGTGAAATAAGTTTGCTTGTCACACAATAAATCACACTCGTTTGACTTAAGAGGGCATGTATGTTCTATCCTTCACATTCGCTAACCAGTCTTTGAACTGAAATCTTTGAAGAAGTAGGGATCCCTGTCGGAAAGATATAGCCTGGCTGGTTCGATGTTTATCCGTTCACCTGCGTCGCGTTGAAGCACTTTTTACTGGCTTTGTTTGATGTGTCCAGGGGGCTTGCCTTCACTGTCAGCAACGTAAGCAAAATACTTCCACATTTCGCTTCGTGCATTTGCTTTCTCAACAAGCGTTGGGCGGCTTGCAAGACTCAAGCCACTGCCATTTTCGCTGTCTGTGTCCCTGTTGGGCTGGACTGAAGGACTCTGGCCAGAGTGCGAGCAGAGAGGAGAGGGGTGGGAGCACGCCCACACATGAAGCAGCCATACCGCTCCTCTGACAACCTCCAAACTGGTGAAATGTCTGCGATGACGGGGTCGTGCTTATACCGGAAAACAACTTTCACACATGAAGACATTAGACCGCTTTCCGGTCATTTACCGGTAAAAAGCGCATGTGTGAAAACGGTTTTAGAGTGACTGGGGAGGTGCTGGGCGACTATGATGAAATTATGGGTGACCGAGAGCCAAGTCAAGCACCGAACGAAAGGCATGATATCCAGGGATGCTGAATGCCCCTTACCGCGGCATTGTCACATTTCACGGCTATCCGTTTCCTCGCCCAGTAGCGCCCCCACAGGTGGCATGCGACCACTGTTGGGTAGATTTCATACAGCGCGGAGGACTGGTCCAGCCCGGTGAACTGCCGGGGCCATAGGCCGGCAAACCACCAGGCTCCGAAAAGCCCCCCGAAGCCCACGGATGTAAATAATTTCAGATCGTCAGCCGACGAGACGACGTCGTCGTAAAAGAAGGAAACCCGATTCCAGTCCGTTAGCAAGTGAGACCAGAACCTGAGGTCGGACCGGCAGCCCCCGTCGAGGGTGACTGAGTCGAGGAGCCCGGGGACTGAGGACGCCAGATCGAGCAGCCTAGAAATTAATGAGCGGCCCTGGGGGATTATGAGCATGGCAAAATGTAAATGGCCGAGAAGGGACAGCAGCTCCCGTTTAGTGACCTGGGTAGAGGACGTGTATGCTTGGGCAGTTTTTTGCGGATTTGAGTCAGCTTCTCAAGGGAAAGAGAGGCCTGCATGCGCTCGGAGTCTAGATTGATGCCCAAGAATTCCATTGTCGTCTTGGGGCCTAGCCTTTGGAACACCCCCTTCAGTTTGTCTAGGGAGACCGAGGAGACCGACGGGGGGTCCACCAGCAAAAAATCGTCCAGCATGTGGAGCACGGCGGGGATACGCTCGTTATTAAGCAGGATCCAGCATAACGCTTCTGATATGGAGTTAAAAATGGTGGGGCTGCTCCTGCAACCGAACGTCAGCCTGACCGCAAAGTAGAACTTCGACTGCCATTTGATTCCGAACAACTGCCATTGGGAGGGGTGGATGGGCATGACCTCAAAAGCGTCCGAGATGTCGGCGTTGGAGAGCCTGGGTGCCTCTCTCCGCAAACTTAATGAGGATGGCATGGTCTACGGAGGCGTAATGGAGGGAGAAGGGTTCACGAGGAATTAGACTATTTATGCTCTGGATGGGACCGTGCCGGGGCAGAGAGAGGTCAATTATCAGTCTTTTTCTTGCCAGAATATTGCGCGTGGCGATGCCTACTGGGCTTGTCCGGAACATTGAGAAGGGGGGGGGACTTAAAGGGGCCGATTTAGAATCCCTTGGATAATTCTTTGGCGAGAAGTTGAGACTATTTTGGGTTCCTTGAGGGCCGGTTGCAAATTTTGTGATACGTGGGGAGCCAGGGGGGAGGAAATGACACCTACCCTGAACCCCTGGGAGAGGCCGGACAATAAGTAATCGACGAACAAGGGGTCGGGGTGACAGGAAAGTTCATGCACTAGAGCTGGGACGTCGATGGGGGTGGAAGGGTGGGGTTTTAGTATTCCCGGAAGCCCATTCTCTCCTTCTTGGGGGGCAGCAGCTTTGGGGGGCGGGTCCTTCACGGGCAGACGGAGCGGGGGTGGGCATCCCCGCAGGTGCTACACGCGTGCAGGAAAATACAGTTAGGGTACGTACACACGTTCTCATTAGAATATCTGCAAATCGTGTTGGGGCTATAACTACGCACCTGATGGCCCTCGTTGCCTGCCCGGTAGGACCCGCTGGGGCCGGGCGCACGGTGGGAGGGGACGGGGGCGATGCTGGATAGAAAGGTGCAGAGTGCCCCGGTTCACCGCACGAGTAGCAAGTGTTCACCGTTTGCCCGCTTACTAGCGACGTGAAAATTTGCATCTCCAAAATGGACCAGTGTAGCCGCGCATTAGCCTGGGTGATCATCAGGGCGGCTTTGGTGGAGAATGCTTTATGGTATTGAGAAAATATTTTGCCATGTTTGGTGTGGAGGTCCCCTATTAGCGGCAGGTAATTGTCCAGCTTGGTGCGGCGCTTTGGCTACACGGAGCATATGTGACCTGCTCTGACCAAATCAGTCGCTTGTCGCGCTGGCTGTTTGTCTAGAAAACGCGATTTTATCAGATAATATTTATTTCTGCTGTTTTGGGGTTTCATCAGATTATAGTCAAATAAAGCCTTGGCTTTCATTCTGTGTAAAGATTATTGTGAAATTCGACCGCTAAATATACTTTTGAAGCTCTTGAAGTTAGAGTGACAAAAGTGAAACTGCGCTGACAGCCGTTCTTGCAAATGGTAGGCTATATTATAGACTACTCTACGATTTAAAACGCTGTTTCTAAAGTTTGTCAGGGTTGTATTGTGGAGTTGTGTTATTGGTTTGTTATTTTAGACTAGTTTCGGCTGTTTATGTAACGTTTTAACCTCTTAAAAATCTGCCTCTTCGGGGGTTATCAATAACGAACATGACAACCCGTCTCTGCCGTCTCTCTCTCTCCCCCTCTCTCTCTCTCTCTCTCTCTCTCTCTCTCTCCCTCTCTCTCTCGTTGCAGCTGCGCAATTTCTGCATCCAGTGACAGTCTGTCTGTCTGTCTGCCTGTCTGTCTGTCTGTCTGTCTGTCTGTCTGTCTGTCTGTCAGATTGATAGACTAATAGCCTACTAGTCAGTAATCTGCGTGATAATGTTGCTTGATTTTTAAATTCAATTCACAGATGGCAGACTGAGCTAATTTAGAATTAGGCTATTTGAATCATAGCCTAGGTTACTTTCAGTCTGTCTCTCTGTCTACTCCAGAGCAGAAACGGGTCTGCTATAGATTCTTTGTTGCTGTTATTTGTAATAATTATTACAACAATTACAATTATTACTACATTAATGTACAATTATTAGCCTGCATTAATGTAACCCTAATTAAAAGAAATAATGTGGGTGGGGCGTCAGATGATCTTGGGTGTTACAGAACAGTTGGTATTGATGATAATAATAATAATAATAATAATAATAATAATAATAATAATAATAATAATAATAATAATAATAATAATTGATAGGACTTATATACCGCTTTTCTACGTAGCCTACTCAAATATACTTATACATGAATATTTCCCAGGGGTTAAAGGCTGCATTACAGTAAAGTGATGCCATTTTCTGAATTTACCAGACTGTTCTAGCTGGTCTATTAGTTGCCTTTACATAGGCTACTTTGTCATGATATCCACTGAGGTGTACTGAGATGTCATGTGTACCTGTTCAACCAACAAAAGTATCTATCTATCTGTATATTCGAATAGAAGACCAGGGGCCAAATGTATAGTGTTAATTTGGGCGTAGAGCTTTTTGGGCTTAGACAGATTTCTACACGTACAGTACATGCACAGAGTTTTATACATTTGGCCCCAGAAGTGGTCGTGGTTGATAGGGAAAGTCCCATCAAATCTGTCAAATTTATTTTCTAATCTAATATTAGAAAATACATTTGCCAGATTTGATATGATGGCTCATTTGAAATGCTATAAATGAAATAAATGAATGAAATAGATAAACTTAATTTGAGATCTTAAATTCAGAAAGTCCAGTTTCAAGGATTTTCTAAGTGGTTTCCAGGACCTTATCATGACCTACCCCAGATCATAACACACCACCATGCACATTGACAGCCCACTCCAACCGGAGGTGGTTTCCAGGACTTTCCAGGTAGTTTCCAGGACTTTCCAGGTGGTTTCCAGGACTTTCAAGGTGGTTTCCATAACCTTCTCATGACCTTCCACAGATCATGACACACTGCCATACAAATTTACAGCCAAATCCAACCTGGGGAGGTGGTTTCCAAGACTTTCCAGTGCTTTCCAGGTAGTTTCCAGGACTTTCCAGGTGATTTCCAGGACTTTCCAGGTGGTTTCCATGACCTTGCCATGACCTTCCCAAGATCATAACACAGTGCCATACAAAATTTCAGCCCAATCCCACCTGGTGTGTGGGCATGCACATGCAGACAACTTCAAGAAAAGATGTTTATTTCTCAGAATTAACGTCAAACTTTGAGGCAATTTTTCTCAAAAACATAGTTTGGAAACAGTCGCGACATAAAGGGGTGTATCTCCATCAATTGTTGGACTACAAAGACAATTTTGATATCCCCAGAAAGCTGAGATTCTCCTCTTTCCAACAGTGTATGCAACTCATAATGTGTTTTGGGGTCAATGTGACTGATTTTGTCAGAGCAGGTCACATATCACGTCGCGATAGATGCCGAACGTGGTCAGGAAGTCGCCTATAGAAAGGACTTCGGGGAGGCGGGGGTCAGATGATTTTAAGTAGATGGCGGCGTCTGGGCCGCCCTTAACTTTTATTTTGCACTCGGGAGATGGCAGGAGGATGCTAACTAAATTAATGTCTCTGCCCTGCAAAATATGAGACCTCAGCCTGGGAGAAACATTGGCACATGGAGAAACAAAAGGCATACCGAATGGGACGGCGGGCATGGCAGACACCAGGGAATTCATCTGGGCAGGTTGGGTGGTGGGGAACATGTCAGCCTGCTGCATAGGGGAGAACAAGTGAAGGATCAGCCGCTGGGCCGGCCGGGCGGAGGCGAAGGGGGGGGGGGGGGGGGGGGGGTGTTTTCAGAGCCCTCAGATGGGCCTCCACGGAGCTGCTAACATTTAGCAGGGACTGCAGAATACCTCTTGACAACCCCTGTCGGCTCGGCGGTGCTATGGGCGCCGCGAAGGGGGCCGTTTCCGCTTCTGGGGCGGCGGCCTGGAGGTCACTGCAACCAGGGAGATCATGGCGTCTCGCAGCACCCGCCCCGGCCTGTTCTTCCTCGGCGCCTCCCGACTCTCGGGCGGCTTTCTCTTCTGTTCTTCATCCACGGCCTCTCGCGCATCCGCGCCGAGCGGCCTCTCTGTCTGGCTCGCTCGCACACGTCCTTGGACGTCCATGAGTGTGAGCTCCTTCCTCTTCTGATCTTCTCCCACGGGGCCGTCACAGTGACGTGCCCCATGCTACGGGAGCGCGCACCGGGCCTTCCACCGTGGCTTTGTTGAACTCACCGGCCTGTGGCACGGCCGCTTCGTCAGTGTCGTCAGACGTCTTGGAAGGCAGATACGCGTCATTGAAACTCTCGTCGCTGTCCATGGATTGCTGTTGCTCGGAATCTGACATGCTGGGAGTGGAGTGGGGAGCGCTGAATGATCCACGGGGATGATCCACGGCTGAGGACGACTGGAATGCTGATTCGGTCTGCAGATATAGTGCGAAACGACGCTTCAGAGGACAGCTTCAGGGGAGATGGACTGCCCTGAAGCCAGCTGCTGCTATAATCTGCCACAGAGAGAGGTGACGTAGAACCATTGCTATATCTACTAGAATGAACTGACGTCATATCAGACATCATGGCGGACGTCATACTTGGAATTGACTGATGTCACGGGTAGTGCTGCAACTATCGATTATTTTAGTAATCGAGTATTCTACCGAATAATCCATCGATTAATCGAGTAATCGGATAAGAACCCTTTTTTGTGTTTTCAAAGGCTTATCGTAAATATACACCAAAAAATAAGATAAATCTCTTCAAATAAACAACTACATTAGTTTCTTTCTTAGAAAAAACAACATTTTTATTTTTAAATTGCATAGAACTGGCAGTGGCACCATTCATCTTTTTCACCCGTCCTTACAAAGCTGGCCATAGTACGCTGTGATCCGCTGAAAAAGAGGTGAAATAATAATTAATATTGATATTTATTAGGTAAGCTCATAACAAAACTGGAGAATGCGCATTTACACTCCCTAGACCTGTTGCCTATTATTGACACAAATATCAGAATAGCAAGATAACAGGTCAGGTGGTGTAATAATTGGAGCCTAAAATGCACCAATTAAATAGTTGTTTGCAATCATCATGAGAAGAGTCGACCGGTCTAGGGTGTGTAAATGTACATTCTCCACACACACACTCTTTCTCACTCACACACACACACACTCACTCTCTCTTTCTCTCTCACACACCAACAGGCTAGTGTGATCACACACACACACACACACACACACACACACACACACACACACACACACACAACGCTGTTAAATTAGCCGCTAACGTTAACGTTAGGTTGAGCTTTGTATTTCTCAGAGAAAACGGCAAGCCACATCAAAAAAATGCAGCGTGAATGCAGTTACCAATAGTCATATTGGCAACGTGGCAAGCCAGCAGCACAACTACTACTAGTCTTAATATCAAGTAGCAAACATTAGCATACATTTACATTAGCGTTGTGTATAGTTAACGTTACGTTAGTAACGTTACCTTGCTCCGCTCGACGTAGATGCGCTGGTGGATGCGTAGACTGGATGTTTACGGTTCAGGTGCTGAAGCATTGACGAGGTACTGTTGTGATATGCAAGTGTCGTCTGGCACACCACTGAGTTTGTGTCCTTTTTCAGCGTGAAATGGTCCCACACTTAGACAGTTTCGGTCGCTTTGTCGGCCCTGGTTCTTCCCTTCCCGGCTCCTCCTGTCTGCTTTCTCCGCCGCCTCGTTCCATTTTGCGGGGTCCGTCTCTGGTCTGTCTGCGATCATGTGTCCTCGCGTGTTTACACCGGAAGAGCGCTGTGCCACACCAGTAAGCGTCCGTGAGAAACAGTCTCTACTCTCTAAATGCCGTGTCGAGGCGAATCATTTTGGCCTCGATCATTTTAATTATTCGAGTTATTCGAGGTACTCGAGGAATCGTGACAGCCCTAGTCACGGGCTGATCAGGTTATGCACATGTGGCCTTCTGCTTGAAATTTGGTTTGGAAACCTCACATAGAGTAGGCTACACAGTGTAGCCTACTCTATACAGTGTAGACCAGGGATGGGCAACTTTGATGATAGAGAGGGCCACAAAAAAATCTCCTCGCTAGCAGAGGGCCAGATTTGGCTGAGGGCTGGGGGCCAAACGCGAAAAATTTGGAGCATTTGAAGCCAGGTTTAGAGGAATAACTCATTTTAAATTAACAGTTGTGATGTCATTATTCAGTCTTAACCATTTTATACTTTTCTCACTCACTCCTATGTCACCACCTGCTCTCCCTGCAGGACTTGAAATTTATTTTTTTGACCACCTACCAATATGGCTGCTAGATTTTAAAGTTACCAGCCAATTACAATTCCCACTAGCCAAAATGTTTCTCTTGAAATAAACCAGTATATGAGTGGGTTAATTTAAGCATAAGTATCAGTAAGTGGCCCGGGATTCTCAAAGCCTGTGTTGAGGGTCACACAAGAACAAAAATGCACTCTTGAAGGTAAATAAATCCAAAACCAACGAGTTAATGATTTAAAATTGTACTTCAATGTACAGTATTTTCTTACACATGAGATTACTTTTAGCCTTTTAGTCATACAGATTATTGAAAGATAGTCCATATTCCAGACTGAAATGTTATAACAGAAGTGGAGTATTGGCCAGAATGACATTTGGACACTTATTCAGCGGGAATCTTGCATGTTGTTTTCAGGTGACCTGTAAGAAAAATGAAAAAAAAATACATAAAAATATATATTTTTTGCAATTCCACCGTGCCAGTTGTCCAACCCTGGTGTAGACTCTACACTGTGGGCCCTATCTTGATTAAGGCGCTATCCACTTTTTGCACTTGCGTGCCTTAACGTGTGGCTGCTATCTTTGCTGCCTCTTAAGGCAGGGACGATAGGGGGCCCTGTCTTCCCAAAAGCGGTAATTTAGCATTGGCCCTCGTGTAACGCCAAATTGGGGGCGGGCACAAGCGCATGCCTGTTATAATTGTACTGGGTATAGGCATGCCACATGCCAAAGCAGGCGTTTCAGCTCTAAAATGTGGGGATAGATCGCATTATTCTATCATCAGCAGCGTGCAATTACTTTGCGGCGCTAAGAGCTTTGAAAAGGACCTCTTACGCGATACATACCTTGCTGTGCTGGGGCGCACCATAATCTCTGCGTAGCGCACAACATCAAATTCTGCTGCTAAAATTGGGTAACCAGCAGATTATTTAGTGAGGCAATCAACTATAATTCATTGAGAAACTGTTATCACATTGCAAGGAGGGCTTATGGTAAATTAATTAACTTGCAATAGGCTATTCACCTTCACCTGCTATAACCCGGAGGGTCGTTGGCATCACAGCCGATCTGGCACAAGCCTCGGCACGAGTCGAGTTTTAATTGAGTCCACTGTAAATCCTGATAAAAGAAAAAG
This sequence comes from Poromitra crassiceps, assembly GCF_964638095.1. NCBI lineage: Eukaryota > Metazoa > Chordata > Actinopteri > Beryciformes > Melamphaidae > Poromitra > Poromitra crassiceps. The sequence continues at coordinate 120,407,140 of NC_139624.1, forward strand.
AAAGCTTGCACACTGCAAAGGCTCCAAGTTGAGTGTATTTATTTTACACCGGTACGGGTATTTTACTGGTGTAAAATAAATATACTCAACTTGGAGCCTTTGCAGTGAATGGCCTAAATGGCCTGCATTTATATAGCGCTTTTATCCAAAGCGCTTTACAGTCAGTAGGTACATTCACCCATTCACACACCGATGGCGGCAGGTTACCAGGCAGGGTGCTGGCACACCAACGGGAGCAATTTGGGGTTCAGTGTCTTGCCCAAGGACACTACGACATGCAGACCGGAGGAGCCGGGAATCGAACCACCGACCTCTTTTATCCAAAGCGATTAGTGGACGACCCGCTCTACCTCCTGAGCTACAGCCGCCCCAGTGTGTGAGCTTTCTTTTTCTTTTATCAGTCTCTACCTCGAGCTCTGCACCATGCCCTATTCAGGTTTTGGATGTGCGTGTCTCTACTTTATCTCACTGTAAATCCTCCAATCTTTTCTTTTGTCTCCGCCATTTACCCGCTGCAAACATGTTTCTATTGTCCCACCCCAGGCAACAAAATAACCCGAATTGCATCAAAAAGGTATAATATGATGCGATCATGTCGTTATGAGATAGGGATAATATATACAGTCAATAGGCCTTCACCTATCCAAATTACGCATGGGAAGAATTACAGCATGCCTCACGCAAACTGTATTACATGGACAACAAGAGGGGAATCTGGTTTGATTGATCCAACGCCCAGGCATTGCCAGGCCACACCTGTGAATAATTCTGGTGGTTACACCGCCCAAATCCCGTTTGTGCCGTGCATAAATGATTTGGCATGGCTCTAATCTGCGTTTGCACCCGTTGTTGTGACGAGTTATGCTTCCTCGCACCACCATGCATCGCCACCATATTTTGGGGCTGTTTTAACTTAAAAACAGGGGGGTCACGTCTACCCAAACAATTTTATCATTTTTAAACAGTTATGTTTCTGTATAAATTATTACAATATGTTCGCGTGAGGTGGGGATGCGTTTTTCTGCTGCCTGGTGGGGGTGCAAAACTCGGCATAACTAACACGTTCTCACTCCGAGTGCGTAGCATATTGACGCTTTGTCCCGTCCCTTGTGCGTCGCATGTTACTAACACGGTACCCTTGAGCGACCCATGAAACGACTTGGGCTTTCCGACTAAACTCCAATGTAAACCCATGGAAGTCATCTTTGACGCTCATGGCAACTGCTTCCCCATTAGTCAACTGCTCCCCCATTAGGGTCTGGGGGAGGTTAGGTTTAGGCGTGGGGTGTGGGAGAGGTTAGGTTTAGGGTTAGGGTCTGGGGGAGGTTAGTTAGGTTTAGGGTTAGGGTCTGGGGGAGGTTAGGTTTAGGCGTGGGGGCTGGGAGAGGTTAGCTCCTCCCCCTAGACCCTAATGGGGGAGCAGTTGACTAATGGGGGAGCAGTTGCCATGAGCGTCAAAGATGACTTCCATGGGTTTACATTGGAGTTTAGTCGGAAAGCCCAAGTCGTTTCATGGGTGTGCGCATCCCCACCTCACGCAAACATATTGTAATGATTTATACAGAAACATAACTGTTTAAAAATTATATAATTGTTTGGGTAGATGTGACCCCCCTGTTTTTAAGTTAAAACAGCCCCAAAATATGGTGGCGATGCATGGTGGTGCGGGGAAGCATAACTCGTGCAAATGTGATCAGAAAAACATTTTTCTGTTCAGTTTGTTTTTAAGTAGTTATTTGATTATATAAAAAGGGATGATTGACAGCTGTGGTAGCCAGTCTCAAGCCGTCATTGGCTGGACAGGCTGTTCATGGTATAGATCTAGTTTTACATAGACAAGACACTGCTTGGTAAAACAGAAGAACACTGCTTGATCTGTTATCTACCAGACATTTCGATGGACCACAATAAAAAGAACATTGTTTTGAGAAAGGTGCGCGAGGAAGTAACGTTGGTCGGGGACTGAAGAAGTAAGTTCAGAAAATATGTGTTTTATTAGTTACTCCCGCTATGTTATCGGTTATTTTAATTAATACATAAATGGTTTTAACGGGTGCATGCTAGCATTAGCCGCTTGTGTTTTGCATTATTTGTTGGCATAACATTACTATAACCTAACAACCGATAACGATAGCTGGAATAACGCAATAGACACATATTTTCAGAACTTACCAGGTTGTCCAACTGCCTGCATATGCCAGGAAATCTGTTTTATAACGTTAACTCCCGGGTATAAGATGGGGCCTACACAAGTGTACACAACCACCAGCCATTACAGGGCTTAAAATTCACTTTGCAAACTAGGGGGGAATTCCCCCTTATGTTCTTCAGATAGGGGGGATTTATAGATTTTGGGGGGGATGTATAGACTTTGCGTAGGATTTTTTCAGGCGATACTATAACCGACAAATACTGCTTCTCCTGTCCAATAAGCGATAATACTGTAATTTCACATTGTTGTATTTAAAAAAGGAAGTAGTTTATGCACACCTGAGTCTAAATTATTATGGCTTTTCTTGTTTTTTTCTGCAGACTAAGCCATAGGCTTTTGTTTCTATGAAAGCCTTTATTTGTTTTGTATTGAGTGATACACTCTACTAAAACACTAATTTCATATTATATAATAATAATACTAAATATAGCCGCAAGCGGCAATGGCAGGGGTTCAAGCCTTGCGCAAATTGAACACCTAATAGTCCTTGAGGCAAATTTGAGGAGCACGTTCAGGTGAACATGTGGAAAAAAGTTGCTTGAAAATTGGAGAAACAGCCTGGGAGTTACAAACGGGTGTGAAGTTATGGCATATTTTGTGTTAGGCCACGCCCACTTTTCACATCTGTGGCGCCCCCTTTTGGTAAAATTGTGAAATAGCATGCCAGAAATGCCATTCCAGATGAAACTGAGAAGTTTGCAACCGATAATGCGAATGGACTTGATTTACCGCTATTACATGCTTACACCATAGACCCCGCCCACTTTCACAAATGGTGACAAAACTTCTGATTTTGTCTAGGACATCCTCCTTGATATATCTGCCAGGTTTCGTGATCATTGGACAAACAGGTGCGGAGTTACGGCCTTTTGTGTGTTAGGCCACGCCCATTTCTGGCATTTATGGCGCCCCCGTTTGGTCGAATGGCACAAAATTTGACACGCATGGTCTGGGATGGTCTCCGAAGATCTCCAGCAAGTTTCGTGAAGATTCCTTCATCGGTCATGAAGTTATGACAATTTAGGTGATAGGCCACGCCCTCTCACAACTTTAACGATTAATATCTCCGAAACGAAAGTAGATTTCAAAGGTTTCAAAAAAGCAGTTTGTAGAGCTTGCTCGATAGAGGCTTCCTGGCGATTTTGGTGCAAATCTGTACAACGGTCTAGGAGATGTCAAAAATGTGTTTTCAAAACTTTTCCAAATATCTCAAAATTTTTCCAGACGGACATTGAGGGTCTTTATGGCAAACTTGTAGAGCAGGTTCACCTGAACATCTAGAAAAAAAAAGTTTGAAAATTGGACCAACGGCGTGGAAGTTATGGCTTTTAACGTAAAACCGTCTGTTATAGCGCCACCTTCAGGCCGATTCGAAAAATCTTTGTTGAGCAGCTACCTGCCAACAATATCTGTCATTGGGCCAAATTTCAGGTCTCTACCATTTACCAACTCACGGGAATTTGCGTCAGGGCAGATGAACAATAATAATAGTAATACCGGTTTTAGAAAAACAATAGGGTTTCAGCCCCTTCAGGGCTTGAACCCCTAATAAATGGGAAACGGAAGGTGCGATGGTGATTCCGGGCCTCGTACAGTTACTTTTCCACCCCGAGTCCAACGCCGCCATCCGTGAGTCTCTACGAGTTACGGTTGCGGAGATACGTTGCTGTAGCGCCCCACATAGGCAAACAATAGCGCCCCCTACAGGCCAAATGACACTTTCTTTTCTGAAATCAGCTCAGAAGTGTCAAGTGTCAATACAAGACGTCAGGCTGGCCATAATTCCAATGAATCAGCACTTCTGCCGCCCTTCAAAATCAAACAATTTAGAAGGTACAGGTACTGAATGCTGCTATAGCGCCCCCTTTTGGTCGAATTGGACAGAATTTGACACGCATGGTCTGGGATAGTCTCCGAAGATTTCCAGCAAGTTTCGTGAAGATTCCTTCATCGGTCATGAAGTTATGACAATTTAGCTGATAGGCCACGCCCTCTCACAACTTTAACGATTAATATCTCCGAAACGAAAGTAGATTTCAAAGGTTTCAAAAAGGCAGTTTGTAGAGCTTGCTCCAGAGAGGCTTCCTGGCGATTTTGGTGCAAATCGGTGCAACGGTCTAGGAGGAGATGTCAAAAATGTGTTTTCCAAACTTTTCCAAATATCTCAACAATTTTCCAGATGGACCTTAAGGGTCCTTGAGGCAAATTTGTAGAGCAGGTTCACCTGAACATCTGGGGAAAAAAAGTTTGAAAATCGGACCAACGGCGTGGAAGTTATGGCCTTTAACGTAAAACCGTCGATTATAGCGCCACCTTGAGGCCGATTCGAAAAATCTTTCTTGAGCAGCTACCAGCCAACAATATCTGTCATTGGGCCAAATTTCAGGTCTCTACCCTTTACCAACTCACGGGAATTTGCATCAGGGCAGATGAACAATAATAATAGTAATACCGGTTTTAGAAAAACAATAGGGTTTCAGCCCCTTCAGGGCTTGAACCCCTAATAATAAACCGGCACAAAAACAATAGGGTTTCAGCCCCTTCAGGGCTTGAACCCCTAAATATAGCCGCAAGCGACAATGGCAGGGGTTCAAGCCTTGCGCAAATTGAACACATAATAGTCCTTGATGCAAATTTGAGGAGCACGTTCAGGTGAACATGTGGAAAAAAGTTGCTTGAAAATTGGAGAAACAGCCTGGGAGTTACAAACGGGTGTGAAGTTATGGCATATTTTGTGTTAGGCCACGCCCACTTTTCACATATTTGGCGCCCCTTTTTGGTCAAATTGTGAAATAGCATGCCAGAAATGCCATTCCAGATGAAACTGAGAAGTTTGCAACCGATGATGCGAATACACCATAGACCCCGCCCACTTTCACAAATGGTGACAAAACTTCTGATTTTGTCTAGGACATCCTCCTTGATATATCTGCCAGGTTTCGTGATCATTGGATAAACAGGTGCGGAGTTACGGCCTTTTGTGTGTTAGGCCACGCCCATTTCTGGCGTTTATGGCGCCCCCGTTTGGCCGAATTGCACAAAATTTGACACGCATGGTCTGGGATGGTCTCCGAAGATCTCCAGCAAGTTTTGTGAAGATTCCTTCATCGGTAATGAAGTTATGACAATTTAGCTGATAGGCCACACCCTCTCACAACTTTAACGATTAATATCTCCAAAACTAAAGTAGATTTCAAAGGTTTAAAAAAAAAAGTTTGTAGAGCTTGCTCCAGAGAGGCTTCCTGGCCATTTTGGTGGGAATATGTCAAACGGTCTAGGAGGAGTTCTTGAAAATGTGTTTTCCAAACTTTTCCAAATATCTCCAAATTTTTCCAGACGGACATTAAGGGTCCTTATGGCAAACTTGTAGAGCAGGTTCACCTGAACATCTGGAAAAAAAAAGTTTGAAAATCGGACCAACGGCGTGGAAGTTATGGCTTTTAACGTAAAACCGTCGATTATAGCGCCACCTTCAGGCCGATTTGAAAAATCTTTCTTGAGCAGCTACCTGCCAAGAATATCTGTCATTGGGCCAAATTTCAGGTCTCTACCATTTACCAACTCACGGGAATTTGCGTCGGGGCAGATGAACAAGAAGAAGAAGAAGAAGAATAAACAGGCACAAAAACAATAGGGTTTCAGCCCCTTCAGGGCTTGAACCCCTAATAATACATTTATTTTATAAGGCGCTCAAGGTTGCAGTACAACAATTAAAAACTTTAAAAAATTACAATCAAACAGTTAAAATGCAGAAGCAGAAGTCTTCTTTGTTTTGTGTTCACAATAGTGATGTCAGTTAGATTTGCTTAGGTCAGAGCTATGGAATATTAAATCATCCATCATTGCTCAGTACATCTGCATGGCCAGTATAATTATAATGGGCGTAGAGGTATTTAGCGCTGCAGGGAGAATACCAATGCGCTTGGTCATGCCCTCAATTTGCGACGCACTCTGCGTTAAACAAGCGCAGCCCTAAATTACTGCTTTCACGACGATAGGGCGCTGTGTCTGTAGGTGTCAAAGGTTTTTTTTGCTGGCTAGTCCAACCTATTTTGGCCTGAACAATCAAAAACATATTTCTGTGGCGTGACAAATTCACATTATAATTTGTCTTTAGTTGTTATTGTTTGAATCTTTTGCCATATGTCACTCTTTAGCATCCCACTCATCCCCCTCAGATGTGTAGCTAGCTGCAGTAGTGTTGCTGGGTCTCCGTCCCTGTGAGGTTTTTGTGTTTGTGTGTATGTCTCCTCCAGAGTGTCCCAGTCCTCCTCTGAACCTGGTGTGCAAGGACCAGACCCAGAGCTCGGTCGAGCTCTCCTGGGAGACTCCGCTGAGGAACGGTAGCAGCCTGGTCACTGGCTACATCATCGAGCACTGTGAGGACGCCACCAGCAAGTGGCTCCGCTGCACTCCCCAGCTCTGTCAGAACCTCACCTACAAGGTAGGACCAGCAGACGAACGGGATGGAAGATGATTTAAGTTACTCTAAGTGTCATTGGCTACTTTAAGAGGTTTAGGCAGATATTACACACAATTATTACAAGCTGGTTATACTGTAAATAAGTGGTTATTCTCTGCTTTAAGTAAAGTGGGGGAAAATATCAAATCTATGCAAGAACAACGCAAAAAAGTTTGTAAAATTAATTTATGTAATGGTTCATAACAGAAATTGAGTACTTCAATTTGACACATTTTCATGATAAACAGCTAAATGATGGACATTTTACATTTCATTGTAATGTTTCCCCCAACAAATACACTCTAAACTCATGCAGTTGACTCAAATTATAGATACTACCTGAAACAATTCTACTTTAGCTGTAGCTGTATATAACGGGTCATAACATTATGATGACCTGTTATATATATTTATACCACGGTCTGGGTGAATACTCATTTTTGATTGGCCGGCAAGTGTGCATTAAAACCTGCCATTAAAACCTGTAGTCTGGCTCAAGTCTAATCACGTTGTAAATTCATCCTCTAGCCCAGTGGTTCCCAACCACCGGGACGCGGACTGGTACCGGGCCGCAACGCATTTGGTACCGGCCGCGAGCGCAAGCAAAACATTTTTTTTTTACATTTTATTTTTTTATTTTTACAAACTACAAACATAAATAAATAAATAAACGTCAACTTGAAACTATGTTGCAACGTGCTCCTGGCTGGCCTACCTGCCACCGACATCCGACCGCTTCAGCTCATTCAGAACGCTGCAGCCCGTCTGGTATTCAACCAACCCAAATTCTCTCATGTCACTCCCCTCTTCCGGGACCTCCACTGGCTTCCCATCTCAGCTCGCATCAAATTCAAGACACTGGTACTGGCCTACAGGGCAGTACACCAGTCAGCTCCCCTGTACCTGCAATCTATGGTCAGGTTCCAAACCTCTCACCGCTCCCTTCGCTCCTCCACCAGTGCGGGGCGCCTCGCTCCTCCTTCGCTACGGGCGCTCAAAAGTCGCTCATCCCGATCTCGACTCTTCTCCTCCCTGGCACCCCAATGGTGGAACGAGCTGCCACCTTCGGTCAGGACTGCTGAATCACTGCCGATCTTTCGGAAAAGACTAAAGACTCACCTTTTCAGGCTCCACCTGGGCCCTTCTTGATCTAACTTCTTTCTCTCTCTTCTTTCTCTCTCTTTATAAAAAAAAAAAAAATCCTAATCTAAAACTTGTACCACTGTTCCTTCAGGATTTGTAGTTGTCATAGACTGTGCTCCATAGTTGATTGCTCTATTGCTGACAAAAAGTGTGTTATTGTAAGTCGCTTTGGATAAAAGCGTCTGCCAAATGACGTAATGTAATGTAATGTAATGTAATGTAATGTAATGTTTCAACTACCACACAGCCTATAATATTATAGCCTATGTTTATTTAAAAATAATAATAATAATTATTATTATTATTAAAATTGACAACCGGTCCACAACTTTTTTTTCCATCTATCTACCGGTCCGCGGCACACAAAAGGTTGGGAACCCCTGCTCTAGCCAACCTGCACAGCTGTTCAATCAAACAGCACAGCTAACATTCTTCAACTCAATACCTCAGCTTCTATGAGCTGAGTGGACTAGATTCCCTGCACCATACTGGCTTGTATCCAAAGTTTGTCCTATTTACTGGAACAGCGAACATCGTTTCCATTGCATGACTAGCTGATGGGATGGTAACATTTGTTCCAGGTATTAGTCATTTTCCCAAGTGTTGCTAGGTAAAAAGAGTTATGGCTTGTGAAAAACTTGATTTTGATTGCTTAACTTGCACCCAAAATTTACGAATGCGTTTTTCTTCATATTGTTGGCAAATGACCATGGTATAAGTGGGATAATCAACAGATGTGCGTTAAGCGATTTTAATGCACTTCGCTGAGTCAACCAGCCTCCCCCACCTCCACGTCATGCATTAAAATAATTTAATGCACACCTAGGCCCCTATTCTCCCACAGGCCCTCGGCGCTAAAACGGGCCTTCGGCGCTAAAAAACGTGCCTTGCGCCTGTCTCGGGAAGATATCAACATGGCTTTAGGCTGGTAAATGCGCTTTACGCTGAATGGGCGTGACGCACTCCCTGAATGGGCAAGAATGGGCGTTTCGGCCTTAAATATCGGCCTAATGATATCTTCCGACCTGGCGTAAATTTAGCGCTTTGCGCTTTTGAAAACCAGGCCTATTCAGTGCGCCAGTTGAGCGGGGCGCTCCTCTGCCTCTCCCCTGTCACCCTTCTTTGTCTCTCTCTGAAACCAGGCCTATTCAGTGCGCCAGTGCCTCTCCTCTGTCACCCTTCTCTGTCTCTCTCTGACTCCCTCGCTCAGACAGACACAACACACCTCCCATAGGAAAAATAAGTTGTAAGTTCACTGCCTGTGAAATGCCCAAGCATGCATTGTGCTACTCCATTTCGCTACTAAATAGCAACCAAATGAGCCGAAATAGATATAAAGGTAGATCTAAATAATGTGTAATGGGTAACACAACCTGCAATTGTAGAACATTTCAATATTGGACCAAATAAAACATTGAAATGAAAACACCACCCTATGTAAAACATATATGTCATATTGGGGCTATATATATCCCTCATCGATTTAACGTGATTTAGATAAGTGACAGCGTAACGTGCTTCTACTGTCATGTCCTACTGTGATGTCCGCTCCAATAAATTGGCTCTACTTCACATTTTAGTTTTACAATAAAAACACATTTATGCAATGACTTTACATAATGTAGGGTATATTTATGTGCATCATCCTACCTGCAGCAGGGGATAGAAAACGATATCTTTCTGGACAAACTTTCACCAATCTAATTAATCTCATCATATAGGGATAGGCTATATTTTTCTAGCTGATGGGGTTAGAACATTCTTTTCACTTTGATCTTGTTATAGTGTAGCGTATTTACATGCTTGCAGTATTTAAACTGCAGTTAGATTGGTTTGAGGAAGCATAATAATATGGAATAATAGCCTATATATGGAGACAGACAGACGGGATGAAGGGAGGGGGGGGGGAGCAGAGCTTGGCTTGTCTGGTTTTACTGGATTTCTCCTGGAATTGGAGCTGAAAAGTGAAGCATGTGCTTCGTTTACTGCACTTACCCAATGACCAGATAGTGCATAATTTTGCGCTTAAAAGGCGTGGTTGTAATGCTTTAGGCTGCGTGTAGCGCTGATACCAAGATATCGAGTGCGCTGGTCCACGCCCACTGATCAGGCGCTCAGCACAGTTTCTACGCCGATGCAACGATAGGGGCCCTAGTCATTAATTATCCCTTATACACACACACACACACACACACACACACACAAACAAAGGCATTCGTTCATTCTCATATTATTTATTCGTTACTTATACATTTACTCATGTATGTTTTTTATGATTAATACTGTAACCATGGTTGTACATTGTGTCAGGTGTCTGGTCTGAAGTACGGCAACAAGTACAACTACAGAGTGTCTGCTGAAAACGTTGCCGGCATCTCCAACCCGTCCAAGAGCATCGGACCTCTGCTGGCTGACCACCCACATGGTGAGGAAGATCATATTAACGATAATGTCCACATAAACTACACACAAAGTATACACTGATGGAAGAAGCCTTTTTTACATTCAAAAGTTCAGCTCAGTGAAAATCTGCTTTGAACACCTTCTAGTGCAGTGATTCCCAAACTGTGGTCCGGGGACCACCGGTGGTCCGTGAGGCTCCACCTGGTGGTACTAAAGAGCCTTGCTGACTGCCATCAGCCTATCAGCAAATTCGATGTTTACTGTATCTGTTTGTGTTGGTTATTTTGCGGTCTGACTCGCAACAGTGGCCTACTAGCATTTAGCCTTTCTGATGCGTATTGTAAGGTTAAATCAGTGATTTTGTTTTATGGAGGGTAAAAAAGTTGGTAGCCAGAGTGGGAAGTGATACTTGATACATTTCGTTTGGTGCATGTGGTACTTGATCTGAAAAGTTTCGGAACCTCTGTTCTAGTGTAATAGTGGATTTCCCCCCAAAACAAATGACATAAAACTTTCCTTATTCAAAGTCTTGTTTTATTTTACAATCCGTGTTTGACTCTCTCCTCTTCCCAGTTGGCCCTACCTTGAACCTGCAAGACTTTAAAAATGGCCTGGAGGTGATTGTCCCTCAGCCTCTCACCATCCGAGTTCCCATCTCCGGATACCCGACTCCCATATCCAAGTGGACCTTTGGAGACAAGGAGCTGGCAGCTAGCCAGTGCATTTCCATGGTGACCGACTCCACCTTCACAGAGCTGGTGGTGATGCCCAGTGTGCATCTGGATCAGGGCTCTTATTGGTTGACGCTGGAGAACGACATCACTTCTGTCTGTGGAAAGATCCACGTCACCGTCATCGGTACGTCACACCACCAGAACTACAACACTCCTTTATATACTTGTTTACACAGCCCCACATCCCAGACATCTGCTGCCATCTGTCTGGCAAATATTTTTTGTTAGATATGATTTTGTCCAGCACTCCGATATAAAAATAAAATCAAAGCATTTTACGTATAAAGGTAACAGTGAAACTACCGGTATAATCAAAATAGCCATTCTTCTACATTCTCTACTGTAATTGTTAGCTTCTTGTAAATGAGATAATGGTGACGTTTCATAATCCATCAATTTGTTGGAGACCCCGTCGAAGCCCCTCAGAGACCCCTGTGGTTGCTGGACCCCCAGATCCTCTCTCCACAGAGTCTAACCCCCCCCCATTTATAAATCCTTCCCCATGTGAAGGATAAAAGGGGGGACTTCCCCCACAATTTGCAAAATCGATTTTAAGCCCTGTGCTCTAGAAACATTTAGGTATATTTAAATATGAAATACATCATAACCATTTTTTGAATTGGGGTGGAAATTGCCACAACGCTATTTACATCCGGGAGCAAATAGCATGCCTTTACGGTAATCAAGCTTCCTTGACAAATAACTATAATCTGATTACACATTTTCCGAATATAATCTGGGCTGAATACAGTTACTTATTCTAAGTAATCTGATTACATAATCCCGATTACATGCCGTCAGTTACTACTCAAACCTAGTCTCTTAGAACAGACGAGTTGCCTTCCGCAATTTTCAAATGCTTCCGCCATACCGTCTGTACTTCGTGGGGGAGAATCATGCACCAAACGGAATGGGAAGCAGAAAGGCGGATCTTCCGCTCATTAGTCCAATCAGAACCCAATATGCCGGCAGAAAGGCGGGTCTTCCGCTCATTAGTCCAATCAGAATCCAATATGCCGCATTCGCGTGTCGTGATTGGTCGGATTCCGTAGAACTTCCTTCCAGTCTGAAGGTTTTTTTCCCAACTTCCTTGTGCATGTTCTGGGGGTGTAACGTACAGACTGTATATAGCTGCATTCGCCGGATGTAGATGATACAGTCTGTTTTAAGAGACTAACTCAAACCTGATAATCGTATAGTCTACACCAGAGGTTCTCAAATGTTTTACAGGCAAGGACCCCTTACAAGATAGAAAATATATGGGGACCTCCTCATTCTGATTTGTGATTTTGGCCTAAGCTTAATTGTTTCCACGGCAACGTGCTTGACTTTTAAATTGATAGGTTTGTTAGATTAGAATGTAATCCATGAACCATTTTAAATTTAAAGCATACAATATTTTTGTTGAACTATGAAGCTTTTGCAAAAAAAAATATATATATATTTTTTTATTTTGCTGAAAACTTTTTGCGGACCCCCTGGCAAAGTGCCATGGACCCCTGGGGTTCCCCGGACCCCCATTTGAGAACCACTGGTCTACACTGTCTGTAGGTGTCAAACGTTTTTTTTTTGCTGGCTAGTCCAACCTATTTTGCCCTGAACAATCAAAAACATATTTATGTGGCGTTACAAATTCACATTATAATTTGTCTTTAGTTGTTATTGTTTGAATCTTTTGCCTTATGTCACTCTTTAGCATCCCACTCATCCCTCTCAGATGTGTAGCTAGCTGCAGTAGTGTTGCTGGGTCTCCGTCCCTGTGAGGTTTTTGTGTTTCTGTGTATGTCTCCTCCAGAGCGTCCCAGTCCTCCTCTGAACCTGGTGTGCAAGGACCAGACCCAGAGCTCGGTCCAGCTCTCCTGGGAGACTCCGCTGACGAACGTTAGCAGCCTGGTCACTGGCTACATCATCGAGCACTGTGAGGACGCCACCAGCAAGTGGCTCCGCTGCACTCCCCAGCTCTGTCAGAACCTCACCTACAAGGTAGGACCAGCAGACGAACGGGATGGAAGATGATTATAAGTTACTCTAAGTGTCATTGCCTACTTTACGAGGTATAGGCAGATATTACAGTACATTACAAGCTGGTTATACTGCAAATAAGTGGTTATTCTCTGCTTTAAGTCAAGTGGGGAAAAATATCAAATCTATGCAAGAACAACACAAAAAAAGTCAATACAATTAATTTATGTAATGGGTCATAACAGAAATTGAGTACTTCAATTTGACACAACATTTTCATGATAAACAGCTGAATGATGGACATTTTACATTTCATTGTAATGTTTCCCCCAACAAATTCACTCTAAACTCATGCAATTGACTCAAATGATAGATGCTAACTGAAACAATTCTACTTTAGCTGTAGCTGTATATAACGGGTCATAACATTATGATGACCTGTTATATATATTTATACCAAGGTCTGGGTCATTTTTGATTGGCCGGCAAGTGTGCATTAAAACCGTGTAACGCACATGTAGTCTGGCTCAAGTCTAATCACGTTGTAAATTCATCCCCTAGCCAACCTGCACAGCTGTTCAATCAAACAGCACAGCTAACATTCTTCAACTCAATACCTCAGCTTCTATGAGCTGAGTGGACTAGATTCCCTGCACCATACTGGCTTGTATCCAAAGTTCGTCCTATTTACTAGAACAGCGAACAACGTTTCATTGCATGACTAGCTGATGGGATGGTAACATTTGTTCCAGGTATTAGTCATTTTCCCAAGTGTTGCTAGGTAAAAAGAGTTATGGCTTGTGAAAAACTTGATTTTGATTGCTTAACTTGCACCAAAAATTTACAAATGCGTTTTTTTTCATATTGTTGGCAAATGACCATGGTATAAGTGGGATAATCAACAGATGTGCGTTAAACGATTTTAATGCACTTCGCTGAGTCAACCAGCCTCCCTCACCTCCATGTCATGCATTAAAATAATTTAATGCACACCTAGTCATTGAGTATCCATTATACACACACACACACACACACACACACACACACACACACACACACAAACAAAGGCATTCGTTCATTCTCTCATTATTTATTCGTTACTTATACATTTGCTCATGTATGTGTTTCATGATTAATACTGTAACCATGGTTGTACATTGTGTCAGGTGTCTGGTCTGAAGTACGGCAACATGTACAACTACAGAGTGTCTGCTGAAAACGCTGCGGGCATCTCCAACCCGTCCAACACCATCGGACCTCTGCTGGCTGACCACCCACATGGTGAGGAAGATCATATTAACGATAATGTCCACATAAACTACACACAAAGTTCACACTGATGGAAGAAGCCTGGTTTTACATTCAAAAGTTCAGCTCAGTGAAAATCTGCTTTGAACACCTTCTAGTGCAGTGATTCCCAAACTGTGGTCCGGGGACCACCGGTGGTCCGTGAGGCTCCACCTGGTGGTATTCAAGAGCCTTGCTGACTGCCATCAGCCTATCAGCAAATGCGATGTTTACCGTATCTGTTTATGTGTTGGTTATTTGCGGTCTGACTCGCAACAGTGGCCTACTAGCATTTAGCCTTTCTGATGCTTATTGTAAGGTTAAATCAGTGATTTTGTTTTATGGAGGGGAAAAAAGTTGGTAGCCAGAGTGAAAAATGGTACTTGATAAATTTGGTTTGGTGCATGTGGTACTTGCTCTGAAAAGTTTCGGAACCTCTGTTCTAGTGTAATAGTGGATTTCCCCCCAAAACAAACAACATAAAACTGTCCTTATTCAAAGTCTTGTTTTATTTTACAATACGTGTTTGACTCTCTCCTCATCCCAGTTGGCCCTACCTTGAACCTGCAAGACTTTAAAAATGGCCTGGAGGTGAATGTTCCTCAGCCTCTCACCATCCGAGTTCCCATCTCCGGATACCCGACTCCCATCTCCAAGTGGACCTTTGGAGACAAGGAGATGGCAGCCAGCCAGCGCATATCCATGGTGACCGAGTCCACCTTCACGGAGCTGGTGGTGGCGCCCAGTGTGCATCTGGATCAGGGCTCTTATTGGTTGACGCTGGAGAACGACATCACTTCTGTCTCTGGAAAGATCCACGTCACCGTCATCGGTACGTCACACCACCAGAACTATAACACTCTTTATATATTTGTTTACACAGCCCCACATCCCGACCCAGACATCTGCTGCCATCTGTCTGGCAAATATTTTTTGTTAGATATGATTTTGTCCAGCACTCCGATATAGAAATAAAATAAAAGTATTTTAGGTAAAAAGGTAACAGTGAAACTACCGGTATAATCAAAATAGCCATTCTTCTACATTCTCTACTGTAATTGTTAGCTTCTTGTAAATGAGATAATGGTGACGTTTCACAAACCATCAATTTGTTGGAGCCCCGGTCGAAGCCCCTCAGAGACCCCTGTGGTTGCTGGACCCCCAGATCCTCTCTCCACAGAGTCTAACCCCCCCCCCCCCCCCCCCCCCACATTTATAAATCCTTCCCCATGTGAAGGATAAAAAGGGGGACTTCCCCCACAATTTCCTAAATCGATTTTAAGCCCTGTGCTCTAGAAACATTTAGGTATATTTAAATATGAAATACATCCTAACCATTTTTTGAATTGGGGTGTAAATTGCCACAACGCTA
Source organism: Poromitra crassiceps (assembly GCF_964638095.1). Lineage (NCBI taxonomy): Eukaryota > Metazoa > Chordata > Actinopteri > Beryciformes > Melamphaidae > Poromitra > Poromitra crassiceps. The sequence goes on from NC_139624.1 coordinate 120,422,715, forward strand.
TTTACATCCGGGAGCAAATAGCATGCCTTTACGGTAATCAAGCTTTCTTGACAAATGTAACTATAATCTGATTACACATTTTCCGAATATAATCTGGGCTGAATACAGTTACTTATTCTAAGTAATCTGATTACATAATCCCGATTACATGCCGTCAGTTCCCAGCAAACATGAGACGTCCACCAGACGTGCATATCATGTCTATATGCGTCGGTCGGTGCAGGACCTTATTTGTATGTCTGTTCGACGTGCAAATCAGGTACAGTTTATGTACGTCAAAGTACGACCCCTTTTGGATGTGGAAATGTAGTCTAATATTTGAACGTCATTTCTTTGGACGTCCGACTGATGTGCAAATCAGGTTCAGTATCTGGACGTCGAAGTATGACCCCTGTTGGATGTAGGAATGAAGTCTAATATTTGAACGTCATTTCTTTGGACGTATGCTCGACGTGCAGATCAGGTTCACTATCTGGATGTCGAAGTACGACCCCTCTTGGACCTAAATAAGTAGTCTAATATTTGTACGTCATATTTTGGACCTCTGCTCCACGTGCAAAACAGGTTCAGTCTCTGGACGTCAAACTACGACTCCTCTTGGATGTCTAAATATAGTTCAATGTTTGAACGTAATTTTTTGGACCTCTGCTCCACGTGCAAATCAGGTGCAGTATCTGGACGTCAAACTATGACCCCTTTTGGATGTGGAAATTTAGTTCACTATTTGAACGTCTGGCTAGGATATTTTTTTAGACATCTGCTCGACGTGCAAATCAGGTTCAGTATCTGGACGTCAGACTATGACCCCTTTTGGATGTGGAAATTTAGTTCAATATTTGAACGTCTGGCTAGGATATTTTTTTAGACATCTGCGTAATGTGCAAATCAGGTTCAGTATCTGTACGTCAAATTCCGACCCCTCTTGGATGTAGAAATGCAGTTCAATATTTGAACATCTGGCTAAAACTTCCGGTTTTTTGCCAGCTGAATCCATAATTCAAGAGGAGTTCCCACAAGAAATGTCAGCCCCCTAGGACTTATAACCTAGGAGTTATAAGCAACCCTAATTTCAAGATTTTTTAACGATTGCGCCTCGATAGCTCCTCCCCCCTGGGGACCCCCGGTCCCATTTTCACAGGGTGTACTCTATAATAGGGGGGCTACAAGCTCCAACCGAAATTGGAGTGCCAGGACCTCCAGGGGAGTTGATTGATAGCGAGGGCTTCTGACTGATGGAAGCTGTCAGGCTGTACAACCCTGACACCTTCCATCAGTCTGAAAGCTTCGCAATCAATCAACTCCCCTGGAGGTCCTGGCGCTCCAATTTCGGTTGGAGCTTGTAGCCCCCCTATTATAGAGTACACCCTGTGAAAATGGGACCGGGGGTCCCCAGGGGGGAGGAGCTATCGAGGCGCAATCGTTTAAAAATCTTGAAATTAGGGTTGCTTATAACTCCTAGGTTATAAGTCCTAGGGGGCTGAAATTTCTTGTGGGAACTCCTCTCACACTCCTCTTTCCGCCCACAAAAAAACGGAAGTCAAAACCACGCCCACATACCGGAAGTCGCGTTTCGATCACTTCCGGTGCCCGGATCGACGCGGGAGTGGTCTCGTTGGATTTCTCGTCAAATTCTACACTCAATAGAGTGGTTACACGTACATATACCCAAAAAAACAAAAAAAAAAGATTTTTTTTTATTATGTCATATTAATAATCATAAAAAAGGTATTCTGAACATAGTAGCGCTCCGCCCTTTTAATATGTTGTAGATGGGCACCATACGAGCAGATTTGTCCTCCTCCATGAGGAAACAGAGCAGAAGAGATTAGGAGAGCACTGGTTGGCAGTTGAGGGATCCGTCCAGGACCTACTCCCGTTTTGCCACACACAAACCATTACAGTACAATTACATGTAATAGAATGAACCGGTATACAAACTAAAAATGACTACATGTCTCTGCCTTAACAGTGATCCATGCCGACTGCGCCAAATAGTGGCGGAGTGAGGGGGAAATAACTTGATATATGAACAAGATAGAAAACCAACTGAGGGGACAGAGACATGATTCAAAATAAATTATTTTATTTTGATTGATTGATTGATTGATTGATTGATAACTTTATTGATACAATAATAGCAGAATTGTACAAGACAATACAACAAAAAATATTGATCAAAAGGAATAAAACACAATAAAGCCCAAGGGCTTGTTTCCATGTGGTCATTTGTGTGGGACAAGTGGAGTGAATATGTATACAGGTAAGAGCGCGTGTGTGCGCGGGCAACAACAACACAAACAATGAAAACATTTTACACACAACCATACATTCAATGACTGATTAGTCATTGACTGAATGGTTATTTACATAACAAACAAAAAATGCATCAATCAATAAATAAAAAGATAGAGACCAGCTCATATAATAAATCAAAGACCTACCTAGGGTTTAAAAACTGCGACCATACAGGAGACAAAAGAAAAAAAATAAAAGGTTAGGAACCCATTTGGGAGCCAACCAGCCATTTTTTCAAGGCAAGCTTAAAAGAGAACCTGGAATTAAGGGTCTTTATACTCTAAGGGAGTTTGATCCATAAAATAGCTGCTGAGTAAGAAAAGGTACATTTACCCTTTAAAGTTTTAAATTTGGGGGGAACAATGTTGGAGGTGCTTCCTCTTGTGGAGTAGCCATGTACCTCACTGACTTTACAAAAGTAGTCAGAGAGGTAGCGAGGAGCCTCCCGTTTAAAAATCCTGAAAACCATGCATCAAATAAGAATGTTGAAGAAAGTAGCTGAAAAACTAAAAGTAACAGTCAGTAAATAAACACAATATGTGATTTAAGTAGTAACAGCATAATTTTATTACAAAACTATTTTAATAATGTATTGTTTTACAATTTCATTGGGCTACTGGTAATGCAAAGAATAGAAAACTGGAGTAGGCTGAGGCCAGACTATAGGGTGTGTCCAGGGGTGCAATCAATACTCACCATACATTAAGTTACAGCAACCTAAACACACTCATACTGCAAACAGGTGAACCAATCATGTGTCCCGGTGTCTTTAACCACAGTGAAGGGTCCTCACCCGGAATTACTAGCATCCCCGCCTTCCCTGCCTCGCAGATGACTGGCACTCAGCTCCACTAAATCAAAGACAGAAAAAGAACGACAAACAAGATTAAACCAAATAATTAGACAAGTTATAGCAGTAGGTGGAGACCTACAAAAGAGACATTATTGTCATTATAGTCATCCACCTGAATACAAAATACTGTCTATTTCAAAGTGTTTACTCAAGGCCTACTCACCACTGTTAGTAATGAGTCTACGAGTAGCCTATGAAGATATGGACAGGGGTCACCAGCAAGGAAGCTAAAAGTTAAACATTTGAAGACCACAATATAGCTTCTTTCCCAAAGTATCTGCCTACATACCTCCAATCAGGGCACATGAGGAGCAAGAGGGAGAACAAACAGTCATACAACAGCAAAACAGACAGGAGCACCCACAGGGGGTTAGCCATCTGAACAAAACAATGTAGCACTCTAGGACCCAATTTGTCAGCCTGAACAGGGCAAATGGCAGCAGTGAGAGGGAAAACAATGCTCATGGATGTCGTATATACTCAGAGCCTAGGTGATTGGTGAGAGGAGTCAGGCCTGGGGCTGCGTTCGCCAACACTACACCTGTTAGTAGGGAAGCATTCCACACATGTGCAAAGTCAACCATACTTTCTGATCATTTCTAAGTGCTTAAGGATAAGGATGGGATCATGTCTATGTTCCCCGGGTTCTATGTTCCCCGGGTTCTATATTCCCCGTTTTTCACTAACCCTAAACCTAACCTCCCCCAGACCCTAACCCAAAACCTAACCTCTCCCAGGGAACATAGAAAGGGTTCTATGTTCCCCGGTCCCACAAAAACGGGGAACATAGGACCCGGGGAACATAGGACCCCAGGAACATAGGGATGACCCCATAAGGATGTGGAGTGGATGGATGAGGGCTGTGTGTGTCCAACTCACAATAAAAAGTCCTTTGAATGAAAGACTGATTTGACCAACAAGTCACACACTCGCACCAGGAATTGAACCTGAATCTTCCACCAGGATGGACGTGTTACTATTACACCACAAGAGTTGCACATGCATGCCTTGGAGGTGATCAGTCGGGATTGTGTGCAATTGTGTAATAGACCCTCCTCACGGGTGCCATTTTGCGTCGAAAAGGCAATGTAAACACAGGTGCAAGCAAAACGCTAATGAGGGTTTCCAACTTCCATGATTGGAATTTGGAAACCCTCATTAGTGTTTTGCTTGTGTCACAGGGTGATGTATGGGTGTGTGGCAGAAAGGTGGGTGCCATGGTTAACCTGGGGGTGGCACTGTTTGTAGGGGGAGTTTCTCTATTTCGCGGGACTTTCTAAATGTGTCACCCGCTGGTAATTTCAATACAATCTAGCCGAGGTCATTTTTCTGTTTTTTGCAGATTATGAAACTACAGACTGTAAGCTTTCAAATGCTGTGTCACACATCGAAATCTGAAAATTATTTAAGAAGATATACTCATTTTAATGTTGGTACACCTCAAACCACCTTTTGGAGAAAAACAGCCTCAAAGATTGAGCACTTTTCACCTCTGGGCCAGCCAGGTAATGGGGGGGGAGTGAACAATGTGAACAATAGCTGCTCATTTACATTGACCACTCCCAGCTGTCATCAGTCCACTGACACATGGGATACTGCTGTCTTTTGGGGGGTTCCAGGAGAATCCCAGCAAAAAGGGGGATACTTAGTTTCACTATAATTATATTATTATTATAATTTAATATAATAGAATGTAGGACTGTTTTGGTCATTGATATTGAATATTCTTTCCATTTCTGCAGACTAGAAAAAGAAATAACATGAAAAACCATTCAGTCAGTTCTAAATGAACAGTGAAAAGAAGACAAAAATGTCATTATCCTAAAAGGCATTTATTGGACTGTCAATCGTGAATTCAGAATCAGAATAACACAGTATAGTATAGATAATACAGTCAATACAATAAAATAAAGAGAGAGAGCCCTGCTCCAGCGCAGGTTCAGAGTAACTTTTCAGAATCAGAATCAACGTAGCCTAATACAGTCAATCCAATAAAATAAAATAGAGTAAAATAAAATAAGAGAATAAAGTCAAATAAAGTAGAATGTACAGTACGTGTCATTAAATCAACTTGCACATTACATGTAGTGTAACTTAGGCACAGCTATCTTCTTAATGAGGCGTTATGGGTGGGATCAGCGTTCTCTTCTCCGACACCGCTGTGAGAGAGAGCCCTGCTCTCAGGTTCAGAGTAACTTTTCAGAATCAGAATCAACGTAGCCTAACACAGTCAATCCAATAAAATAAAATAGAGTAAAATAAAATAAAAGAGAATAAAGTCGAATAAAGTAGAATGTACAGTACGTGTTATTAAATCAACTTGCACATTACATGTAGTGTAACTTAGGCACAGCTATCTTCTTAATGAGGCGTTATGGGTGGGATCAGCGTTCTCTTCTCCGACACCGCTGTGAGTGAGAGAGCCCTGCTCTCAGGTTCAGAGTAACTGTCTATATGCGCAGAGGGAGCGAAGCAGCAGGTGGTGGGCATGTGATGTCTTTTGCGTGCTTTTGGAACCCTGTATCTTCTCCCTGAGGGTAACAGGGAGAACAGGCTGTTGTGGGGATGGTTTGTGTCTTTGATGATCTTCAGGGACCTCCTGAGGCACCGCTGTCTATACTGATACTGCTGGCCGCCGGGACTGGCCTGCTCAACAGATTCAGGACCAAGTTTATTCACATCAAGATAGATCGATCTAAGCACAACCAAATGATTGGGAAAATAAATTGGTTTTGAGTCTAGTTTTGAAGATTTCAATGGAGCCAGCTTCCCTCACTCCCTCGCCACTCCCAGCTCTCTATCTGTGGTGGCTATATGCGCAGAGGGAGCGAAGCAGCAGGTGGTGGGCATGTGATGTCTTTTGCTGCATCAGAACAGAATTCTCTGATCTTCTCATAAAGGTACTTCTGCCTGGCCATGTCCAGTCCGGGCGGGGTCTGCACATTATCTTCTTCACCGTATTTGGGCGGAAGATTATCTGTGTCACGTAGCAGCTGAAATTCGACTGGTTCTGCATCACGGTGTTGCCTGGCCACAACCACACCAGGTCTCTGGGCATCAAAGCTGTAACAGAATCGAAGAAAGGGAGCACATTTAAAATATTGCCAACTGTCATTTTCACAAAATACTTGCCTGATAATTAAAATACTAAGAATGATAATTACCTGAAGTGCTGGTAACTTTTAATGTGTGGCAGCCTTCGGAAGTACTGACTCAGACGTTGGTGCCAGTCATAGGTTGTAACTAACACGGTGCCATCCTCTTGTCCTACCAGTTGGGGGATGCTTACGTGTGCAACAGGAGAGCTGGCCACCACCACGTTCGCAATGTCAGCCAAAGTGCACACTTTGGTCTTCCTGAAGCACTGCTTGAACATTCCAAAACACCAGTCAGGGCCAAACTTTGTGTGGCCTGCAATCAGGAAGTGGAGGCCTAGCCTTAAATGAAGTTTGTGAATAGTACGATAGGCAGAGTACCATAAAACAAAATTATTTTTATTCTGCCCAGAACAGTTGTCACAGTGAAGCTCCACGTCTTCTTCTCCAACTGCGTACGTTTTGAAAAAATGATCCACGTAGTTGATGACTGCATTGCTGCCCTTGCTCCAAGCCATTCCTTCATCAATTAGATAATTAACTTGCTTTGGCATGCCCCCACAGTGGACACCAAAAATGCCACACTTGCGTGGAGTCAAAAAATACATTGGGCCGGGTTGCTGTGGGTCCGAAGGGTAATGCACCTGGGAGATACAGAAAAGGCATTAGATACAAAATCAACATGAGCGAGTGAGTTTGTAAACGTCATGATTAGTATTTTGTGTGTGTGCGTGTGCTGTAATCATGTGATGGAGAAAAACAATCTCACCTGCTGTGCAAAATCAAAGCTGTAGTGCATGGTGATGGGCTTGGTGGCAGGCCCGTCTGACTTGCCAAATGTCAACTTCAACTGTTGACATGTGTTTTTACAGGCTGCTGTCATCTGCTGTTAAGTGCACGCTCCTTCCCAACGAGCTCCAGATGATTGCTGTGGATTTTCAGACTGTCTGATTTCATCACATCTAGCATGTTGGCAGTTTGCCGGATCGCTCTGTTGTTCAGTTGGCACTGCCAGCACAGATCTGTCGCTGGTTTTGTGTTGGCAATATGGGGGAGCAATGACTTCCACAGCCTTTCGAAGCTGCACAGACCAACAACACGTTTGCCTAAAAGACAGAATATTTTTATGAGTATTACATTGGAGGAGGCAATAGCACATAATCACATTATTTATTCCATTAGTTATCAAAAGAATCACAGGAAGATCACAGAATAGACAGAATAGCCTAATGAAAAGTATGTGATCAGATTAAAAAGGCATAGGCATTGAACATAACTAATAAAGTAAGCACTTACCAAGCGTTTCCACAGCATCTTTGTAGAGGCGCCACACTGAAGATTTTGTGACATTTGTAGGCAGAAGCTTTGCACTGAAATCCCTGTGCCCAGGGTGCCGGCCAGGTAGGACGTAAGCGTGGTCTTCTGCATAGTTTGATATGAATGTCACGACTCTGTTGATGTCCTCAGTGGTGAGGAAGTTCGTGTTTGTCCGCTGGTGTTTCTTACGCTGGCGTGGGACCCCGCCATTGTCCTTGTAAGATTTGACAATGGATTGCAGAAGGCTTTTACTGATGCTGGAAGAAAGAAAGACACTAGTTTCAGTTTTAAAGTTGAGAACAAGCAGCCACACACACACAAACACATACACACACACACACACACACGCACACACACACACACACATTACTACCAGCGCTGTTAGCTGCTGTGAAACATTGATAATAAGAAGAGTCAACTTCAGCGTTCAACAGGCCGGCCATCTTGGCCGCGCTCTGTGCTCTATTCTATTGTATCTTTCGGGCCTTAATGGCGGCAGCGCAAAACAGGCGCGTCTCATCTTAACCTCTCCTCTTTGACAAAGGAGAAACTAGCTGCACACGCTGTAGCCACACACACACACACACACACACACACACACACCTCTCTGATACTGAAAAACAAACGTTATCTTAATACAACTGTAGCAGACTGTTCAGTGTGTGCGCAACCATAGGGCTGGGGATGTGAGGATAATGGGAGGAAGCTTCCGGGTTGTCATCCTGCGGACCTGTGACTATAAGAAGAGTCAACTTCAGCGTTCAACAGGCCGGCCATCTTGGCCGCGCTCTGTCCTGTCCTATTGTTTCTTTCGCGCCATAATGGCGGCATCGTTAACAGTAGCACGTCCATCTTAACCTCTCCTCTTTGACAAAGCAGAAACTAGCCAGCCGCACAGGGTAGCACAACACACACACACACACACACACACACACACACACCACATTAAGGTTTAATAAATACAAACTTACCCGAGTACAAAGCAGAACGTACTTCTGCAGACTGTAGTGCCATGTAGCGTGTAGCTCGTCCTGTGCACCTTTCTTTTTTTGTTAATTTGCTTTGTGCATTGAGTCATATCGGAATCATTCATTGATGTCAACAGCGTTCCCATAATGAACATGTCCTCGTTATGTGACAAAGAGGCTGTATTCAATCTAGTGCGGTAAATAAAGTCTGGATTCAATCTATTACTGCAGGATGCCTGTCCATCTGAGTTTTCCTTTCGCCTTTGCTCGCATTCACAGACAAAATGTCGTATTTTTTCCATTTCTTTTTCAGACTCTTCATCAATAGATTGATGATCAACTGATCTCAAAACCTTATCGATGCTCTCATTCACAATGTCCTCTGCCTCGCTCTCGTAGTCAATAACATTGTCTTCGTCATCATGATCAACTGATCTCAAAACCTGATCGATGCTCTCATTCACAATGTCCTCTGCCTTGCTCTCGTGGTTAATAACATTGTCTTCGTCATCATATTCATCATCTTCAGATTCTGGAGGAGGAGCAACGTCAGCATTCATATAATCAAGAACGAATCCACTCATAAATTCTCCGCTGTCGATATTGCGGCCGTGTTGTGATAGTCTGTTCAGGAAATCTGCAACTCGCTGTGCTTCCATGTCCGCTATCTCAGTAAACAAGCAAGAGAGGAAGCCGGCTCCACATGGCTTATCAGTTGTTCTTCAGGTCACCTGATTGGCTGAAAGCTGAGGACAAAAGAATAGTCTTGGCCAGTCTGAGGGGGAGGTGAGGCGGATTTGCATGCGCAAAACTACTTCTCCCTCCCCCCTCAGCCAGGCACTGAAGACTGCAAATCTTGATTTTTTTAAATCGCTAAATATACCTATTTACTGGTTATAAAACAACTCAATTTTATGTGGGATGGATAGTCCATACTCTCCTTTGTGTAATTATAAAAAAAAAACGAAAAACACATTTTTTCACTAATGAACCTATTCACTCGAAATTGCGCGATTTCCCCTTGGCGAGTTTGTATTGAAAATCCTAGCGGCTGACACATATTATAATACCCCAGATGTGCATAAACTACAGGTTAAGTAAAGACAAAAATGTGAAATTATTATTGGGTATCGTATCTGTTATCGGGACAGGAGAAGCAGATATTTACCGCTTATCATATCGGCTGAAAAAATCCCCCCTAAAGTCTATAAATCCCCCCTATCTAAAGAACATGAGGGGGAAATTCCCACCCAGTTTGCAAAGTGAATTGTAAGCCCTGCTCTATTCCTACTACTCTCCTACTAAACACTCACTATCAGATTGTAATGTCTTTTCAGAGTTTTATTTCAAAATATCTTCCAGTTAAAGGGGCCATATTATGCATTTCTTAATTTTGTATCATATATATGTTGTTACAATCTTGGATGGTCATATTAAACATGGGCTAAGCTTCAAATAAATAGGTGAAGGTGTTTTAATGTTACCCCCATGAAGTCTCGTAGACGAGAGGACATGGATTTGTGCGTGAGCATAGTTCTAGTGACGTCAGGTAAGACTTGTTACCATGGTAAATGGCCTGCATTTATATAGCGCTTTTATCCAAAGTGCTTTACAATCAGTAGGTAGTCTACATTCACCCATTCATACACCGATGGCGGCAGGCTGCCACGCAGGGTGCCTACACACCATCGGGAGCAAGGAGGGTTGGGTGTCTTGCCCAAGGACACGACGGCAGCTGGGAGGGAGCGGGGATCGAACCGCCAACCCTTGCGTCATTGGCCGACCCGCTCTACCTCCTGAGCTAAAGCCACCCCATGGTGATGCCAACTTTGCCAACCCTAGCCCGGGCCCGCGGCGCGCGCGCCCTGCCCGTCCCTGTTCTGACATTCCAGTAGACTGCCACGACAGTGTAATCACAAGGGATTTCTGCATTCTGGCCTCATTTCAATCTAGTATTAAACATACTATTGGTTCATGTTGGAATAAAAACACTGCTTGTATCGATAAATATGAAAAGATCATTTTGAAAAAGACCGAAATAACAACTTAAATCGAGCTCTGTTTAGAGGGGGGAAATCACGTCAAATCAATCATCGTCACTCCTCCCTTTGAGTGTAAATCTCAAAGGCTGTGAGGACGCTGTGTTTGCTGCAGCCAAACACAGCATCCCCTCCCTCTCCCTCTCCCTCTCTGCACGATTGTGATTTGCAGTGGTTCTCAACGTGGGGTCCGGGTCCTCTGTCTGGGCAGAGGTTTGTGCAAACAAACTTTCACCCCGCTGCCCGCCTGGAGTATTTCGGAGGGTGGGGGTTCTTAAAGGGACAGGACCTAAAACAGAGCGTTTCAGACAGAGGGTGAACTGAAGGGGGCAGTGAGAGCCAGTACAAGATAAACAATGAGTTTTTTAAACTATGAATGATGCAATAAGTTACTCTACTGGAGGCCAACAATAAAATAATAATACATTATATTAGCAAAATATGGGCCCTTTAAGGGGTGAAGGGGGCTTAAGCTCAGGAGCTTAAAGCTGTGGTTAAAGTGTTTAAATGTGATTAAAACAACTGTTATTATGATTATTACAATTATTATGCCTAGGATTATTATCATTGTGACTATTATTATAATCATCATCATCGTTATCATCATCATGTATATTCACTCAGCATAAAGTTATTGATATGCTTGTTCTCAGCTCTGTTTTGATAATAACTGATTTTACATTAAATCTGTCATCACAGACTTGGTCGCAGTGAACTCTCAGAGACTCACTATGAAGTCGTGGCCTCAGCTCTGAAGTCCAACCCCTCCCATCTGACAGAGCTGGACCTGAGTCAGCACTTGCTAAACGATTCAGCAAAGAAGCTGCTGTCTGCTGGACTGGAGAGTCCACACTGTCGACTGAAGACTCTGAGGTCAGTTCTTTGTTCATTATAGATGTTATATGAATATGATGCTGACATTTAAAGCCCCAATCAGTAAGATTTTTGACATTTTTTACTGTAATATAAATGCTTTTTAGTCACAGGACATGGTAGATTGACTTTTAATAGGGAGACCCTCGTCTTTATTTATCCCACACCGCCCTCCATTGGCCAGCACTGGGACTAAGCAGTTTGTCTGTCACGTCCCGTAGCAAGAAGAAAGAAAAAAGAAAAGCATGTGCGCATGCGCTGTACAGCGTAAGCGCTGTCTGCTGGAAAGCAAGGAAGTAACTCGATTCGGATTTGCTACGAAAATGATGTTTCACGGAACTATGGATTATTATTTCATCACGTGGTGAGTACCCAATGTCACAACATGTACATAGAGCTTCTGGCGCTGTGTTTTGTTGACTTTGAACGGCGATATCGTTATCGATACAAATGCACACAGAGGGCGCAGTGGAAAACTTACTGAATGGGGCTTTAATGTAAAGAACACAGGAGCTGGAGATGAGCACCCAGATACTTCAGGTGAGGCGCAGACTGTCTGAAGAAGGCGTCGTGTGAAAAGATGGAGAACTGCACACTCTGTTATGCTTCTATATTTAAATCAAGTTGTGACCTGATGTTTCAACACACTGTGCCTCCATCAAGGTCACAAAAAGTGTAGACTTTACAGCCTAACTTAAGAGATAAATAAGGTTCAGCTGGTGCAACAGTTAACCTGGTCTCAACGAGGACTTTGAGCTCTCATCATACTTATAGCCATGGCCTTAGTCCTAACATGTAGCCATTGGTTCTCTCTCCTTTGATTCCCAATGCTCTTTCCTCAAAAACACAGTATTGCTGTTTCCTCATTGGTTGTACTGTATTTTTGGCCAACGGCCCTACATCTCCACTCATCCAGACGATCTAGACACCGACCTAGGCGCCGATTTGCATGCTGATGCTGATCCTGGTTAACCTGACTCCGCCAGATGGGGGCGGTATTGTTCACAAATTCACTGCTGTTGCTCCCCCTCCATTTTCTGGTCACTCACTGGTCACCCCTGTACTCCGCTTTCAAGTTGTTGCCACGGTAAGTGTATGTTTCCAATACCACTGCATTAATGGCCGTGACGACAGAAAGTTGTGCACCAAGAAATACGATTAAGTGCATGGAAACGGCTTTAGCAAATCTGTCACCAAACTCCATTCATGCACTTTTAATGAAGAAACATGCACTTTTAACTAGTGCTGCACGATTAATCTAATCGTAATCACAATGGCGATGTCAGCACGTGCGATTACATAACCGCATAAGTGTGCGATTATTTTTTTTTTTCCACGTCTTTTTGAGTGTGTGTGTGTGTGTGTGTGTGAGCCTCCTCTATGCAAACACGTTTCTCTGCCATCACACTGGGCATCAACACTAGCGGTAGACTTCTCCCATGTACTCCCGCAAATAAGTAATGTTATGCGCAGCAAGGTTCACAAACATAATATCTTACCAAGAGGGAGAGAGAGAACATCCATGATCGCTAACAGCTAGCTATGCTAATAACTAGCTAGCCATTCAGAAACACATGTAAACAGCCGTGTGATTAGTGAGAAAGTCAGTAAAGTAAGGAGAGAGCTGCAGGTGCTTATGCAGAACTAGTGCACGTTTAAGTGCACAGTCGGCAATGACCCGCTGTGATGAAGAATATAGTGAGATTACAAGGTTGATAGCAGAGAAAACACTGTTGCAGCTGCCTGCAGCAGCACCTCCAGTACGGCAACCATTTTAGGGCATCCTCGTCATTCAGAGGTTTGGCTGTCATTCCTCAGTCTAAGCGTTGTCAGACAGTTGTCATGTCTCCTAGTAAACCATGTTGAGTGTGCTCTGAAACACCTTCAGTCCTCACACGAAAACGCTGTCATTCTTCCTGCATTACTGTTTCACTCCTCACACGTCAGTCATCGCACAATACGGCGTCACTCGTCAGTCATCAGTCCTCACTCGTCAGTCCTACCTCGTCAGTCCTCACTCGTCAGTCATCACTCATCAGTCATCAGTCCTCACTCGTCAGTCATCACTCCTCATCTGCCTGTGGATAAGGGCGTGGTAAAACACCTTGCCCCTAATGAGAAGCCTGTGCTCCCGTCTAAAGCCTGCCGGGACACGGCAACGCTGGCGGAGAAATCCTACAGGGCGGCAGGCCAGTCAGCCGCCATGGCAATACTGTAGCGATCTTACAGGGCTACCAGGCGGTCCTCATCGACCAGCTTCAGACAGCCCCTGACGCTGGCACGTTCACTGAACTACGTAAGGTATCTGACTACGTGTTCAAAATGCTGGAATGTGTGGCGGATAATGCTGGAAGGGTATTGGGGTTCTCGGTGGTCACCGACCGTCACCTTTGGCTACAACTCACTAGCTTGGAGGGCGCTGAGAGGAGTGAGATGCTCACCATGACGGCTCCGGCCCGACGGGTTCCACAATGCGTAAGCATCGCGCCACCACAACTTTCCCCCCCTTTTCCCTCCCCACGAATGCCGTCGTGCCGCACGGGCGACGAGACCTCGTTGCTGACGGGACGCAGCCCACTGGGGCCCGCCCTGCCGAGCACGCACGTTGCAGCGGGCCCGGCCCGCCTTACAAAAGTTGCCAGGAGATCACGCATGTCGGAGCGCGCCGCAGCCCTCTCAGGCCCGGCCCGTCTCACGAACGATGCCAGAAGCTCACGGGCAGCATAGCATACCGCAGCCCTCCCGGGCTCGGCCCTTCTCAGGAGGCCTCGGCCTCAACAGCCGCCCTTCCGGGTCCACCCCGGAACGGGGCGGCAGGGTCCAAGACGGTACCCCTGCTCCAAGGCGCCAAGCCTGCCCTGTCGAGCAATCTCCCCACTTGGAATAGGCTCTGTTCTCCCACACCTTGGGTGCTTCGAACTCTGGCAAAGGGCTACACGCTGCAGTTCGCCCGCCCCCCTCCTCCCTTCAACGGTATCCCCGTTTCGGGACCGGCGGACGAGGGTTCCATGGCTATCTTCAGCGGGGAAGTCTCCTCGCTCCTGGCAAAGGGCGTGATACGCCCCGTGTCAGGCCCGGACAAGCACTCGGGGTTGTACCACAGGTACTTCATAGTACCCAAGAAGGACGGATCCATGCGGCCCATTCTGGACCTCCAGCTCCTCAACTTGCCGCTGAGGAAGGTGCCCTTCCGCATGTTGACGCTTCCCAGTCTGTTCAAATCGATCAGGCCTGGGGATTTCTTTACATCTGTTGCCTTAAAAGACGCCTTCTTCCACGCTCCTATCGTGGAAAGACACAGGAAATACCTTCGGTTTTCCTTCCTGGGAGTGGCTTACGAGTACTGCGTCCTCCCCTTCGGTCTGTACTTGAGTCCAAGGACCTTCACCGTCTGCGTGAACACATCGCTGGCCCCCCTTCGCGAGAAGGGGATCCTCATATATGTCTAACTCGACGACGCCCTGATAGCGGTGAGCTCGGTCACCACGCACACCGAGGTAGTCACATCACACCTCCAGGCCTTGGGGTTTCTCATAAACTGGCGCAAGAGCTCGCTCGTCCCGAAACAGGTCACAATCTTTTTGGGTCTGGAGCATCGCCTTTTAAGGACGGCCCGGATTTGACATCGCGCGCACGTGATCTCTGTCCACCAGTGCTCAGTGATCCTGGGACTTATGGCCACGGTATCCGCCGCCATTCCCCTCGGGCTGCTACACATGCAGCCCTTCCAGAGGTGGTTCCTGAGTCATCGCCTGGACCCTGCGAAACATCGATCCCACGTTCTTACGCTGTCGGATCGTCTTCGTCAAGCCTTGGCCATATGGACGGACCACCATTGGACCTCAGAGGGGGCACGGATGGGACCGGTCCCGCTCAGGCGTGTCATTTTGAACGGACGCCTCCCTATGGGGTTGGGGTGCAGTGTTCGAAGGCCAGGCAATCAACGGGCAGTGCCCACGAGCTTCGCCACATAAACGTGTTAGAGTTGGAGGCGGTTCGCCTAGCCCTCCACCACTTCCAGCATCAGATATTGGCTCACCATATACTGATACGCTCGTTCGTTGATACGAGTGTTCACCTGCTATCCCTGTCGGCGGGGGGTCCACCCGCTATGCCGACCACCCGCTATGCCGACCACCCGCAATGCCGACCTTAGGTTTAGGCGTGGGGGTGGGAGAGGTTAGATTTTGGGTTAGGGTCTGGGGGAGGTTAGGTTTAGGCATGGGGGGAGGTTAGGTTTGGCGTGGGGGCTGGGAGAGGTTAGCTCCACCGACACGCTGCACGCCGCCTCGCTCAGCTGGTTCTGCTTGTGGGCTATCGGCATTGCGACCTGTCGGCACTGCGGCCTGTCGGCACATAGACGCTCTGTCGGCGGCCCACATTCGGGGCCACCTCAACCTGGGCGCAGACTCGTTGTCGCGGGGCAACGTGCACAACTCGGAATGGGTTCTCCACCCACAGGTGGTGGAACAAATTTGGGCCAAGTTCGGTCGAGCCGGCGTCGATCTCTTCACATCGCAGCTCGCACACCATTGCCCCCAGTGGTTCTCTGTCCTCGGGGACAACCCACCGCTGAGCCACGACGCGCTGGCGCACGTCTCTACGTGTTCCCCCAATCCCCCTGATCCCACAGGTGCTGGCCAGGGTGAGGCAGCAGGGCCTGCAGCTCATTCTGGTAGCCCCACATTGGCCGTCGCAGATCTGGTTCGCGGACCTGATTGCTGTGGCGCGGGAGGCTCCGTGGCTGTTGCCACGTCGAGTGGACCTTCTGTCTCAGGCGGGCGGGGCGATTCTCCACCCTTCCCCACACAAGTGGAAGTTGGCAGCCTGGTTCCTGAACGAGAACGGCTGTTAGCCCAGGGCCTACCGACAAACGTGGTACAGACCATAGAGAGCGCTAGAGCTAGCTCCACTCGCGCGCAGTATGCTCACAAGTGCCGGTCCTTCGCAGGCTGGTGTGCGGAAAGGGACCTGGATCCAGTGTATTGTGGCGTCCAGCACATTCTCTGCTTCCTCCAAGGCCTGTACGAAGCGGGCCAGTCGCCACAGTCCCTCAAAGTATACGTGGCCGCAATCTCTGCCTGCCACATGGAAATTGATGGCAAGACAGTGGGAAGCCTGTCTTTGGTTTCCCGCTTTATGAAGGGTGTCCGCAAGCTTCGCCCCCATACGAGGAGCGTCTTCCCTAAATGGGACTTGGTTACGGTGTTGGAGGGTCTCTCGGGACCGCCCTTCGAACCAATTGACACAATCAGTCTGAAACACCTTTCGCTGAAGACGGCATTGCTGCTAGCTTTGTCTTCCGGCAAGAAAGTTGGTGACTTGATTGCCCTGTCGGTGCAACAGTCATGCATGGTGCTCTCTGATGATGAGCGCAGGGTCACGCTTTGCCCCAACCCCGCTTACCAGCCCAAGAACATTAGGGCCGGGTTTAGGTCTATGACCATAGACCTCGTGGCGTTTAACCCTCCTTCCTCGGATCCATTGGAGGAGAGGAGACTCCAGGCGCTTTGCCCCATACGGGCGCTTCTAGCCTATGTGAATAGGACGCGCACATTGCGCACTTCTAACCAGCTCTTGGTATGCCATGGAGCTCAGGCTTTAGGTAAGCCTCTGTCCAAGGAGCGCTTGTCGCATTGGATAGTTGAGGCCATTACACTGGCCTACACTGCTGTTGGGAAGATTCCCCCGGTGGGCATTAAAGCTCACTCTACACGAGGTGTTGCTTCATCTTGGGCGGTGTATCGGTAGAGGACATGTGTGCTGCGGCATCATGGTCAACCCACCACACCTTTGTGAGGTATTATAGCCTGGACGTGGTAGGCACGACGTTCGCTCACGCCGTCTTATCAGCCTCCACGAGTTAGATGCCTCACGGCCCGCTCCGTTAAACCTACTGGGTTCCCGTCCGCTATGCCATGAAGGCCCTTTTTCGTCTGAAGGTCGCAAGGTCGCACCGCAGTGCTTCGTTGCAGCAAGGACGGTTGTAGGTAGCACTAGTGAGAGCTCGAGCTGAAGCGAAGTAAAACGTAAGGGTTGTGCAACAACCCAGGTTTTACGAGTGAAAGCGAGAGCTCTCACTATTCAGCCTTGCTGCCCAGGTTTATACTTGGCTCCAATGTTGAATGCTTGGAGTGGAGTTCCCTGTCTGGCGGGACCGCTACAAAATGGCTGATGGTCGCGTCCAATCACAGACAGGGATTGGCCAGGTGCCTTCAGGTGCGGCTGCAGTGTTCCACGTCACCGTCACGTCACCTGGGTGGTTCGAAAGGTTCACTGTTAGGATGATGTCATCATTCCTACTATGTTGTCACAGATCACTGATGATGTCGCTGACGGTGACGATGTCATGATTCATAAGTGTCTAAATCATGCCTCTCGGATGGTCTCACTGATGATGTCATAACACAAGGTGATGTCATATTCGGGACCTATAAGGGTTTGCTCTGCAGGTCCTCTGCAGTTATTCATAAACTAACTTCACGGCAACCTTCTGCAACAGTTCCCATCTTCGAACCTTGCAGACTCAGCTTTCAAGTGCTACAGCGTTCCTAGTTATCGAGACTTCAGTTACCAAGTGTGTCTTGGGCATTAGGTATTCACACGTAAATCCACCAGTCTCACAGCATGCCTAACATTCACTTTTATGGAATAAAAGGTAAAGAGCATTCAAGTCTGTGCACTATGCGTGCTAAAGCACTAGTGAGACCTCTCGCTTTCACTCGTAAAACCCGAGTTGTTGCACAACCCTTACGATTTCGTGGCACATCCCTAGATACCATTTGTTTATTATATCGCAATCACAATCGCAAATCGCAATATTGTCCACCCTAATCGCTAATCGCACCTTTCCCCCAAATCGTGCAGCACTACTTTTAACGAAGGAAGACAGCGACTGACATCCAGAATTGACATTTTATTCACTTAGAGTAACCTCTCCGTGGATTATATAGATGCCGAATTGAAGAGTGGCGCCTGGAACACAGTTTTTGGATGCATGCCTCATCTGGTGATTATTGGAACCAAGGTATTTAAATCATTGTTGCCATTGCGTTGACCTCCTTCCGCTCATTAAACAGAAGGTGGCGTTGTCACAGAACATTTCAAGTGTATTTGAAAGTGTGGTGAACAGGTGGCGTTGTCACACTGGAAGTCCTTACAGTGCATTTAAAGTGTGGGCACTACAGTAGCAACATTCATCCAAACACATTCACTTCAACTTGGATATCCTGCAACTCTTTCTACAGTCTGTGGTCACACTCAGTGGGTCAGACAGACGGCAGTTTTGCTTGCTATAGCTTGCATGAAAGACACCACTGTGTGTTTTGTGTTTTTAATATCTAATGTCT
The DNA here is from genome assembly GCF_964638095.1 of Poromitra crassiceps. Lineage (NCBI taxonomy): Eukaryota > Metazoa > Chordata > Actinopteri > Beryciformes > Melamphaidae > Poromitra > Poromitra crassiceps. The sequence goes on from NC_139624.1 coordinate 120,441,504, forward strand.
GTTTTATAACACTGAGTTATACTCTTGAGTGCACGTGCCTATACACAAATCTTTCCAAAAAAAATGAAAGAATGTGATATAAAACCAGGGTCAATGGCCTTTTACAATCAACTTTAATTCTGCTCATTAGAAGTGAAATGTATTTTAATTGAAATATTAATCAGAGGAAACAAGGTGATGAAATTTACAATGACAACAAAAAATACACATTCAGATTGATTGATTGATTGATTGATTGATTGATTGAATACTTTATTGAATCAACGAACATGAGAAATACAGGGTACAACCATATCATTAGAGACAAAAGGAATAAAACACAACAAAGCCCGAGGGCTTATTTCCATTGTGGTCCTTAGAGTGAGGCAAAATGGAATGAATGAGTGTGTGCGTGTATGAGCGCGTGTGTGCGCGAGGGACATTCAACACTACAGGACATAACAAGCACTTAACACATGGAAATAATTTAACGACTTCTAAGGCAAAAATAAATAACATGTGTACTAAAACCACCTATATACACAAATCTGTACATACCAAAAATATATACAAGAGATCTTAAAAGAAATTACCTGTATATGCAGGAATATCTAGTATAAATACAATATACAATATACAATATATAATATTATATATTATATAATATATAATACAAACAAGAGAAACTAAAAGAAATTACAATTCTGGAATAAAAACATTACGACCCCTTTTCTGCAAAAAGGGCCAACCTTAGGGGCCGTTCTGTAGCCACTGTTTTAAGGTGGACTTAAACGTGAGTTTGGACCCAAGAGTTTTAATATTTTCGGGGAGGCTGTTCCACAGGATCGCTGCTGAGTATAAAAAAGTACATTTACCTGTTAAACTTTTAAATTTAAAAAGTACAACGTTTGTGTAACTACCCCTGGTGGAATAGCCGTGCACCTCGCTAACCCTCCGGAAATAACCGGAGAGGTACGCAGGGGCTTCCAGGTTCATGATCCTGTGGACCATACATAGCTTGATCTGAGAGACCCTCTCCTCCACTCTCAGCCACCTAAGGCTGAGGAAATGAGAGCGGAGCAGAGAAAATGTGTTGGAACCCTAATCATAAAGTCTGGTTCCTTGCTTATAGATGCCTCGCGGGAAGACCCACCGTCGCACACAGCCATCAACGCTTTACCACACCGGCCATATACTAGGTTTCGACCTAGCCTTGTTATTGTTTTATTGCATCTGTAGTGATGGTGTCATTTGGTTGACTTGCTACATTTTAATGTTTGTTTTCTGGATTTCTCTGTGTGTCATCACACCCTGAAGAAGGCACAAGCCGACACGCATTGGGGTATTTTAATGATTCAAGCCCATTAAATTTAAGGCCTTTTACATTTTCAAACCTCCTTGAGTGCCTAGACCTGGATTTTTATGCCCTTTTGGTTATGAGTCTTCCTCTCCATTTGATTAATTTCCCTTTCCAAGAGCACCGGTGGTTTGAGGAACTCAAAACAATATTTTCTCCCCCCAGGATGGCGAAAGTGGCAGGTCATGCCTTCACCATCCTGCGGAAAAAATAACGCTTTTCGAGGCTAGCAAGCTAGGTACCATTTGTTTTCTAAGAGGCGGATGTTGCGGGGGATGCTGCTGATGCTGATGATGCCAAAACTGGTAAATAGAAACGTGTTTGGCACGGGGAACTGACAGGCCTGAAATTCTGATTACAGGGACACAAACATATTTTTGCAAGTAGGCTACAATGTCCAAGTTTAGCTCTGTGTGTTGAGCTGAGTGATGCCACTCTTTCAAGTGGAAGTTTGTCCCACCAGTCACAAATTTCCATTCTCAGCTTTCTTTATATTTGTTTCTGCTGATTTATTTTATTGTGAAGAAAAGCCTCCACTAACTCACTCTTCAGTCTCTGCTTGTTTATTGAAGCAGCAGCATGTTGTCATTAATATTAATGAGTGCTGGTTTGTCCTTGTTATGTCTTTTTGAACCTGGCATCCTGTTGGCTTCAGCTGCTTTCAGTTGACTTCACCATTTTAGAAAACTGTATATTTAAAACCCCCACAGCTCTGAGTGGATTATGAAACATGGTTTCAATCAGGTTTTCTATCCAGGAATATTTTATTTTATATCTACATGTTTTATTCTTTATTCAGATTGAACTCGGGCCACGGCTCGCCAGAGAACAGCTACCTGGTCTCAGCTCTGAAGTCCAACCACTCCCATCTGAGAGAGCTGGAGCTGAACTGCGCAATAGATCCCTCATCAGTGAAGCTGCTGTCTGATCTTCTGGAGAGTCCACACTGCAGACTGGAGACTCTGAGGTCAGACAGCATTTTTTAATGATGTGCTGACATGAATATTATATGAATATTGTGGTGAGACTTAATTTGAGGACGTCTATATAGAGTCATTTCATCTGAAATCAGGCTTAGGACTCACATTCTTCCTATTGTTTTCACACATTCCTGGTCTGTTCAAATGAATGAAGATGAACTTTGGTGATGATATTCTCCATCGTTTTAAAGGATGGCTTTTCCGGTGTGAATATGAAGATCTATTCAATGTAACGCACCTATGGAGTTGGAATCCGTGTTCATTGTTCATCAAACGATAATGGCAAGGGTTAAATGTGTATTAGCTTGTGCATGGCGAAGAAGAGCAGAGAAGCAGAGGAAACGGGCAAAGTGCTTATTTCGCATTGTTTCCCAAAAGATCCAGAGCGCTGTAAAACACGACTACGGCTACCCTGGGTAGCTAGCATTAGCATAGCTATAGCAGAACGAATCCCAAGGTAACTGTCTACCTTTCCGAAACCCTGCCTCTCCGAACGTACGCTTCCATTATTCGGACTGGCGGTCCTTCACCTTTTTTTCATAGGTCCAGCCATTACGAAAATTCTTGCCTTCATTATTCGAAATGTCGGCCCTTCCTCTTTTTTCTAAAGGATCCGCCATTCAGAAGTTTGGATATTGTGGAATATGGCACAGCTGCAGACAGGGCAGTGCAGACATTTCAGTCACACACTGCGCCAGGGATTCCACTACGATTTTTTCTGGTCTGGCAACATTCCAGAATTCCGGCCTTATAGAATATTTACTGGCCCAGTCAAAATGTAGCCTATTGAAAAAAGATAGATGTAGCCTAATCATTCCTTAAATACATAACATATTATTGCATAATTTTTAGCAAACGAAATCTTAATTTTAAATCATTTTTTGATTTCAAAATAATGATCTAACTATTCACTGCGGTCTGCTTGCGAGTGCAAAGGGAGCGAGCTGCACACCGCTCCTTATTTAATTAATTATGTCGGTTTGGGTTTGCAGACCCATTAAGATTAATCAATAAAACACAAAAAACAAAAGCTATTATCCAATCGTCCAACAAATGTATTTTATTATAGTGAATGAACTTACTTATGTGAGAAGGTAGTATTGATCTTGAAACTTAAAATAATTCTTAGTCAATACTTCATTTGTTAAAGATAACAGAAACTCAGAGGAGGGATGTGATTCAGTTATTTGATTCAAAAAATAATGCATGGCTTCCAAGCCATCTTTATGGGGTATGCTGGGATATAAACTAGCAACATCCATACTGCCCTGCAAAGCTAAAAGGGGGTAACTAAATTTTTGTCAAAACATTGGAACATTGAAGATCTGCTTTATCATGTGGAAAAATATATTGAGTCAATTTTGTTTTTTTTTGGAGAAATAGGGGGTCATATTTACAGTAACTTCCAAAAGCCGTAGAAATGCCAAGCCAGACTGAGGTAACATCAGTTACGGTTGTTTGGTTTGGTTTGACTGCACTCTGAATGCTCTGCCCTGCAACGCCAAAAGGAGGTAACTCACCAGAATGCTCAGGTTGAGTTAAGGTATGAGTTACATTACTGGGCAGGCCTAATGTCATGATTGTGACATCGGACCAATAGAGGGTATGCACACCCACTGGAACACGCCCCCTCAATCGGGAATGAGTGTCAAAATGAGTGTCAAATTCCTCCCTGAGCAGCAGGTGTCACTTATCTAGGCTGATTACTGCATTCAAGCTCAGTCTTGCTGTGACTCAGTGGGCGTGACCCCACAGTGACTTCTGCCTCTGTGACATCACATGCATACCCTCTATACCACCCCCACCCACCAGGCCCGTATCTAGCCTGCCACACTAGGGTGGGCTGATAGGGGGCAACTTTGGCGGTAGGTTGCCAGAGGTTGTGGGTTCGGGGATGGGGATTAAATTGCATTATATTCAGTGGCGCTGGAAGTACTTTTAGGTAGGAATGGACTCTCTGTGCTGCCTGCAAGGGCAGCGCCGAAGAAAATTTGACGTTTTTTGGACTTTCATCCAAGAATATTTAATTTTAAATTAACATTAGGATTATACTGTTGTGATGTCATTATTCAGTATCTTCTCCTTTTCTCACTCACTTTCATGTAACCACCTGCTCTCCCTTTAGTCGTTTTACACTACAACAGACAGCAACACAGGCATAAACACTGAACCAAATTGTTCCAGTAGGAGTCACCATTCTGTTTTGGGTCACCAAACTGTAAGTAGGAACTTTCACTCAGGTGACAGGCCAGTGTTTACATTATTATTGTCAAAACTATTAGCAAACTATGTACAAACTAACTATTTACAAAACTATTGCTATATTTCCAAGACGTTTAGTCTTATTCAAATTCAAACTGAAAAGTGACAAAGAAAACTACTTTGAAAGCAGATTGACTTACCCTAAAAATAAATAAAAATACTTCATCCAGTTTAAAATAATCAACTCCATAACATTTCTTTTCATTGGATGATCTTATTTCTCAAATCAAATTAAAGACTAGTGCAGTGAGACTTAACCATAGCTAAAAACTATTTGCCATTTAGCCTTCAAACCTATATTTACAAAACTTTGAAAGCAGATTGACTTTGTTACCCTAACAAATAAATAACAATCCTTCATCCATAGTTTAAAATGATCAACTCCATAATATTCTTTGCATTGGATGAGCTTATTTCTGAAATCAAATTAAAGCTATAACTACAACTGTTAGGTGCCCTAAACTAACTAACCCAGTGGTCTCCAACCTTCGGGTCGCGACCCTAAGTGCAATCGCCTGGAATTCTAAAAGGGAGATACAAAAAAAAAAAAAAAAAAAAAAATTTGGGTGCGCAAGATTAATTTTTGGGTGGGCATAGCCCACCCCTGCCCCCCCCTAGAATCGGCCCTGCCACCCACACAGACACCCACACCACCCACATTAACTCCCAAGGTGCCAGCTCATACGGCATTAACCCCCTAACCCTTGTACATTAACCCGCGAGGCACCTCATATGACATTAACCCCCGAGGCACCAGCTCATACCACATTTACCCCAGAGGCTCCAGCTCGTACAACATTAACCCCAGAGACGCCAGCTCATATGACATTAACCCCCGAGGCGCCAGCTCATACGACATTAACCCCAGAGGCGCCAGCTCATACCACATTACAACCCGTTCTCACTCCGAGCGCGCAGCATATTGACGCTTTGTCACGCCCCCTTGTGCGTTGCTTGTTTACTAACACGGTACCCTTGAGCGACCCATGAAACGACTTGGGCTTTCCAACTAAACTCCAATGTAAACCCATAGAAGTAATCTTTGACGCTCAAGGCAACTGCTCCACCGTCCCAACACGCTGCCCTTGTGCGACGGATATAACGACTTAGGGTTTGGCTAATGTAAACCCATAGAAGTAATCTTTGACGCTCAAGGCAACTGCTCCACCGTCCCAACACGCTGCCCTTGTGCGACAGATGTAACAACTTAGGGTTTGGCTAATGTAAACCCATAGAAGTAATCTTTGACGCTCAAGGCAACTGCTCCACCGTCCCAACACGCTGCCCTTGTGCGACAGATATAACGACTTAGGGTTTGGCTAATGTAAACCCATAGAAGTAATCTTTGACGCTCAAGGCAACTGCTCCACCGTCCCAACACGCTGCCCTTGCGCGACCAATATAACGACCTGGGCTTTCACTAATTATTATTTTTTTCATTAGGGCTTTCATTTATATAATATGGGTTATAATATAAATGACCATTGGCCTCCTCAATCCCGAACCAGACCACAGGAAGGGGGGGGGGGGGGGGGCGAAGCACAAGCGGAGGGAGGAAAACAGCGCAAAGGAGAACCGACGTTCAAAATCATAAAAGCATTATTTTATTTTTAATATGTAGGCCTATGTTTGATCTTCAATATGTACACGTGCATGCAGACACACGTATGCTGTCCCAGTCACTGCTCCACCCCCTCTGCCGGATCTGGGGAGGCGGAGGGAGGAAAACAGTGCAAAGGAGAACCGACGTTCAAAATCATCATAAAAGTATTATTTTATTTTTAATATGTAGGCCTATGTTTGATATTCAATATGTACACGTGCATGCACACACACATATGCTGTCCCAGTCACTGCTCCACCCCCTCTGCCGGATCTGGGGAGGGCCGTAGGTGGACCTGCACATGCTTCCTCCAATAGCCTACGGGCCCTATTCTCCCACAGGCCTTCGGCGCTAAAACGGGCCTTAAACGCAAAAAAACGTGCCTTGCGCCTGCCTCTGGAAGATATCAACATGGCTTTACGCTGCCAAATGCGCTTTAGGCCGAATGGGCGTGGCGCAGTCCCAGAATGGGCCAGAATAGGCGTGTCGGCCTTAAATGATATCTTCCGACCTGGCGTAAATTTAGCGCTTTGCGCTTTTGAAAACCAGGCCTATTCAGTGTGCCGGGGACAGGATAGTGAATGGAGAATAGAATATATAGAAAAAAATAGTTCAGAACACAATAGAATATAAGATTGGAAGTTTACAGCATGCAGTGGCAACCCTTCTCAGGCTTTGGGTGAAGCTGCAATGCACAGTTTCATTTATTTAGTTTAGGCTATCATAATAATCCCCATTTATGTGCAGCATCCAGACAGCAGCAGAGTTATATCTGTCAGATCTTTTTCAAATGGGATAGCTGTCTAACTACACATATTTGATGTATAAAAAAATCGTTTTGGAACATTTTGATTAGCAATATTAACGTTGTATTAATATAGCTCAACGTTTTATTACCCCCCCCCCCCCGAAATTAGCTAGGCTTCTAATATTACTAATATTCCTAATTAATATGTATTATTTCATTCAGATAATTGACATTATAGGCATGTATATCGTTTAATGTGAGAGAAAGGGAGAGAGAAAGAAAGAGAGAAAGAAACTGGAGAAACTTTTGTGTAGCGCTTCTTCAAACCCCACTCTTCATTACAGCTATTCATTACAGAATTGTCTGTTGTATTTATATTTTCTGAGTGCAAAGCAGAGTAGTTACAATTATTTCCAAATGTTTCCCCCGTCTGTGGCAGCGGAGCTGTCCGAGGTGCCGTGTAGCCTACATTAAGTGCAAGAAAGACTGGACACAAAACGATCTCAAGGGAGGGGGATATTTAATTAGGCTACAATTCTAAATAAAATATGAAAAACAATGACAAAGCAAAAGGGACAAAGCAAAATATTAAATTAATAGGGGCGTCCTCTACGTTCTCCTCTCCCTGCACGGGGCCATCCTCTCCTCCTCACAGGACGCCGGGCATCACGCAGGAGATGCGGGGAGCGGAGCCGTGCTGGTGCGCTATGAGGCGCTGGTGGTCGTGCAGGCGGGTCGTGCAACAGTGGAGCTGACTGACAAACAGATTGAGTGCTCATACAATTATTTTATTTACAGCAGTGGAAACCACTGAGTCGGAGGGCGAGGGCTCTCCTCCCATCCACTCCCCCTCCCCTCCACCGGGACCTGGGGTGTGCGGCGCCCGCTCCCGCAACCGGCCTGGGTCGCCGACAGGCCGCTCGAGGCCCGGCCGCTCCCCTCCCAGGCACCCCCTGGCTTTTAAAGCCAGTCTGATTGATTACTGAAGATTTTATTGAGAATGAACATATTTGTCAGAGCCTGTGGGCAGGGGGTGGGGGGGGGGGGAGCATAGGCCAAATAAAATACAAATACTCAATAATAAAATCCAGTAAATAAAATAGAATAAAGTAATCAGATCCAGTAAAAGTGATAGGTGTCATTCAGAGGATGTTGCATCGTGCAGTGGGGGAGAAGAGAGAAAACGATATCATTCTGGCCAAACTTTCATCTAATCTCATGACATCCAGCCGGCTATATTTTTTTCTATCCGATGCGTTTAGAACATTATTTTCACTTTGATCTTGCTATAGTGTAGCGTATTTACATGCTTGCAGTATTTAAACTGCAGTTAGATTGGTTTGAGAAGCATCATAATATGGAATAATAGCCGATATATGGAGACAGACAGATGGGATGAAGGGAGGGGGGGGGGGGGGGGAAGCAGAGGCTTGGGTTTGTCTGGTTTTACTGGACCACTGGAATTGGAGCTTAACACATTGAGTGCCACAGCGCTTCAGTAAAATTGTCTGCAGCCTGTGCCAGATTCACTTCCATTCAGTTGAAAACAGCTATAGAATTTTTTCTATTAGGGCTATATTGACGGGGCTGGACTTTAATGAAACATTGAACACTCCTGCTTCTTCCAAAGAAGAAATTTTGTTTCTAGACAGTTCCATTATGAAATGACAGCCTCTGAAAAAAGTGCACTTTCAAGGGTTTTCTGTCGTTTTTTTTTACTTTCCAAGATATAGTCACTTTTATGAATACCTTTTGCACTCTAATTTCGAGCACATTCACTGACTCTGGCTGGTGTTTTCTGATGTGGTGGCGTGGTGTGGTTTATGTGCAGCCTGCGTGCCCCTTCCCCCCCCCCTTCTCCACCTCTGAGCTGTGGGCTCCTCCCCACACGCACAGAGTTTGTTTTCTCGACTCCGTTTTTGCCCCGGACGGATCCCAGCGCGCATCAAGGAAATGCAAAACGCGACTGAACGAAAAGGCTTGGCCGTTCGGCTTCGGATGCTGGCTTTCTGGCAGGGAAGCGTGTGGAGATAGATAGAAGCATAAGAGCTCAGTTGTGAGCGCGGATGCAGCCGAGCCCACTCTCCGCTGCAGACAGAGCAATCTATAGGCTCTGGCTGAAGCATGCATCGGTTTCCTCTTTGATCACGTCTTTCCCTGCTGTCTCATGCACAAAGTAAAGGATCTGAGGTGGGTGGCGCAGCTTCCCTGTCGATGTTTAAGGTGGCGCCGTGTGATCCCTTGAAGGGATTCATGCTCACTGGCTAGGTACGACCTTAAACAGCAGAATTATGGAATAATATGAATTATGATTTTAGGACGTCCACAGACGTCCTTGGCACTCCTCGTTACATTTTTTTAGGACGTCCAGAGACGTCCTTGGCAAGGCAAGCTTGTGATTCGTTTATTGCACTTATCCAATGAACTGACGGTGCATAATTTTATGCTTAAAAGGCGTGGTTGTAATGCGTTAGGCTGAGTGGAGCGCCAGCACCAAGATATCAAGTGCGCTGGTCCACGCCCACTGATCAGCGCTGCGCCAGGCGCTCGGCCTAGAAACTACGCCGATGCAACGATAGGGGCCATTGAATATTAAACATAGGCCTACATATAAAAAATAAAATAATGCTTTTATGATGATTTTGAACGTCGGTTCTCCTTTGCGCTGTTTTCCTCCCTCCGCTTGTGCTTCGAACCCCCCCCCCCCCCCCCCTCCTTCCTGTGGTCTGGTTCGGGATTGAGGAGGCCAATGGTCATTTATATTATAACCCATATTATATAAATGAAAGCCCTAATGAAAAAAATAATAATTAGTGAAAGCCCAGGTCGTTATATTGGTCGCGCAAGGGCAGCGTGTTGGGACGGTGGAGCAGTTGCCTTGAGCGTCAAAGATTACTTCTATGGGTTTACATTAGCCACACCCTAAGTCGTTATATCTGTCGCACAAGGGCAGCGTGTTGGGACGGTGGAGCAGTTGCCTTGAGCGTCAAAGATTACTTCTATGGGTTTACATTAGCCAAACCCTAAGTCGTTACATCTGTCGCACAAGGGCAGCGTGTTGGGACGGTGGAGCAGTTGCCTTGAGCGTCAAAGATTACTTCTATGGGTTTACATTAGCCAAACCCTAAGTCGTTATATCCGTCGCACAAGGGCAGCGTGTTGGGACGGTGGAGCAGTTGCCTTGAGCGTCAAAGATTACTTCTATGGGTTTACATTGGAGTTTAGTTGGAAAGCCCAAGTCGTTTCATGGGTCGCTCAAGGGTACCGTGTTAGTAAACAAGCAACGCACAAGGGGCGTGACAAAGCGTCAATATGCTGCGCGCTCGGAGTGAGAACGGGTTGCACATTAACCCCAGAGGCACCGCTCATATGAAATTAACCCCGGAGGTGTCAGCTCATACAACATTAACCCCAGAGGCGCCACTCATATGAAATTAACCCCAGAGGTGCCAGCTCATATGGCATTAACCACTGAGGTGCCAGCTCATATGAAATTAACCCCTGAGGTGCCAGCTCATACAACATTAACCCCTGAGGTACCAGCTCATACAACATTAACCCCAGAGGCACCGCTCATATGAAATTAACCCCGGAGGTGCCAGCTCATACAACATTAACCCCCGAGGTGCCAGCTCATACCACATTAACCCCAGAGGCACCGCTCATATGAAATTAACCCCTGAGGTGCCAGCTCATACAACATTAACCCCCGAGGTGCCAGCTCATACCACATTAACCCCAGAGGCACCGCTCATATGAAATTAACCCCGGAGGTGCCAGCTCATACGGCATTATCCCCCGAGGTGCCAGCTCATACAACATTAACCCTCGAGGTACCAGCTCATACAACCTTAACCCCGAGGTGCCGCGCATATGAAATTAACCCCAGAGGTGCCAGCTCATATGACATTAACCCCAGAGGCACCAGCTCATATGACATTAACCACTGAGGTACCAGTTTATACCATATTAACCCCCGAGGCACCAGCTCATATGACATTAATGCCTGAGGTACCAGCTCATACAACATTAACCCCCGAGGTGCCGCTCATATGAAATTAACCCCAGATGTGCCAGCTCATACGACATTGAGTACCACCCCCCCCCTCCCTCCCCCAGAGTAGTCCTGGAGCAGCGGATTGAGTGGCCCTGACCGCGTGACCAGACCCTTCCTGGAGGGCTGACCGTGGGTAGCTACTGGGACGTAAGTTGGGGCTTGGCCAGCCCCGGCTGGGTCACCTGGGCGAGGGTGTATGATGTTGCGAGACCCGAAACATCCTATGACCCCAGGGTACATCACTGAGGATACGTCCCAGTTATGCATCCATGCGATGTTTTTTCTTTATTAATGTAAGCACATTTATCCTGGACCACGATCGCTCCGCCTTTATCCGCATGTCTTATAACAATGTTCTCATTGTTCATCAGCTCAGACAGAGCTTTCCTCTCAGATTCTAGAAGATTAGAAGGAAAATGTTTTTGTTGACTCTGGGCACACAAGTCCATCACATCTCTTTCCACTAGCTAGCCAGCAGAAAGTTTCCACCGATGGATCGTTTATCTGTGGTGTAAATGTACTCTTTGGTTTGAATACTTTTTTACCAGTGGTGATAGGTTCAGATAGATTCATACTGTGATAAGACACAGGTTTCTGACAGTATCCTTCATATAGAAAGCTTTCAGAGCCTTACAGAGCCGCTCTCTCACTATGTTGACTCTCACATCAAAGACATGGCCCCCTATCGTTGCATCGGCGCTGTTTCTAGGCAGAGCGCCTGGCGCAGCGCAAATCAGTGGGCGTGGACCAGCGCACTTGATATCGTCGTGCTGGCGCTACACGCAGCCTAAAGCATTACAACCACGCCTTTTAACACGTTGACTGCCAATGACGAGATATCTCGTCTTACAGAATCCAACCGTTGAGTGCAAAAGACGAGATATCTCGTCTTAAAAAAAAAAAAAAAAAAAATCGACGGTCGGGCGTGGATCAACGCTCCCCTCGTCTCCTATACAAATATTGGAAGTATTGAATGTGTATAATCTATTTTACCGACCAACTAAGTGGCGACAGTGCTCTCCCGACAGAGAGAAAGCCAACCAAAAACAGCCGCGGGAGCAAGCCATTCTCAAGGAAATGGCTTGGCGATTTTACAGTCATCAGTCACCAGACTCGCCCCCGCGCCAGCAGCAGCACACCGAGAGCGGAGAGCGGTGCTGGCGTGGGGGATTGCAAATTTGCATAATAGATTATGGGTGAAACACACTTTGAAACACCCGCAGAAAGGCCAGAATCGCACGCATTCCGAAAACCCAGAAACGAACGAGCCTCATTCTCATACTGTAGGCGAAAACGCTTTCACGCTGCTGCACACCGGCGCACAACGGTGGGGGGTTCCAAAAATAGACTTTGTGGGCAGCATAAAGCCTAGAATCGCACAAAGCTTCATCAAAGCTCTCAACCGAAAATCCAAGAAACGATTGAGTCCCATCCACAGTCCACACTCGCCACACTCGCCGACGAGGGGCCGCCAGAGGGGGAGGCTGCTCACTGCTCAGACAGGCAGGAGAAACTGGCTTGTGACAAACGCAAAAATAAATGGTTAAAGTGACTGTTCTGCCTGTTTGATTGAATTTCACAAAACTGCGATTATCTCAGCTTCCTGTCTCAGACGCTCAAACCATGCTGTACTCAACGGCTAATATCTACATAACTACTAATTCTACAAACTAACTCTTTTAGACAGAGAAAGCACACATTCTATTAGTACTTTTGTGAACTTCGTGTTCACAAAGTCCAAGCAGAAAATTATCCTCGGCTCTTGTAAAATGAGCCAGAATCCTCAAAAAATGGCTTGGCAGAAGCTACCTACAGTAAAAAAAAAAATGGCTGGCAGTGAATGTGTTAAGCGTAAAA
>NC_139624.1:120459346-120469140 GCF_964638095.1 Poromitra crassiceps
ACGATTTACAAATACTATAGCACCTTTCATAAATGCAGCTCACAGTACTTTAGCCTACATGAAAAAAACAAGAGCAGATAAAAGCATATATATACATTACAACAATATACAATAATTACTAAATACGAATAAAGCAAGGCCATAAAAATGCGTTTTTAGCTGCTGAATAAACAAATAGATAAATACACAAATAAATAAAGTCTGTGTATGTGTGTAGCCTATTATTTTTATGATTAATTGTAATTGTAGGTAATTGAAAACGGTAATGTTTTCCACAGAACTTAAGAAATATGGTGAGAGAGCAGTCAAGCGACTGATTGATATGGCACAGAGAAGGAGACGAATAACGACACAGTGCAACCCCTCATTTGCACCTCGGATGCTCAGCAAGATGCAGTCCTGATGACAGCACTCCGTGGATACGGCGGGTTGGAATTCCACACGGCCTGTGAAATACTCATCGAGGAATTCGGAGAAATGTATCCCGACTGGGCGAAGCTGGCAAAGATTGCCAGCACAATTCCAGTCTCCAGTGTCCCTGCAGAGCGTGGATTCTCACTCCAGAACAGAATCAAAACAGCCATGAGAAGCCGCCTCAGCGAAGCAAAAGTCACAAGGCTGATGCGCATCGCAAGTTGTGGAAAGGGTTTGGAGGCCTTCAACTTTGCACATGCAGCGGAGCAGTTCAATGCAGTGAAGTCCCGACGCAAATGAATGCCAAACAAAAACGGGCACAACCGAGCAGCCAGCCACTTTATTAAAACAATTTTTTTTACAAGTGATTCTTCATATATTAGTTTTCAAGTTATTTAATTTCACGTTCTAGAGACATTCTAGGCATGCCATACAGTGCATGTATTTACTTAGGTGCCCAATAATGCTGCTATATTTGTTTAATTTATTGTTGCTTGCTGAGTTTGCACTTTGCAGTTAGGCCAAAGGCCTTTAGGCTACATTTATGATGAGCAGCAGTAGCTCAAAAACTGTTCAGTTGGAGTTGATTTATGAATAAAATACATTTGTTAGATTATTGTATCATAGCCTTTGTTTTGTGTGTTTTATTGCTGTTTAAATTTCTGAACTAAATTCAAACCTGAACCGAATTAATTAATTAATTAGGAGTGGTGAGGCTCACAGCTCTTTCCCTTTGCACTGCAGGCACAGACCGCGCACTGCGCGCAGACCACGGTCTAATTATTTTGAAACATTAAAACGTTTTAAAATGAAGATTTTGTTTGCTAAAAATATGTTATGTATTACAAAAACAAACCTGAACCGAATTAATTAATTAATTAATGAGTGGTGAGGCTCATGGCTCTTTCCCTTTGCACTGCACGCACAGAGCGCGCACTGCGCGCAGACCACGGTCTAATTATTTTGAAACATTAAAACATATTTTAAAATGAAGATTTTGTTTGCTAAAAATATGTTATGTATTACAAAAATGATTAGGCTACATCGATTTTTTTTCCAATAAATTTTGACTGGGCCGGTAAATATTCCATAAAGCCGGAATTCGGGAATCTTGCTGCATGGGCCGGCCAGCAAAAACCCTAGCGGAATCCCTGGTGCATAGACCTATGTTCAGACTCAGAGTGCAGACAGTTCCCGACATTTTGCATTGTGCAAGGACACTCAGGTTTAATACTGCCTTCATGTCACCACTGCTGTGAAATAAATCTTTAACTTGATTTTGAAACAGTAGTGTTTAGTTTCTTGTGTTGTTATTTAGCTTTTCAGAGGCTATTGCATGGTTAAAAAGTGCAGAAATAGGCATGGCGGGTATATAACCTAATGTTTTACTATAAAGAAATATCAGCCCCCTCCCCAGTTATAACTGCACCCTCAGTCATGTCATCCCCCCGAGTGGAGGCATAACGTTACGTGGACAGCTGTGGAGTGGAGAGAGAGAGAGAAAGAGAGAGAGAAGAGGAAACTAGTTAAAGTATCCTAAAGCAGTACAATAAAAGATTCGTTTTTACAGTTGGTTTAGGCTACGTTTCAGCACCCCTGCGATGGACAGCGGCATCAGCCTGCCTGGGAAAGGATGTTCTTGAGTGCAAGGAGAGATGCGATGCGATGTCTGTGGAATATTGGGTGGTCGAGGGTAGGTCGGACTAGCGTGAGGTCGGAACAGCAGGAGGTCGGAATAGAGGGAGGTCGAACCAGCGGGAGGTCGGAACAGCGACATGGAACCGTGGAGAAGGGGACTTCCACTCCTGCAAGATGAGTTTCTTGGCAACGATTGTTCCCTGCGTCAGAGATTGCTGCACAGCTGCAGAGAAGTCCAAAGAGGACTCCGAGCAGCCAAAAATGGCAAGTTCTGCCTCTGGCTGAAGGGCTATCCTGTAGGCCTTAGAGTACCAATCAAATATCCTGGCCCAGAAACCAGTCAATGAAGGGCAGCTCCAGAAAGCATGAGACAGAGTGCTCTCCGATATACGACACCTGACACACAATGGTGAGACAGAGGGGTACATCTTGTGCAACTTATGGTTAGAATAGTGAAGACTGTGAGTGACCTTAAATTGAATCAGCTGGTGTCTACTGTTAACTGAGCAAAGCTGTATCACAGACATACTCTTGTCCCATATTATGTCAGACAAGTCAATGCCAAGTTCCCCCCGCCACGCTTCTCTAATCCTCTCAGTAGAGGCCATGATACAATTGTCAAACAGACATACAAATCTAGAAATGAGATGCTTGGAGTGAACAGGGCTTAGCAGTACATCAAAAAATGCATTTTCATCTGGAAGCACTTCAAAAGTGTGAATTTTGGATCGAACATAATTTCTGAGTTGCAGGAATCTAAGCCAGTTCGTGCCAGGCAACTCAAACTTCCTCTTCAGTAGATCAAAGGATGCGAAGTGACCATCTATATATAAGTCTTTGATGGAGACCAGCCCCTTCTCACTCCAAGCATGGTAATTTTTGTCTGACCATGGACACAGAAAAGAGTGATTGAAACAGATGGGCGTATGGACAGAAACGTCTGGTAGGCTCAAAGCACTCCTAATTTGGTTTAAAATTCTGACAGAGTTTTTCACAACAAAACTTAAATTTCCTAGGGTCCCAGGGTTCTCTAACTTAGCAAATAGCATGGCTGGCAATGAAGAGCTGTCAATAGAGCTGGCCTCCATTTTTAGCCACAAGGGGGCCCCAGGGGTTATATTGCCAGGGGTCCCCTGGCACCAAAACATTAGAGCCCTAACATTAGCGGCCCAGTAGTAATGCCTAAACACTGGTAGGGCCAGCCCTCCTGCAGACTTAGGTTTTTGCAGGTGAATTTTCGAGATTCTATGGTTCTTATAATTCCAGATGTAGGAAAGAATTATAGAGTCCAGTTTTGAAAAAAAAGCTGATGTAAGAAAGATGGGGAGGTTTTGGCACAGATAGAGGAACCTGGGAAGTGATTTTCCAGTTTTCTATACATTGTTTAAGCTTTAAAACAAAATCCTCAAAATTCAGCTTAAATATTAGTTTTGGATCTCTGGGTATGGTCAAACCAAGATAAGTGAGGTGGTCTTTTGCCAATTTGAATTGGAGATTTTCCAGAAAGCCGGGGGTAAAGGCGTCAGAGAGCGGCATAAAGTCACTCTTTGTCCAGTTAATTGCATATCCGGACAACTTACCGAAAGAGGTAAATAATTCTAGAAGAAGGGGGATTGATGTTTCAGAGTTATGCAAGTATAAAATTACATCATCGGCATACAAACTAATACGCGTTTCTATACCACCGACCTTCAGGCCTACAAGGTTTGGGTGGCTGCGTATTTTTAGAGCTAGGGGCTCGAGCGCGACGGCGAAGAGGGCCGGCGAAAGAGGGCAACCCTGCTGGACCGAACGGAGTAGTGGAAATCTGGATGACTTGTCACCGTTGGTTATAACGGAACATGTTGGGCTAGCGTATATAAGCTTTACCCAAGATATAAATGATTCACCAAATCCGAATCTGCGCAGCGACTCAAACATATAGGGCCACTCAACCTGATCAAATGCTTTCTGTGCATCGAGCGACAAGATGGCTGCGCCGCTGGTCTTGCTGTGGTCTGTGTATATAGTATTAAGGAGGCATCTGACATTAGAAAAAGAGAACCTATTCGGGATAAACCCAGTCTGATCAGGGTGAATGATGGATGACAAATGTTTATTTAACCGGATAGCCAACATTTTGGTGATTATCTTTCTGTCAAAGTTTTGGAGCGCTATGGGTCTGTAGCTGGTCGGGTCTACTTCTTCTTTACCCTTTTTTAAAATAAGGGAGATGTTAGCTTCATACAGGGTTCCAGGCAAGACATTGTCCTTCTTAGAGCTGGTTATCATTCTGAGGAGGAGTGGGGCGAGAATGTCACAGAATGTCTTGTAGAACTCTGCACCAAATCCGTCCGGCCCGGCCGCTTTGCCTAATGGGAGTGATTTAATGGCAGAGGTAATTTCTTCCAGCGTGAAATCAGAATCTAAGTCCTCTCTGGCAGCATCGCCAAGTTTGGGTATTTCAAGAGGATCAAAAAAGTCGTTCAGGTCGGACTGGGCAGCATTGTACTTAGATGAATAAAGTTCACTGTAAAACTCTCTAAAACGATCGTTTATTTCTTTTGGATTGGTCAACAACACGCCCCTGTTTGATTTAATAGAGAGGATTGCTTTGGAGGCTTGTGCGCTCTTGAGCTGCCGTGACAGGAGCCCCTCTGGCTTATCTCCCAATTCAAATTGTTTTTGTCTCAACTTTAAAAGGAGAGTGTTTATTTGGCCGCCCAGGATACAGTTGTATTCATATTTTAGTTTCAGTATCTTATTATAATCCTCTGAGGATCTCGAAACCTGGTATGTCGCCTCGAGAGCGGGGAGAGCATTCTCAATCTCCAACAGTCGTCTCTGTCTCTCCCTTCTGGCACCGGCTTCATATGAAATGATGTCCCCGCGGATGACCGCCTTTAATGCCTCCCATAGTGTGGAGTCTGTCACTTCACCATTGTCATTAGATTCCATAAAGTATTTTAATTTATTGGTCATATATTCTATAAATTTCTTTTCAGTGAATAGGGAAGGGTTGAGGCGCCAAGAGTAAGCTTGTTTCGGAAGAGAGAGACGAAGAGACAGTGTCAAGGGGCTATGATCAGAGATCAATATATTATGGTATTTCGTATCGGTGACATGGGATATCAATTGATTGTCTATTAGGAAGTAGTCTATTCTGCTATATGATTTATGGGCGTGGGAGTAAAATGAATATACTTTATCAGTAGGATGATTAACTCTCCAAATGTCAACTAAGTTTCGAGATTTTATCAAATTGTTTAGGACCTGGACTGAGGAAATGGGTGGAGGCGGGCGTGAAGACAGTCTATCCAATTGCGGGTCTAAATAACAGTTCAGATCACCTCCAATTATTATATGTGAGTTATCGGTGTCAGGTAGTAAATCAAAAACGTTTTTAAAAAAATTGGGATCATCCGTGTTTGGACCGTAGATGTTGAGGAGGGTTATTGGAAATGAGTGGATGTGACCAGAGACTATAATGTACCTGCCAAAGGGGTCTGCTGTCATGGAGGTGAGCTGAAATGGGACATTTTTCTTGATGAGGATGGCCACGCCTCGTGCCTGAGAGGAGAATGATGACTGGAAAACTTGCGATACCCAGTGGCACCTCAGTTTGCGTTGTTGTGTTGGTGAGACGTGGGTTTCCTGCAACAGAACCAAATCTGCAGATAATGATTTGAGATGTTTAAAAACCTTTTCTTTTTTAACTGGTTGCCCTAGCCCCTTGACATTCCATGACACGATTTTCAACTCCCTGTCCCCCAGTCGAATGTTACTCTGGGACCCAGGCATTTAAAGGCAGGAAGGTTTTTCCAAGCACGCATTTACATCTAGAATAGAATGGAGTGATCGCACATACACACACACACAAACCAAGTACCACAAAACGTAAACAAAAATGAAAATAAAACCAACCCTCCCCCCCCCCCCCCCCCACACACACATACATAAACACATCAGCCACGAACACATACAAGCACAGAGAAACAGACATTCTATACATTCACCCGGTAACTCTGCGAGTTACTGAGCTGAACCAAGCGGTGGCTCCCACAGATTCCAGAAAATGAAAACAGTAGGCGCAAATAGTACAAGATAAGAAAGGTATATTATATATATACACGGTATATGTTTTTACAATATAGAAGTTATTCCCTTTTTCCTTTTTCACCTCTCATTTTTCAGTAAAGTGGATTATCACCCCTGCGAAGGAGGGTCAGAAATCATTCAATCCAATGGCATAGTCTAGATGGCCAAATGGCCATGCCCTTCAAGCGTAAACAGTGTGTATATTCAAAATAATATGCACAGGTAATACAAAAATACCCACATTGATTTACGCAAATACTGTTAGTTAAAGTGGATTAATTAAACAATTCAAACAGGTATAAACCCTTGCTTTTTCACCTCGCTTTCTAGTGAAGTGAAATATCTCCTCAGCACAGGAGGACCAGAAAACATTTGAGCCAATAGGCGTACATTGGCCATTCCCTTTAAGTGTAAACAGTGTGTGCATTTCAAAGTAACGTTAACTAAAGAGACAACTTAGGCGCACTGCACTGCACCGTATTGTGTGAAAACCTCACTCACTGTTCATCCTCTTCACGTGGGCCATGGCATCTTCCGCTGAGACAAAGTCCATGTCCACACCTTTATAGCTGATCCGTAGTCGGGCGGGGTAGAATAGACCGTAGCGAACCCCGTCGATACCACGCAGCTGCTTCCTCACTTCATTGAAGGCAGCCCGAGCCCGGGCCACCTTCGCGGTGTGGTCAGGGAAAACGAAGATCTTCCTGCCCCCGATGTTGATCTGTCGATCCTCTCTCGCACGCCGCAGCACATCAGCACAGTCGTTGTAGTAGTGGAACCTGGCGATGATGGGACGTGGACGGTCACCTGGTCCCGGTTTCGGCTGGGTGGATCTGTGTGCTCGGTCAAGCACTGGCTCCTTGTCCAGCTTAAACACCTCCTTTAGCAGGGTGGCGACAGCTGTAGTGCTGGCGACAATCTCCTCAGGAACCCCCACGAGTCTTATGTTGTTGCGGCGCGATCTGGCTTCGAGATCCTCACATTTATTTTCCATCTTGGAGAAATCTGTGGCTAGTTGCTCCATTTTGATCTTAAGCTCGATCACATCATCCGTACAAGCCGCAAGCGACCCCTCCATTTCCCCCACAGTAACTTTGAGTGTAGACAACTCTGCGTTTGCTGCAGCTTTATCATTCGCAAGTTGCGTTTTCACTGATTGTAGATCAGCTCTTATTGCGGTCAAATCATCTCCCAAAGCCGCACGGAGTTCACTTTTGAATATCTCCGCAATGTGGGTGGTAATGTCCTGTCTCAGGGAGGATAATAACTCCAACTTCAAAGCATCAGCATCAAAGGCTTGCAATCCTCCCAGAGGAGAGGATTGTGCCTGGGGTGGAGAGGGTGGTGCATGGGGTGGAGACAAGGCACCTGGTGTATCCATGAGGTGCAGTAGGCTTGCCTGGGAAGTAGGCCTCGGTGGAACACTGTTCTTAGTGGTTCTAGTGTTTCGCTTGCCCCTGGGCATAATAACTTGACCACAAAATCAAAAAGCCAACATGAAACTTGCTGGGCTATTTTCTCAGAGAAAAAATAATGCTAAAGCGCAGATGAATGACGATTTCAATTGAAAATCTGCAGGAGCCTCAAGACACACGTCCTACTCCATGCTTGTGGGTGTGGTCTTCTTTTTTTCAGTTTTACTTTTCTAAACATTATAAAAGCCTGCAGCAGCACTCTGCTCGGTGAAGTGATATTGCGGATGCAGAAGGTGGAGTGTAACGGATGCCTTAGTAACCCTCCTTATCGGTACCCGGCTAAGAATGGCTATGTCTCCATCGAATTCAAAGAATTGATGAAAGAATTGTGGAACGAACACTTTCTTCCAGGTGTCATACGTGTTTTGGAATCTCAAGGCATCGATGTTACCCCTTCAAGAGTGCTGGATGCTTCGGAAGCTTTTCTGCATTAACTGAGGGAAATATAAATACAAATTCCTCGTATGTAACTTGTATACTGTGCCAATAAAAAATAAAATTGATTCTCATCATAATCTGGTTTTTCCATAATAATAATAATATTGTACAAATGTCTGTTGTAATGAAATAATGAATAACATTATTACACAATATAATCCTCATGTTAATTTAAAATTAAATATTCCTCTAAATATTGCTCCTCTAATATATAAGTTGCAGACTCTCATTGTTCAACATTGTACGTACACCGACTCCCTTTACCCCATGGGAACTGGTCACTGGGTAGGGTTTGAGTCAGGGTCAGGGTCAGGGGTTTCCAGAGGTTTGGGGTATCGACGTGAAAAAACGTGAAAAGAGTTATTTCTTTTTATCATCTTTTATTGTTTATTTGAACAGGGACAGTATTCAATAAACATATTGCATATAAAAATATTGCCACCACAGGTGCAAACCTACGTCACCAAATACACCATGGGCATAATCGTACAATTACGTTGAGCTTCTCCTCCTTACTCATCGGTCGCCGTCGCCACAGAGCCTACGTCAGCCTGCGTCAGCTTTTTTCTCTTTTATTTTTATTTTTTTGCTTTTTTTCTCTTTTATTTTTATTTTTTTTCCGCTCGTAATAGAATTGATAGTGCCGGTCCTGGGAAAAGTCGACAAAACACCCCAACTCCCAAAGGGATATTGAACAGTCTCCTCGCTCCTCCCTCAGATAACACCCGGTATGGTTCACTTGGTCGGTGAACCGGCCATCCCGATTCAATGCCTCTCGAAGCTTTTCTCCCTTTAGCGCATACACTTGCAGAGTCAGCTTTTCCCGCTGGGACATCTTCCTCAACACCTTGCTGTTTAGCATTTGGCGCCCCTTGTCTTTCCACGTTACATTCACAAAGAATGTGACGTAACTATCCAACGGCTCGTCGGGGTACAACAGGTTGTCAGAATGCTTTGGTATGTCATCGAACTTAATCAGCTTGATGGTGAGCGTTTCGTCAACATTGACTATGCCACAAGGAGCATGTGGCGCTAGCATGCTTCCATCCTCTCTGGTAATCAGAGGATACAACCCCGAGGGATTGGTGCCGACTCTCAGCTGCTGTATCGATTTCTCGATGGTACAGGGTTTTCCGCACGATTGTCCCCAACTAATGACGCTATTCTGCTTCCTAACGTAGAAGCTATGCATGTGTCTACATACGTTACATCCGTGTCCTTCCATGCATGCCATGCTTAGTAACGTGCAGAAATCGTATAGGGGCACGGCTACTTATTCACAGTCAAACTCCTCCCCCTCAGCCAACGGGTCCTCTTCTGTCAACGGGCCCCTCCCCCATTTCGAGTAAAATTGACGACAAACATTGGATAATAAGAACAGTAAGAATAAGAACACCGCAAGGCATCAGGTAGCAAGTAATAGTTGAGCAAAATTATCATGTTACCTTATGTTAGTAGACCCACGTCAGTATATAGATACCATACATCTAACCGACATAACATGGTGGACCATTTAACGTATTCAGATTTAACTCTGTATTCAGACCATTGGATTCAGCCCAGAAACAGGTGTACGTTATAACGTTATAAATATAGTCACGTTATAAACAACTAACCAGCGCTGGGGTTAAATCAAAAATCAAGATAAATCAATATGGTCGTGGCGTTTTACTGCAATGCAAAGTAAGTAGCGTTAGTCGCTACATTAGCCAAAGTATCGGTAGTATCTGACTACCCATAATGCATTACGGC